>NC_086002.1:1495000-1837500 GCF_030014385.1 Trichomycterus rosablanca | reverse complement strand
AAATCTGTGGGGATTTGTGCCCCTGCAGTTAACAGAGCACTTAAGAATGAGAGGGATGAGGTTTAAGCTCACAGTGGACATTCCAGTTCGTCCCAGAGCTGTTCATTAGGGTTGGGCTGAAGGCTTTGCACCAGACACTCCATACCAAAGCACGTCTTTAAAGGCCGTCCTCGAACTGTCCTCATAATTTTGGAGGTGTGTGATAATTTAAGTATTATAACTGATACTGTATTTAAAAGAGTGTCCACATTTTTCTGGCTTGTATAATCAATCAGTAAAAACTGGACACCCAAAAAAGTTTTATTTATACAACAGATTTTGTAAACAAATGAAGCACAAAATGCTCAAAACAGCACGGTGAATAAGCTGTGCTTCCTGATACTCCTGGTCTGACTCTGACTGACGGCTTCTGGCCGGCGGTGATGAACGGCCGCGGCGAGCTAAACTGCCGGCGTCTCCCGTTACCCCACCCCCGACATTAACGAGGCCGAGCCGGGATTATCTGCATATCCGTCCCCACCCACGCGGGCGGCTCCCTCGTTCACTTAATGAGGGCATTAATTTGATACCAGCCTCTTCAGTGCTGAGTGGCTTCATTGTTAAAAAGGCTGAAGTGGCTGAAAGGGAGAGAAGAAACGGAGACGGCGAAGCCACGATGTGGACGCCACTTTCTATTATGAAAACGTACATGTAGCATTTACACCTTTATTCAAAGTGACTTACAGTACTGTGACAGAATGGCCCAACAGCAGCAACCTGGCAGTGAAGGGTGGGGCTTGAACCAGCGACCTTCTGATTACTAGTTCAGTACCATAACCACTACGTTACAGCCACAACTTTATGGGCACAGAGAAATCCATAGCAATAATCCACCACCGAAAACTAGACGCCCCAAATGCTGCTGCATTTTTTCTAGAAAAGCAGTCCACAAGATTTAGGAGTGTATCTGTGGGAATTTGGGCCCCTTCAGCTAACAGAGCAGTTGAGAATAAAATCGAGAAGGCTTAAGCACACAGTGGACATTCCGATTCATCTCACATTGTCTCATAGAACACATTCTTGTTGAAATAAGGGTACGAGCTTTTCTTTTATTAAACCTGAATATCAGAAAATGCAGCAGATTGATTAAACATTGATATTAAAATCTGATTCTAATAATAGTTCTAACAGCGTGAATCTATTTACGACGTGATCCGTGAACGTGCCGAAATCTATTAGGAACCTCTTAGCTCTGTCACTCGGTGCTTATTAGGACCTAATGACCGCAGCCTCATCTGTCAGGAAGAGTAATTGAAATACACGGCAGGACAAACAACCCGGACCGATTCCAGCCAAGTGGGGCAAACAGCGGCGAATGAATTGGCAAACTGACGTCTGATTAATATGATACTTGACCCCTATAATGCCGTTCTTTTCACCGGGCCGGTGACACCTATTAGCGGCGGTAATGGCTTCTGCTGGTGCCGCGCGCTGCTGGATCATGACATATGGCCACCTTATTGAAATAGATGCTGAAAGGCGGGAGGCGGGAGTCCTAACAGGCGCTGCGTTTATAGCGTCCCGGGGGAGAAATATCCCCCAATATGTACAATTATTTATCCTTATGTGAGATCCATGGGAAACAGCATTTTTTTCCCCTCTCTCTCTTCGTGTCCTCCGATCCTATTTGTAGTGATGATGGCGTTCCCGTTGCAATGCGTTTTAAAAGACAGGAAATGACATCGCTAACCTTGGGACTCGGTTAAAAGAAAATTTTTGCTTTTTTTTTCCTGTTAAAAAACGAGGTCAAGTCACGGTTCAGTGCAAACCCTCTATATCGATGGACATTCCATTCCAAAATCCAGGCTATTACTGTGTGACTCTTCTAACAAGGGTTTTTTTAAATATATTTTGTTTGTGTATTTTCTCCCCTTTTTCTTCCTTTTAGCACGTCCAATTGCCCAATTGCGTCATGGTTCCTCTCCACCAATGCCGATCACCGCTCTGATTGAGGAGAACGAAGCTAACCCACGCCCCTCCTACACTTTGACGAGTGCAATGCGGATCAGCACTGTGTACGGAGAGACACACCCTGACGACACTCTTTTCCCCGTCTCTGTGCAGGCGGCATCAATCAGCCAGCAGAGGTCATAATTACATCAGTTATGAGAGAGACCCTATCTGGCTTAATCCCGCCCCTATCTGAACAACAGGCCAATCGTTGTTCATGTGGTTGGCAGAGCTGAGATTCGATATGATGTATTCGAGATCCCAGCTCTGGTGTTCAGCATGTGTTTTACCGCTGCGCCACCTGAGCTCCCCCCCCCCCCCCCCCCTACCAATGTTAAATCATAGAGGCTCAATCACAGTCTTTTACTCTTCAGATGAGCTTCACTTTCCTTAAACAGCGAAGGGACTTCCCCAAACTCTTGCCGGCTAAATAAATATGATTTACACACTGCTGTACTTGCAAGTTGAGTCAGAGAGTCAGGCATCCACATACTTTTGGATTTTTGGATCAGGGAACTGCCGTAAAATGCTGAATGGAAATTCTGTATATTCAGAGTTAATAAAAAATAATAATAAAATAAGTAAATAAATAAAAAGCTGGAATATTCATCACTGTTCACAGTCAAGCAGGCTTCATGTCACCATACTGTGATGTAAAGCTTAGGGCGGCACGGTGGCTAAGTGGGTAGCACTGTCGCCTCACAGCAAGAAGGTCCCGGGTTCTTTCTGTGTGAAGTGTCTGCGTGGGTTTCCTCCGGGAGCTCCGGTTTCCTCCCACAGTCCAAAAACATGCAGCCAGGTTAATTGGAGACAGTCAATTGCCCTTTAGGTGAATGTGTGTGTGTTTGTCTGCCCTGTGATGGACTGGTGCCCCCGTTCAGGGTGTTACTGTGTGCCTTGCGCCCATTGAAAAGCTGGGATAGGCTCCAGCAACCAACCCCCCGCGACCCTGATTGGATAAGCGGTTAAGAGAGTGAGTGAGTGAGTGAGTGATGTAAAGCTTGCTCGACTGTGGTCACTGTCACTCTGTCACTGTTCTAGCTGCTTCTAATTTCGTTGGTTCTGAGCATTTGGACTCTTTTTCTCTCAGTGTGAGGTAACAGTTTTCTTTCCAACCTTGGCAAGAGACTCATGATCCACGTTTAATTTGATGGCTGCAGTCAGACTAGGTCAAGAAAAAAAAGCCACAAGCTGTATGTCACTGTGTGTGTATTTTTTATTTTTTTTTACCTGCTCCACGTGTCAGACCGGACCTCTCTCCGGCTCTTCGACAGACCTGGGGAGTGGCCACGCTGACCGATCTCTAGCCATTTATTCGTGGCTAATGATTTTGGAACAGGAGTGCTAATAGGGCATTATGGGAGTCCCCGGCTCCCCTGACAGCTGATTAATGTCGGCCGTGATGACATCAGCTCCGAGAGGGACCAGATAAAAGAAGGCCTGAATTGGAGCGAGCAGGATGATGAACGAGCGGCCACACCAGCGACTCATCTCATTACGGCCTACAGCCGGCCGGCCATTTAGCTAATGTAGCGAGTCATTGTGTGCCTAGGGACCGCGGGCCGCGGCTTCGGAAATTAATGATACGCTAAACGCACGATATGGAGTTTGACCCGACATAATACGCCGGCGCATTGGATTAACCTTGCCTTGTCAGGTGCCGCCATTGTCACTGTGAACACAGATATTCAGACCGAGTCGTACCCGCTTCCCGAGGTTCGTCCGACCGGCCGTGGCTAAGCCCTGGAGAAGGATTAGCCGGAGAGAGTCAGCGGACGCGAGTCTCTCATTGTAGAGAGCCGGTATGCACAGGCGAGGATGAATAAAATCATTAGGGGTCGTTATTTCCGACACTCTTCATTTCAAATGCAAACAGGAGCCCGAAAAAAATCCAGAAAAGAGCAAATTGTTTACGGCTAATTCATTTCAATAAACGCTTCGTCATGATTAGCTTCACTGTGGCTCCTGAGACGCAAGGCAGGAATCCACCACAGACAGAGCATCACTCACTCACTCACCTATTCACTCACTCACTTACCTGTTATCTTTTTTACTCACTCACCTATTCACTCACTCACTTACCTGTTATCTTTTTTACTCACTCACCTATTCACTCACTCACTTACCTGTTATCTTTTTTACTCACTCACCTATTCATTCACTGACTCACTCACTGACCCATTTACTCACCTATTCACTCACTCACTCACTCACTCTCTCACTCACCTGTTCACTAAATTACTCACTCACTCTCTTACTCACTCACCTGTTTATTCACTCACTGACTCTTCTACTCACATATACACTCATCGACTTACTCACTCACTCACTCACCTATTCACTCACTCACTCACTGACTCATCTACTCACCTATTCACTCACTGACTTACTCACTCACTCACTCACCTATTCACTTACTCACTCACTCACTCACTCACCTGTTCACTCACTCACCTGTTCACTCACTCACTCAGTCACTCACCTATTCACTCACTCACTCACCTATTTACTCACCCACTCACTCTCTCACTCACTCACTCATCTATTCACTAAATTACTCACTCACTCACTCATTCACTCACCTGTTTACTTACTCACTCACTCACTCACTCACCTGTTTACTTACTGACTCACTAATTCATCTACTCACTAATTCACTAACTGACTTACTCACTCACCTATTCACTTACTCAGTCACTGACTTATCGACTCACCTATTTACTCACTCCCACACTCACTCATCTACTCACTCTCTTACTTACCTATTCACTCACTCACTCTCTTACTCACCTATTGACTCACTCACCAACTCACTCACTCACTTACCTGTTCACTCACTCACTCACTCACTCACTCACTCACTCACTCACTCACTCACTCACTCACTCACTCACACAAGGGACATTTTATCCAGAGTGACTTGACCAGATAAGGGCCATGCTAAAAGGTCCAGCAATAGCAGCTTGCCAGTGGTGGGCCTTGAACTAGCAACCTTCTGATTCAAAATCGGTAACCTTTAAAAAAAAACACTGCCTCTATGTAACGTAGATTGGCCAATCCACATACATGCATGATTTCTGATTTGAGGTGCAAAGTCACAGTAACAGACCTGCCAAGATCTGTAAAACAAACAAACAGGTAAATAAATAAATACATAAATTCAGCACATCTGAAGTTTACAATAGATCACAGTTACGTTCCACAAATCCGTATACCAAACATGAAGCATGGTGGAGGATGCATCTCGGTTTAGGACAACTGAAGGACAATTTTAGTGCAGTAAGAAACGTTACAGAAGAACGTCAGGGTAGCAGTGCTCACAATCCTGATGATGATAATTAATAAATAAAAACGATAGAGCATTAGCTCTTTTGCTAATGTTAGTGCTAATGTTAAATGTTTAAAGTCAAATGACACAAATCATCTGTAAGTCACATGACTTGTGTTCCTTTCCAGTGACGAAAACAACAGAATTAGCATGACTACTGTTTATTAATGAAATAGAATTGTATAAATCTAGACTCGTAGTAGGTTCCACAGCTGTGTCCCAAATCACGTGTCAGAAAAGTAGATCACTTCGGCATTATAGTACTAATATAGTACTAATTAGACACACTATTTAGTACAATAGTATGAGGTTTGGGACACTGCCACACTGGATGATCTGAATGTGAATGTAATTTAATGGGCCCAAGATCAAGACCACTTGAGAACAGTTGTCTTAAGACTAGACTCTAACGACATTATAGTGGTGCTACAGTGGGTGCTAACTTTTCAGATCGGTGTTTAATGGAATCTAACAGGAAACGAGGTTCCGATACTGAAATCCAGGTCATGTTTAGCCGTGAAGAATCCAAGCCAACGTAATTCATGCAATATGCAACGCAGTTGGCTGGCTTGCTATCATGGGATGGCAGGAGAAATTAGCATTATGCATATTCATATGTGGCTGCGTCCCAAACCTCATACTAAACGTCACGTTCCCTACGTGTTCCACATTTCCAGCTTCGGTAGGGGTGCATTTCCCAAAAAAATGAAGCCTGGGCTGTTCACTTAGCCACCGGTCAGTCTTAATGGCTTCAAACCATGCAGAAAATTATTCACTGACCCCTCGCACACCTCGGCGTGTGGGGCAGCTGTAAAACAACCCTGCCTTTGTCGAGGATTAGGACGGGCGGAAATCAAGCCTTATAATGAAAGAGCCTCCCATTTTCCTTTCTTTTCAGCCGTCCAATATTCATTAAAGTGGGATTTAGGCACATTAGCGAAGGGGGGCCAAGTAGTCCCTGGAGACAGTGTTTGCGTTTCGGCGGCGGCCCTGTAATTCAGTCCGACACTCGTGTAAAGAGGGGGAAAAGAAGCCTGCGACAGAGGGGCTGCCACTTCCCGGCGATTTATTACCTCCACCAGCTGCCCTCTCTGTAAAAAGGTAATTGCATCCAGTTGTAACAAGCTAATTGATTGCTAATTAGATAAATCAGCACTCGAAGAGCTGTCAGGGGCTGAAGGATGTCAGCTCAAGTCACATGGCCCGGCAGGAGGGGTTGGATTGGGTGTGTAAGCGATGTCGTTAAGCACGAGCATGAGTCGAGGCGCACGGGGACGGGGTTCAGAGAAAAGACGACAGGTCCCGAACAAGCACATGAGCACAAACCAAAGTGAAAAAAAAAAGAGGACAGGGGGGAACCGGGGAGGAACGGGAGGGTGCCGAGCACAGAGGGACAAAGCACATCTAAAAGGGCTGGGTAAACATGATTGATTCTGGTGGAGGCCGTCGGAAAAGGAGAAGAAACGGGACTGAATGGACAGCTGGATGTCTGCTGCGACTCCCTGGCCACCAGGCAGGACGCAGCACTTTCTTATGCTAATGTGGCCGGGGAATCGCGCGGAGCCGGTCAAAGACGTGAACTGATCCAAACAGGAACTGAGAATGGACGGGGTATTGTTGTCCTAATGCGGCAGTGCAATATCCACTTTCAAAGCCACCACCACAAACTGGAAATAAAGCCCAGAGAGGGTTAGATGAGGAGGTTCCTCGGTCCCGCTGCTCACCATGAAAAAAAGTGTCCAAAAATCCACGAATACAGACCATTAATACTTACACAAGGGGTTTTAGCCACACCCATTACTAGCTGGTGTAAAAAAAACATTTTTAAAAAACAAATCATGACTTGTGGCTGTTCCAGCACGACTGAGTCCCTGTGCACAAAGACATCATATGAGGAGTTTGGTTTGTGAGCTTCTGGTTCAACATCCGTGCCTAAATCAGCACAAATTTCCACATACACAGTCCAAAATCTTTTGAAAAAGCCTTAAAAAAAAAAAAAAAAGTTTATTTTATTTTATGTCAGAACTTCTACTGCAGAAATGAAGCAAACAATCGTCAGTCATTCTGTCTCATTTTTTAATTTTTTAATTATTTAGAAACAGTCGAGGACAGTCAGGCGCCTCACAGCAGTCGAATCTGTTACAGATCCATTACACAGCAGAAGATTAGTTTTAATCGTAACTGTGGTCCTGTGTTTTTGTCACATAAGAAAATTATAGCTGAAATAAAAAAACCCTGTTACCATCAACTCTGTTGATCAGCATGGTAAAAGATTTGACAAAAACTACCAATGTACAGTACAATCAATTCCAGGCTGTTTCCTAAATAAAAAAAATAATGAAATATTATTTTAATAAAAGACAGAAACAGATTTTGCTGTTTATAATAAATATTCCAATTAAGCAATAATTATGTGTTTTCCTGTGTAATAATAACAAATTAATCTTTGATGATCCTGATAAATAATTAAAAGAAGCTCATTCATTTAATTAAATATGTAAACTGTCAAGACATCAACCGGATTCACCAGTTAATTAAACAAATATTAATAATGTTATTTATAGAAATAACAATATTAATAACAACATCAACAACAGTAATAACAATAAAATACTATTATTACTGCTACTACTACTGTTACTACTAATAATAACAATTATAATGATTAATAAAAAAACTATTATTATTATATTTATAATTATAACATAACAACAATAATAAAATAACAAAAAAATGCTACTATTACTACTACTGCTACTACTAATAACAGAATTATTAATATTAATAAAAAATATTATTACTAATTATAAATTATAATGATTATTATAATGATAAAATAACAATAAAACAATAATTATGATTATAACAACATTAATAATAATACAAGTAATAATAAAAATAAAGAATAATAATTATTATAGTTTAATAACAGAATTATTAATAATGTTAATAATAACATGAAAATAAAATAAACTAATAATAATAATATAAAAGATAATTAATAATAACAAAATAATAATAGCAATAATAATAATAATAATAAAAATAAAATAAAAACAACAACAATAATAATAATAATAATAATAATAATAATGATAATAACAATAATAATATTTCTTTTTCTTCTTATTTTTTCCTCTAATTAATAATGAATACAAGAACATATTTATAGATAAATGTGTAACTAATGTGTAATTAATAGGCAAATGTGTAATTAACAAAATTACTTAAAAAATCCCAATACTAATTTTGTTTGAGGGATTTTTATTTAATTGTCTGATTTAAAATAATTACTTATGTTTATGTTGACCTGAGCTTTTTTCTTTTTAACACAAAAAGTTGAAAATATATATTAAAAAAAAAAAAGGCTTGTTTTACAGTCCAGCACAAAAATTTGGACATGAATGTTCAACCTTCATGTTTTGTTAATGTTGTTATAGGAAAGAAGAATTAACTCTTTTTTAAAATGCTCTCATAGAAAACAAACGTGGAGAGTGAACTGGGCGTCCAAACTTTAACAGGATTGTAAGTTAAAAAGCCAGTGAGTATACGCCACCTTAAATCCTCATGCACGCCCGTGTGAGCAGGTAGACTAAAGGGGTTAAACTGCTGTTTTGTGGAAATGAAAGGGTGCTGCCGTCTGTTTGAACTCTGGTGTGTAAACATAATCTTTGAGCCGTCCAATAAGACCCGGGACATGCCTCCGCTACCGTTTAATCTCCCTAATTATGCAGACATCATTTAGGCGTTGCCATGGCCACGGACCCCCGTCGGCGGGCAAGGCTGCTCCCCTATACGGCCTGCTGGAAAAGACGAGCGGTGGAGCGTTCGGGGTCGTGGAAAACGAGCTGATGAGAAGAGAAGAGACTTTTATTATCTAAAGAAAAAATGTTTTATATTTTAATCTTTGACCTTCTGGAGTTTTCTGTAGAAACCAAAAACACGAGAGTGTGTCGTGTGCGGTGAGACGAGACCAGTTGCGTGTCGTTAGCTGTTGGCCGTGAACACACGGCGAGATCGGATTACAGTAGCAGAGCGCCGGGCTCTGAGACTCGAGGGGGTGGGTTCGGGCTGGAGTATCATCTCCACCTTCGCACACATTCACCGTCCAGCCGACCCGCTGAGAGCTGAGTGGGGGGGTGGAGGGGTGAAACATACAGGCCTATTGAGTTCCAGCCCCACTGGCATGCGACATGCCCATTCTCCGCATGCTGCGACAGCGCAGTGGGTGGCATCGACCCCGGCGCAGTTGCTCTGTGATTTACAGCCCGACGGGCCGGTTAGCATGGCTAGCCCTCTGCTGTAAGGTTTATAGATACCCACGCTAATTCCCGACAAATTTTACAGGCTGGTCCGGACAAAATGAACAAGACGGAGCTGAATTTATTAGAACAGACACCTGTTCTCTTCCACTGGGGTTCAGGAATCAGAAATAGAGCCGGTTACTAGACGTGGTGTAACATGACGTAAATCAAGCATGTAGGTCTCATGAGCGGCTTCCGGACCTCTAGCTTCTCGCACTGGTGTGAACTTCTTCTCTTTCACGCCTGGCCCCTGATGAACGAGTGAGTCAGTGTGCATGTGTGTAGAGGATTGCGTGTGCGTGTGTGTGTGTGTGTGTGTGTGTGTGTGTGTGTGCTGTCAGACCTCCAGCCAACCTCTCGCCTGTCTTTCTTTCTTCTGCTTGTCCGACCACCTGTCCTTCACTGCAAAACTGTTGGTGCGAGGCTCTTTGCTGAACCCATCCTGAAGAGACGAGGCTCTTTCTTAGAGACAAAGTGAGCGCAAGTGCAAAAAACATCCTTAAATGAAAAATAAATATAGAAATAAATCTAATCTGTGAGGCGGATGGTTAGAGAGGCAAACATTCCTTTAAGAAATAGATGGAGATATGACGGTGGTAGCATTCTGGGGTCACTACGTCTGCAGGTCTACAATTATATTCCACGTTCATGCAAAAAACAATAATAATGATGTGTTATATACATTATTATATAATTAAATAATTTAATTATTATTAATTAATATTATATTATAACTATTATATTATTAAATAAATAAAAGGTTCAGTTATAGCCTAGCGGTTAAGGTACTGGACTCGTAATCGAAAGGTCACTCAATCAAGCCCCACCACTGCCAGGCTGCCACTGATGGGCCCTTGACCGAGGCCCTTAACCCTCCACTGTTTAGACAAGACAAGCTACTGTCTTTTGATCCAATATTCTGTTATTCATTCAGGTGTTTGTAGAAATCACAAACATCCCAAATCCGCCCTGACATGAACACTAAATGTTCAGAAGTATGTGGACACTTGAACATGACGTTGGCTATAGGCATCAGTATGGAGTTGCCCCACCTTTGCGGCTATACCAGCCTCCGCTCTTAATTAGAGGCTTTCCACAGGATTTAGGGTGAAATATTTACATTACATTTACATTTTCGGCATTTAGCAGATGCCTTTATCCAAAGCGACTTACATTACAGTTACAGTTTACAGTCTGAGCAACTGAGGGTTAAGGGCCTTGCTCAAGGGCCCAACAGTGGCAACCTAGCAGTGGTGGGGCTTGAACCAGCAACCTTTGGATTACTAGTCCTGTGCCTTAACCACCAGGCTACGGCTTGCCTAGTGATTATTTATTTGACCATTTAGCTAAAAGACATTGTGTGAGGTGCATTCATCCGTCCTTCAGGTATTAGCATTCTCCTGCCATGCTGCCACCACCATATTTCACTGTACAGATGGTGTTAGCCGAGAGATGCGCAGTGCCTGTTTTTGGTTTGGTTGTTGTCCTGACCATGCTGCAATTTCTGAGCCCAGTTGAGCTTTACACTCAACTTAAGCTTAAAGAAGACTTGTAATACTTGAAGGACGGATGAATGCAGCCAAATGCAGGAACCTAACCTTAACACCACTAAACACTTTCGGATAAACCGGAACATCGATCGCCTGAGTGCCTGACCTCACATGGTGTTTTGACTAATGGTTGAAGATTTCCACAAATACACCAAATGTACCTGTAGAAAGCCTCCAATAAAGAGTGGAGTCTGGTATAGCAGCAAAGGTAGGGCAACTCCATATTAATGTCCAAATACGATGCACCTGAGCACATTTAAAGTGCCAAAGCATGGGGTCTGTGGGGAAAATCTCACAAGTTTTTACCTCGTCATTCTGGGTGTTTAGATGTAAACAGACAGTAAAAAATGCCAATTAAACCTCAAGGGGTCTAAATACTTTCTGAATCCAGAGTATGTTTTTTTGGAACTGCTGCTGACTTAATGAACGCACTCGACAAATACGTATGAGTTCTTATGCTTATTTTTAGTGGAAGGATGGAGGCGACTGCTGT
The DNA here is from genome assembly GCF_030014385.1 of Trichomycterus rosablanca. Lineage (NCBI taxonomy): Eukaryota > Metazoa > Chordata > Actinopteri > Siluriformes > Trichomycteridae > Trichomycterus > Trichomycterus rosablanca. The sequence continues at coordinate 1,825,836 of NC_086002.1, read as the reverse complement.
ATCCTAAACCACATAACTTATTCAGAAACTAGCAATAATGAGCTTACAGTTCTATTATGAAGTTTGTGATACAGCAAAAAAAACAAAACAAAAATCTCTTTTGGGGACTTTGACCCAACACGTCAGTGATAAAGTGCCTGAACCCGGTACTTGAACACCCCTTTTTGGGAGTCGAGGGATCTTTTTCATGATTCTCCTTCATTTGTTTTGCAAAGAAATAAAAATTCAAAGGGAAAAACCTTTGGCGTGGAACATAACAGTCTAGACGGCCTGGAACATAAAAGAGGCAGGGAGCGTTCATGCATGTCTCTTCCTCCTCCATTGTTTCATGTCCCCCCACCAATCTAGTCCTCCGTCTTTGTTGGAGCACATTGTGCTGTCACCGACGCTTCCTAAACTTGTAAGGCCGTGGCGCTTCCCCTTGGCGCTCGCATTGGCTGTGCCAGTCAAACCGAGGTCAAACGGGAGGCGTCAATCAAAAGCCAGGGCGGGACTGTAGGGGGCATCGCCACGGAGGCTGGGCCATGAGGACAATGCAAACCTAATCATGATGATGCGTGTAACACATGCTGCCGCTGCTGCTTCCTGTCTGAGACGCGTCCATCACGAGGGACAACTGGTCTCAGACACCTGACCATAAGCTTGTTGGACATCGTATCCAAAACCACGATTCAGACACTGATGTTGGACGTGAAGGCCTGGCTCACCATCAGCGTTCTAATTCATTCCAAAAGTGTTCACAAGGGTTGATATCAGGGTTCTGTGCAGGCCGCTGGGTTCCTTAACACCAAACCCATCTAATCATGTCTCAAACAAGGCATGTCTACATACTTTCGGCCTTACAGTGTACTATTTTGATTACATTTTGATATATTAAAAAGTTCTTTAATGTCCTTTAACTTTGTGGCGTGGCCTCCTAATTCCTTGTTAGTGAGTGCTATTGAGAAGAGATTTCTCTGTGCCCATATTAATAGGGCTAGTTTGACTGCTGGTCTCATGCCAAGCTCCAAAATTGGCACCTTAAAACTCTACTGATGTTTGTGGCTGATGGACAAATAAAAGGATTAATTAAGAATAATATATCTTCTCTTGGCAAGAGGCAACTGTTCCATGTACTTCCAGGCAAATTGGACCTATTTGTATAGGCACAGAGGAATCTGTAATCAATCATAATTACTTAGAAGGATTTAGAAGGCATGTCCAACAAGCTGGTGTCCACATAAATTTGGTCTATCCAGTTCGTAATGGACACGGGTCGTTTCATTTCAGATTCAGCTGAATCACTGCACGCCTTGTTTGGCGAATATCACCGAGTATTTGTTTTCTTCGCGTCTTTTGCTCCCCGCGGACCGAATCGTCTCATCTGAGGCTCCGTCTTCAAATAATTTCGGCGTGAATGGCGGACGGAGAGGCCGGGAGCCTTCTCTCTTCCCTCTGTCACCTTATCAGCACCCCTAATGAGTACATCTTTTCTTTGCGACTTACCCGCGTAATTTATTCCCCGGCTTGCCTAAGAGCCTCCGTCACAATGAGCCGGCCTTGCGCGAAAAAACAAACGCGGACAAAGCCGATGTTAATTTCCTTATTATCGGCCCCCTTAATTATTTGTCGTGCGTGATAACTGCTTTCAGCCGCCGCCATATCAGCAATAACCTTCTGGCTGCGGCGTCAAGGGGGCCTTGTTGAGCTCGCTGTGTTTTTATTAAGACAATGCGACGCGGAGCAGGAAAAAAACACCCTTTATTGCGCTGCCTCCTCCTCGAAACAGAGGAATAAATATTATAGATTAATTAATCCGTGCTGATTATAATTTAATTAGGTCGCCTCCAGAGGCTAACACGCTTTTTTCTCCTTCAGATTCGTAATGTGCGGAGTGTGAGAGCGTTGTCGGTCTACGCTGCCGGAAGGCTTTTGTTGGTGGAAATATTTCCCTCACGTACACTCGCACTACGTTCTAATATTGACTGTTGTTGGTGTTTTTCATAATTTGGTCCACAGTGGAATATTAGAAGCTGCTTGAAACTAAATTCAAGCATTCAACACCCCGTCCATAACTTTTTATTTTTGGAATTTACTTGATGCAACTTGATGCAAAATGATTTTATTATTATTTATTATTATTTTTTGGTGTTATGTTCATCCCCAGACATTGCTAGAAAGTTTGAGAGCAGAACTGCTATCCGTGAATCATCCATCCTTCCTGTACGTGCCTTGCAGCAGTAAGGAACCCATTTGACCTCCCTTCCTTAGACACAGCCAGCTGTGCTTGTTTGATGCCCGGCCAGGTTAATAGCACAGATGAGATTCAAACAGCGCCTGGTCGAGCCAACTTTAACTTGTCTACCAGTACAGCCAGGGGCGGCACGGTGGCTAAGTGGGTAGCACTGTCGCCTCACAGCAAGAAGGTCCTGGGTTCGGTCCCTGGGTGGCGCGGTCCGGGTCCTTTCTGTGTGGAGTTTGCATGTCCTGCTTCAGCAGCTTTTAATTCATGGCAGAACTGATTTCTTTAAACATTCCCACACATTTCTTCTCAGCATGAGGTTCAAGAATTTGGGTTTTTCAAGAGTTTGATCTGACTAGCCCTATTTATATTGGCACAGAGAAGTCACCAGCTGTAGCTGTCATCAGTCCTAATCCTAAACAACGAAACTATCGAATTAATAATCGGTTGCGGTCTGTATAGTTCTGACAAATTAAAAGACCTGAAAGAACCACAGAAACGATTTTAATCCCAAGACCTCTGTGACGTCCGTACGATGACTTCTGCATTTGAAATAGCGCTAAATGCTTTTTCAAGGCACGTCGAGTGAACCTTGGCAGCCCACTTGACCCTCCCTCCTTTATTAGCGCGACTAATTGCACAGCCTGTGTGCGTTTATTGGTTCCTGCGAGGCCTGAACCCGCTTCACCTGCAAAGTGTCTGAACTTGAAGCCGCGCGAGCAGGTGGTCGGGTGCGCGCCCGTAAAGTGTATGCAAATATCCACGGCTATAAGTACACACACATGCATGCCTCTGTTTGTGTGTGAGTGTGTGTGTGTGTGTGTGTGTGTGTGGAGGAGGGGTGTGTCTAATTTAAGCCAGGCCCGGGCGGCCCATCTGCCCTCGTCCACCCGTGTGGGCTCCCTTCAGAAGCTCCGTGCGCATTCCTGGGTTTCCTTCGGCTTCGCTGGTAACTCGAGTCGTCGCTACAGGTGCAGCGCGCAAGGTGTCTTGTCCTCCCAGCTCCCATACATCATCATCACGGCCAGGATTCCCAGAATTCCACTTCCCCGCACTGCGAAACGTGTCCGCCGGGACTGATTGCTTTTCCTACCTCCCACATGCGGAACAGGTGCTCGCTCCCATCTGAAGACTCGAGCCCGCCATGGGAGAGCAAGAGTCATGTGCTGGCTTGTGACCTTTGACCTCGGCGTGGCACCTGCGCGGTGGAAAAACGGACGCTCATCCGAACAGGTGTCGGTCAGAAAAATCGGTAATTACGGCCGGACCCAACGTCCTTCTACCGACGTTTACATTTTCAGCATTTAGCAGATGCTTTTATCAAAAGCGCCTTACAGGGCTGTGATAGTATACAGTCTGAGCAATTGAGGGTTAAGGGCCTTGCTCAAGGGCCCAACAGTGGCAACCTGGCAGTGGTGGGGTTTGAACCAGCGACCTTTTGATTACTAGTCCAGTATCTTAACCGCTAGGCTATAACTGCCCATATATTCTTGTTTGGAAGCTGGGGGGCAGAGCACAGGGTCAGTCAGACAGGGTAAAGAGCCTTGCTCAAGGGCCCATCAGTGGCAACCTGGCAGTGGTGGGGTTTGAACCAGCGACCTTATGATTACTAGTACACATGTACAGTACAATGAAATTTTTCTTCCAAGTATCCCATCTTGTTTGGAAGCTGGGGGTCAGAGCGCAGGAGTCAGCCATTGTACGGCGCCCCTGAAGCAGACAGGGTTAAGGGCCTTGCTCAAGGGCCCAACAGTGGCAACCTGGCAGTGACGGGGCTTGAACCAGCGACCTTTCAATTACTAGTCCAGTACCTTAACCGCTAGGCTATAACTGCCCATATATTCTTGTTTGGAAGCTGGGGGTCAGAGCACAGGGTCAGTCAGACAGGGTAAAGGGCCTTGCTCAAGGGCCCATCAGTGGCAACTTGACAGTGGTGGGTCTTGAACCAGCAACCTTTTGATTACTAATCCAGTACCTTGACCGCTAGGCTTGAAATTGAAATTATTTTTCCACATATCCCATCTTGTTTGGAAGCTGGGGTCAGAGCGCCCCTGGAGCAGACAGGTTTAAGAGCCTTGCTCAAGGGCCCATCAGTGGCAACCGGCAGTAGTGGGGCTTGAACCAGTGACCTTACGATTGCTAGTACATGTGTACAGTACAATGAAATTTTTTCCACATATCCCAGCAGAGAGGGTTAATGGCCTTGCTCAAGGGCCCAACAGTGGCAACCGGCAGTAGTGGGGCTTGAACCAGCGACCTTTTGATTACTAGTCCAATATCTTAACCGCTAGGCTATAACTGCCCATATATTCTTGTTTGGAAGCTGGGGGTCAGAGCACAGGGTCAGTCAGACAGGGTTAAGGGCCTTGCTCAAGGGCCCATCAGTGGCAACCTGGCAGTGGTGGGGCTTGAACCAGCAACCTTTAGATTACTAGTCCAGTACCTTAACCGCTAGGCTTGAAATTAAAGTACTTTTTCCACGTATCCACGTATTTCAGAGCGCCCCTGGAGCAGACAGGGTTAAGGGCCTTGCTCAAGGGCCCAATAGTGGCTGCATAGCAGAGCCTGGATTTGAACCAACAATCTTCCGACTGATAGCCCAAAGCTCCACCCACTAGGCTCCCATGTTTTATGTGCTAACAAAGTTCTGAACCTCAACCACCAGCTACAAAAAAAAACAAACACCATGAGAGTCACCGATGCCGTGCGTCTCATTCGAAGATTCCAGTCCTGGTTCCCGTCCTGCGGCGCTGCGGCTGATTTAGACGTCATTAAAAAGGACGGTTCGAGTTACCGCGCGCTCTTTTCATTTGGTTCGGCTGGAGTCGCTCCAGAGTGCCCCCTTACAGCGCCGAAATTTCACTTCCATCAGTTGAAAGAGCGCTAAACCAATGCCACATGCAACGACCGCTGAGAATAAAACGGGAAAACAAAAATAAACGGACATCGCGGGATGTTTGTTCAGAGCCCGGCGTCGGCCCTTCGCTTCTGGCGAGTAACGTTAGAGGGTCGGCGTTCACCACTCTACAGATGAGGTCAAAACTTTACATACACTTGTAAAGAGCGTGTACTGAATGTCACGGTTTGTTTTGTGTCTCTGATTTTCTCATCTGTTGTTTTTCTGTTTCTCTTTCATAACTTAATGTACTTTACAGAAAATATGAAAACAAAATGTGGTTACACGGTGTGTTCCTGTGCTTTTTCAGCTGGTTTTGTAAGCCAGTAACAAACTTCTGGAAGAATTTTGAGAATAGAATGGATTTTTGACCAACCAACATACCAGAATTGGTGTAGTTCCACCACATTGGTTCGTTTTTTGGCATGAATGTGACTGTTCAGTGCCTGTAAAGGGTTGTGTTTATAATGTAGCCATTCCAAAAGACTTTTAAGGATATCTGCCTTCTAGATTCTGTAACACATCTGCCAAACTGGCAGTAAAACAGCCCCAGAGCATAGAACTACCAGCGTGGTGCTTTACAGTAAAAAACTGTCTGTGCATTATTGTTAGGTGTCTCAACTTTTCCTTTTAAATGTATTATTTTTGTCCATGTAATCAGATCTCGGTGGGTAGCACTGTCGCCTTACAGCAAGAAGGTCCTGGGTTCGATCTCCAGGCGGGGCGGTCCGGGTTTTTTCTGTGTGGAGTTTGCATGTTCTCCCCGTGTCTGTGTGGGTTTCGTCCGGGAGCTCCGGTTTTCTCAAACAGTCCAAAAACATGCAATCAGGTTAATCGGAGACACTGAATTGCCATATAGGTGAGCGTGTATGAGTGTGTGTGTCTCCCCCACGATGGACTGGCGCCCCGTCCAGGGTGTTACTGTGTGCCTTGCGCCCATTGAAAAGCTGGGATAGGCTCCAGCACCCCCCCCCCCCCCCCAAGCAACCCTGACCGGATAAGTGGTTAAGAAATGAGTGAGTGTTCTTCGTAGGTTCGATATTTAAACTGTGGTGCCAAAATGAAAGGACGCCACGCGTCTCTCAGATCCTGAAGAACGTAGAAGTTGGCAGCTGCGTCGGTTGTGAGGTTTTATCGCTCCTTCTCTCGCCTGGTTCGGTGAAACAAAGACTGGAGGTGGAATGTTAGCATGAGGACAGCACTTTCACCAAATATAAACAGCTTAATAGAACTAGAGGAAATGAAAAAAGAGAGAAGGGAACCGTGCGTGGGAAGAGGCTACAACGTCTCGTGCCTTCAAAATCAAACCGATATCTGAATGTCTTGCTCTAAAACGGACCCGTCTCAGGAGGGTTGAGGTTCTTTGTTTTGTATTTTTGCACTTATTCTATTTTAGGGCACAAATCATAAACATTTGGGACATTCTTTAAAGTTTGAAGTGGTTTAAGGCCAGCAGAGGCTTTAGCAATAAGATCTCGGGCAGCTGTTTTCTTTCTGTAAGTGTGGAAATATATGTACAAGACGAATGCTTACAGCTTTTTAATGGTGGTACAGTTGAAGGTGAATTTTACGTGCACTTGTAAGGACCAAAAGTATGTAGACACATTCAAGTCTTTTGGATCCTTTTAAGCTTTCAGCTACATACAATATACACTGATCAACCATAACATTAAAACCACCTCCTTGTTTCTACACTCACTGTCCATTTTATCAGCTCCACTTTGTAGTTCTACAATTACTGACTGTAGTCCATCTGTTTCTCTACTTCCTTTTTTTAGCTTTTATGCTGTTCTTCAATGGTCAGGACCCCCACAGGACCACCACAGAGCAGGTATTATTTAGGTGGTGGATCATTCTCAGCACTGCAGTGACACTGACATGGTGGTGGTGTGTTAGTGTGTGTTGTGCTGGTATGAGTGGATCAGACACAGCAGCGCTGCTGGAGTTTTTAAACACCTCACTGTCACTGCTGGACTGAGAATAGTCCACCAACCAAAAATATCCATCCAACAGCACCCCGTGGGCAGCGTCCTGTGACTGACTTTACATCTACAAGGTGGGCCAACTAGGTAGGAGTGTCGAATAGAGTGGACAGTGAGTGGACACGGTATTTAAAAACTCCAGCAGCGCTGCTGTGTCTGATCCACTCATACCAGCACAACACACACTAACACACCACCACCATGTCAGTGTCACTGCAGTGCTGAGAATGATCCACCACCTAAATAATACCTGCTCTGTGGTGGTCCTGTGGGGGTCCTGACCATTGAAGAACAGCATGAAAGGAGCTAACAAAGTATATACAGAAACAGATGGACTACAGTCAGTAATTGTAGAACTACAAAGTGCTTCTATATGGTAAGTGAAGCAAATAAAATGGACAGTGAGTGTAGAAACAAGGAGGTGGTTTTAATGTTATGGTTCTGTGTTTTCATAAAGCATAATCAGGTTGAAACTGTTCATATTGTACTCGTTTCTGTCTCCAAAATCGTCTGAAAAGCAATTTCAGTGTCTCTGTGGTGTGCAGTCGTAATTAAGTGAACCTAATCATTTAGAGTCTTTTGCAGACGTTGATTATTCAAGGGCGTGATATACATACATATATAATATATAGATTCAGCCTCTCTGAGGAGGTGACGGGTGGTTCGTCTGACAGGTGTGTCATGATCAGGACGAAGTTTTGCCTTTTCGCTCCCTTAAATCAGCCGGTGAAGTAAATACACTCATTAGCCGAGGACCCGTCCCACAAGAGAGAGCATGTTTGACATTATTAATTGGCTTTTCTGCAGAAGGAGTCAAGTAGATGAAAAGGTTTATCAAGCTGGAATAATTATTTTTTGCCAGGGAATTTGCTGACAGTTCACTTATTCTGCTCTGAAGATGGTTGGGGGTGAGAGGGGGGTTGTCGCTCGCATAATGTCAGAGACTTTTTTTTTTCCACAGCTCTTTTTCTCCTCAGATGGGAGCTATGGTTAATGCCGTGTGGTTCAACAGAGAAAAAAATCAAATAAATAAATAATGAAATGAAACGTAATTAACCCGAATAAAGAAAAGGGTCGGTTTTATCTTTCTCCTTTTTTGAGGGCAAAGATTACTCGGCTGTATTGAGACTGGTGTAGCATACAATTAATTCCAATTAATTCAAATTAGAGAGGAAATTATGTACTTCGATAAAGGCAAAACCATGACATAATGCCCCTTATCGGCTTGGCTATCTGTGCCCTCCATGGTCCCGTAATTACTTTAATTAATGCCGGAGAAGATTCTACAGAACCGAATGCACCTGAACTCGGGCGCTATCGAAATCCGCCGCGGTGAAAAGGAATCCCACACAATGCTCATTCTGCGGGCTGAATGCATAACAAGCCTGAAGTCGATTTCCAGCTGAAAGAAAAGTTCCGACTTCCCGACACATTTCTCCGTCACCGCGACTCTCTGGCCAAAAGTATCTGGACACCCGTCCTGATTATTCAGAGCAAGTGTTTCGATCACATCCGAAAGTTTGGTGTAGAGCACGTGTCAAACTCAAGGCCCGCAGGCCAAATCCGACCCGAGAGCTTAAAAGACGAATGATTGTTGTGATGGTTCAAGTAGTTACAGAGACGTACTTATAATTTAATGGGACACCTGCGCCTTTAAGCGGCAACTTTGACCTTTGCTAAACCTACCCGCAAAGGAACGCGCGGTACAGTCAGTAGTGTAAACAATAATAAATAGACGTTAATTCTCTTGCAATCCAGTACAGAAGCATCGGCTGTAAGTAGTAGACATTTATATTCTCAGTTGTTTGTAAATGTTTAGCGAATTTACCGTAATTTCATTATTAAATACGGTTGTTACCATTACTATAGCAATTAGTACTTTTACACACAATGCTAACTCGTTAGCGCTGGTTAAATTTCATATTGTACTAGATGTAACACTTGACTACAGCTATGTGTGTGTACTGTATTAAGTTTTTTATTGTTTGTATTGTTTGTTTATTGTAGTTTTACTCCATTCTGATGCACACAGTGTATCACACAGTTGAGAAGCAAATAAAACCGACGTAACTGTATTCTGGATGGAGTTTCGGTCTGTCTGTCTAGCTGAGAAAGGGGGGAAAACTATTAGCGAGGGCAGAACAATCATCTTAAAATACACTGTAAAATCCTACATAAACTGCGTCTCCCACAATGCATGCTGATTTTGTGACATGAAAAGTGATCGCATCCCGCCACTAGATGATGTTGAGAAATATTTACAAGTAATCCCAACATGTACAAGAAGAGAAAATTGAAGCAGAAGGAGGTAATTTCATGAAAGACTTCAATGACAGCAGGATACGTTACAATCTGCCATTTGAGGGCCACCATAATGCAGATGTGGCCCTCGGAGAAAATGAGTTTGACACCACTGGTGTGGAGGAACATCAGTGGCCTGCACATGACACAGAACACTTTTGGGATGAATTGGAACATCAACTGCCACCCAGGCCATACAGGACAGGAAGGCCTGTTCCAAAATCATTGGCGTTATTATAAAGTTACTCCCCACTTTCTGTCCCCTTTCTGTCCAAACTGCTTAAACTCTTGTGTGATGGCTTTCCCGAAGATTTTGGAATGACACTGTGGGAATTTTATCCATATTTATTTAGCCAAAAGAGCCTTTGTGAACTCAAGACCTGAGGCTTTTTGCAGGCCACTTGTGGTCCTCCGTACCCAACTTGTCAAACCGTGTCTTTATGGACCTGGCTCAGTCATGCTTGAAATTGTGAAATTGTGTCCACATACTTTTGACCCTAGTGTTTATATTCTACAATATTTTCTCTCAGCTTGGTTGTATTTCGTACTGGAACCTGCTGCACTGATGTCTGTCGGGAGGTTAAACACACACCAACACACACAAATCCAGAAGGAGTCTGTTGAATATCAGCACCATCACGACCCACCGCTGCTCTGCCAATCTGTCTGGGTAACACGGTCGTTTCCAGGTCGCAACCCGCCGCGGCGCCGGGTTTATTAGGTCACGGCAGGGCACCGGCACGGCGGGGCATCGGCCTGGCAATGACTCGCCTTTTGTCGTCTCAGCGACCTGCAGCGCATGTCGCGATGCAGCAAAGCTCGAACAACAGCCACGGGCGACACACACACACACGTAGGAGGATGGAGTGTGTGTACCGGAGAGGTTACTGAAGGGCCACACCCTTAAAATAAGTTTTTATTCAGCTCTGGAATTTAAACTAATATTTCATTTCACATTAACGTTGTTGGTTAAAGTTTAATACAAAATCAAGAACAGCTTTTTTTTTACAGAACATCACTGCTAGGAAAAAAACACAGTATATTATATTATTTAACCTCTAGTAACTCTAAAATGTAATCTTTTTATTTGTCATTATTCATTTTATAATTTTATACCTTATTTTACTTTGTAATTACTTTGTGATTTAGATACTTTAGTTGAAATAAAGCTTGTAGACTTTTATTATTATTATTATTATTATTATTATTATAAATAGTAATAGTTGTAGTAGTATGTAACTATTATTATTACTATTACTAATATTAATAATAATATTTGCTATTTTAATATACATTTTTATGTTTTTATTATTATTTATATTATGATTATTAGTAATAGTATCATATTGTGATTACTTTTAATTATTATTATTATTATTATTATTATTATTATTTATTGTTTTATTTTACATTTATTAATATTTTTTATTTTATATAAATATAATTTATATTTTATTTTTTAAATTACTTTTTGTATTTTATATAATTATTTAAGTATTTTTATTGTTTTTGTTCAGGTAATTACTATTAAATATTATTATTTCATTTTATTTTATATTTTTATAAAATAATTTTTGTTATTCTTCTTCTTTGTCACCATCATCATCTTCTTCTCCTTTTCATTTTTTTCTCATTATTATTATAAAAAAAACACAAAAAGTCATTACAAAAGTCCACATCTAAAAGATGCTTAACAGCAACAACTGCTGTTAACAACTTCCCTTGATGATTGAACTGAACTTCCTAAAATGTAAATTTGCAATTCTGCTTCTCAGCTGACCTGAACAGAAGCTCAACATTATCAGTAAAGTCACATTTAAAATCCAAATCCACTTGCTGTGACCCTCGACCTCTAGATTAGAAAGCTGTGGAAGGGTCGACGCTATCATTTCCTCATCCTTCTATCACTCCTTCATCCATCCTCTGTCGTTCCCTCATCCTTCATCTAAACGTCCAGGCCGGTGATGGTGCTCAGAAAGGTTCAGCTGATCCGAAGCTTTCACCTATTCACACTGGTGGATTATTTTCCGATGCATCTTCCCACCCTGACGTGCTTTCCAAACATGGCTTTATCAGCGGCAGCCAGGAGAAATGTTCGATGTCTTATTTAAAATGCAAACATCATTTTTTTATGCATTTTTCCCCATTTTTGCACCCATTCGGGTCGTAGCCAGTTGGAGTTTATCTCTCTCCCTCATTGCTGCTGATCGAGGAGATCTGAAGCTGCTCCCCTCTGAGGTCACTGCTCCCCTCAACACAACTAATGCAGATGACTTTCTTTTCACCTACCAGGAGTAACTGTGCAGGCGCCTTGACCGGTCAGCAGAGGCCGCAGTTTCCCCGGTGATGAGGAACCGTGTTCGTCACAACATCACAAACTCTCACTAAAGTGGCAAAAGTTCACAAAGACTCCAAAAACACTCCAAAATCTTGTGGAAGATTTTATCAGATAAGTGACGGCTGTTATAGGTGACTCCATATTGACGCCCAGTCAGTGTTTTGGAGTGGGATGTCCATCAAGCTCATGACCAGGTGTCCACATACTTTTGGATTTACATCACTGTGCCCCTAGTGCTTTCAAATCAGCCTGATCAGCATAAAGCAGTTACAAATGAATGAATGAACTAATAAATAAAGGAATAAACTAACAAATAAATGAATGAATGAATGCATGAATAAACAAATGGACAAATAAATTAGTCAACAAACAAATGAATTAATGAGAGAATGAATGAATGTATAAACGAACAAATAAATGAATGAACCAATTAATGAATTATTGAATGAATACATGGATGGATGAATGGATGTGTAAACAAATGAAGAAATGAATGAGTGAATGAACAAATGAATTAACAAACAAACAAATGAACGAGTGAATGAATGAGTGAAAGAATGAATGAATAAATCAATAAATTAACAAATTAACTAACATACAAAATGAATGAACAAACAAAAACACAAACAAACAAATGAATAAATGAATGAATGAATGAATGAATGAATGAATGAGTAAATGAATGAATAAATGAATGAACAGATCACTACTAGCTTGAAGCCTTAGGGGAAGAAAAGCACACTGGGTTGTTGAAACTGAATGTATTATGTTATGTGCAATTGTGTTTTACAGTCCCAACAGTCCACAGAGCCAAAAAAGGAGGAAAAACCAAAATAAATGGGACACTGGAAGCTTATAGAAAAATAAGAGTCTAAATCTAATGAAAACCACTCTATTGAACGTGAGGACAGGGTGTTATATAAGCCAGCTCGTAAAGTATGAAGGCATATATTTTTAAGCCAGGTTTCCTATTAAACCTCATATCATAGAAATGAATAGAATAGAATAGAATAGAATAGAAAAAAATGAAGGGGGGGTTACAGGGATGTGGGGGATTCATTTCCTGTGGACTACGGCACAAAAAAAGAGAGAGTATCAGCACGGAAAACCTGGCCCGCCGATAAGGTAGATCCCCCCTCGTTAGGTTGATAACCGTTTGTTCATTTCCTGACAACAACAGAAAAATGTACAAGTCTCGGCTAAAAATGAAACAGGGGCCAGTTTTTTTTCCCTCCACCCCTCCGTCCCGCCACCCTCCCCTCTGCATTCGGGCCTTATTTCATCCGCAATGTGGCAGCGGAATGATAATCAGAGCATCGGTTATCAGAGAGGGAGGGAGGATGGGTGAATTTGTTCCTCATGGAAAGAGAGAAAGAGAGATGGCATGGTAGGAGGATGAAGATGGGAGGTGTGATGTGTGTATGGGGGTGTGTGGAAGAATGGTTCGACTCTCGTTGTGTGTGTGTGTGTGTGTGTCGGGGCTCTCGGCACTCCAGGAAAAGGAGGGTGGATTTGCATTTTAATGGGATACGATTTATGGAGTTGGGCACGGCACAAGTGGCATCATTAGGTGGAGCTGAGCCGGATTAGCTGTGATGCGAGGGGTCAGATAATGCCAGCCAGCAAGTGTGTGTGTGTGAGGCATGGGGGGGGGGGTGTGTATAATAAAAAGAGGAAGACTATGTCTGTGTGTTATGCCATGCTGCTAAATATAATGTAAGGATGTATGGGATGTAAGGGATCTCATTTTAGCACTTTGAGAGGTGGAGTTGCCCCACCAAACCTCATATGAGCCTTAGTAAAGCTGGTCCTAAAGTTAAAAAAAGGGCAACATTCAGGGGCAACGATTCTTCATGTATAAAACATGTACAATGATGTACATTTAAACTGAATCAATTGCAGGAATCGACTCTGATTCAGAGTCAGTTTTCTATTCTCAATGCCAGGAATCAAAGAATCGACTCTTGTTTGATTCAGCAGTGCAGCACAATGGTGCAGCTGGTTAACTGGCTGCCACACAGCATTTTGGGTACAAAGCACCCTGGTACAATACTGCCCTCTGTTTGCCTTGTGTGTCGCAAAAACATGCGGAAGGTAGACTGACCTCTACATTTCTGAGAGTTAATGTGCCAGTGTGTGGTGCCCTACAGTCGACTGGTGCCCTGTTCTAAGTATACGCCCATCTAGTGCCCATTGTTTTCAGGTGGCACTGAAATCACTGCAAGAACTCTCCTATTTTACTGTCACCTTTCAAATCATGCCAGCAGGTTGATCGTCTCCTTTGTGAATGAGTTAGTGAACTCATGTCATGTAATGTTCTCCCTATGTCTCCTTGACTTCAGACACTCCTGGGTCCTGACCATTTTCTAAACATGTGAGTAGCGTTTGAGTGAGTGAGTGAGTGCATGAGTGATTGAGTGAGTGAGTGATTGGGTGAGTGATTGGGTTAGTGATTGAGTGAGTGAGTGAGTGATTGAGTGAGTGAGTGAGTGAGTGATTGAGTGAGTGAGTGATTGAGTGAGTGAGTGAGTGAGTGATTGGGTGAGTGATTGAGTGAGTGAGTGAGTGATTGGGTGAGTGATTGAGTGAGTGAGTGAGTGAGTGATTGAGTGAGTGAGTGATTGGGTGAGTGATTGGGTGAGTGATTGGGTGAGTGATTGAGTGAGTGAGTGAGTGATTGGGTGAGTGATTGAGTGAGTGAGTGAGTGAGTGATTGAGTGAGTGAGTGATTGGGTGAGTGATTGGGTGAGTGATTGAGTGAGTGAGTGAGTGAGTGATTGGGTGAGTGAGTGAGTGAGTGATTGAGTGAGTGATTGGGTGAGTGATTGGGTGAGTGTATCTTGCATTGTAATGGTGCCTGGCTTATGCCCAGTGTTTCCAGTATAGACTACAGACCCTTTGTGCCAGTGATCATAATGAAATGGTGACTGTGGATGAATGAATGAACAAAGATATGCTTTGTAATAACTCAGTGAATTGTTAAGTACATATTTCTGCTTTATGTCCAGTGTTCCCACTATAGACTCTGGACTCTATAGTGAGTGAGTGAGTGAGTGAATGGGTGATTATTTCATGCATTATAATGTCTCATTTGCCCTGTTCAGAAAATAGTTCCACCCTAAACCTGAAGGCTTTATACCTGTAGACTCTGGACCCTCACGTCCCAGATCATAATGAAGTGGTTATCGAGGATGAATGAATGAACAGAGATATGACCATACTAGCTGTGAGCGCAGGGCTGAAAGTGAGAAGTTAACAGCGCAGACAGCTGCTCGCTCCTGAATTTACTGCTGCATTGTGGGTAAAAGCAGTGTAGCCTGTCAGTCAGAGAGCAGCGACCTGTGCAGGTCACGCCTCGACGGCTACGTAAATAAGAGATTATGCATCGAGCAATAAAACTGCAAAGTATGTCGGATTGTGTGTGTGTGCATCTGTGTGTGTGTGTGTGTGTGTTGGCGCCAGTGTCAGACTGTGTGTGTGTGTGCCAGTGTGTGCCCGTGTGTTTGTGTGGAGGGGATTATCAGCAATGCAATATTCACGGCTGAGTTTGCACTTTCAGAGCGAAGCCCCCGGCAATAATTCGGAACATGACTATGAAATGAATGTGTGAATTGCATCTCCTGTATTGATACCAGTCTTTACCTTCACCTGTAATCTCGACACGTGTCTCTCCAGTCCAATGAACTGGTGAGCTTAAAAAAAAAAGGGGGATTCAATTCCGACTCGTACATGGTGTGAAAAAGTAAGTGACCCCTTTTCTGACTGCCTCTGTTTCTGCACATCTGTCATACTTACGTATTGGAACGTAGTGGATCATAATACGACTCTGATTTGAGTGAAAAGCACCTCATGTAAAACATGTCCATTTATTTATGGGACAAAGTTATCTAACACCCGTATCATCCCTGGATTAATAACCGGCTGCACTATTTGTAGCTGGATTGACTGTCTCACCGCAGCATCTCTACCAGGTTCCAGTCTAGATTTAAACTGGGCCACTCCAAAACACTCATTCTGTTTCTCTTCAGTCATCTGGCTATTGTTCTGCTGCAATTACGCCTTATCTTCATCTCACGGACAGATGATCTTACATTTTCCAAGGATGTCTTTACTACTCTTCAATAAATCCCATTTATGCCATTCACAGGCTGACCACTCCTGAACAGATTCAACACTTTTCCAAATATCCTCCATTTGTAACTAATTCTCACTGTGGTTTGGTGGAGTCCTAAAGCCTTAGAAATGTCCCCCGGGTTTTCTGATATTTCCTAGCAATTGTTATTATTTTGCTAATGCAAAGTGTTTCTGTAGATACTTTAAAGTCACGTCTGCTTGACTGGACAGCTAAGCAATTAAAGTAGGTGAAATGGCTGAATAAAGAACAACAAGGCAATTAGTGTTTTACATGGGTGATATGGGTGTTGAAATAAATGTTCTTTATGTTCCCCTTGTGTAATATTATGTTCTGTATAATTATCCCAAATTGTTTGAATAATATATAATAACAAAAAAACACTATATTGCCAAAAGTATATGGACGCCGCTCATACTTTTTTGCAGCAGGTGTTTTAGCCACACTGACTGTGCATTACGACTAAACAGCACCCAGTAATTCCATTGGAGCTGAACTGACCATGACCCTGTCCAGCATAAAGCAGTGGTAAAACATGAAAATAAATGCAAAAAAACAGTTTGGGGAAGTCCCTTTGCTGTTCTAGCGTGACTGTGTTCCTGTGCACAAATCAATGTCTGTGAAGTCATCTGGCTTTTGTTACGCTGCAATTACGCCTCACTTTCATCTCACGGACAGATGATCTTACATTTTCTAACAAGGATATCTTTACTACCCTTCTACTGTATACTGTAAATCCCATGTATAGCAAGTGTCTATCATATTAGGTCAGGAATTTTATTCCCAGGCCGACCACGTCTGAACCAATTTAAGACTTTTACAAATATCTTCCATTTGGTGATATCAGTTCTCACTGTGGTTTGGTGGAGTCCTAAACCCTAGAAAGGTCTAATCCATTCCAACTTTTATCCCCGGGTTTTCTGATATTTGTTGGCAGTTTCATTTAAGGCAAAGTGTTTCTGTAGATCCTTTAAAGTCAAGTCTGTTTACCAATTAAATTAGGCGATGCACAATGCAATTAGTGTTTTAAATGGGTGATATGGGTGTTGGATACCTTAGTTCTTTAAATAAATGAATACAATAAATGATGTTCTTTATGTTTCCTTTGTGTAATATTATGTTCTGTGTAATGATCCGAAATTGTTTGAATAATATATAATAACAGAAAACACTACATGGCCAAAAGTATATGGACGCTGCTTGTACTTTTTGCCATCAGGTGTTTTACTAAACAGCACCCAGTAATTCCATTGGAGCTGGACTGACCGTGACCCTGACCAGAATAAAGCAGTGATAAAACATAAAAAAAAATGAAATACAAAACAGTTTGGGGAAGGCCCTTTGCTGTTCCAGCGTGACTGTGTTCCTGTGCACAAATTAATGTCTATAAAGTCATTGTTTGATTCGAAGGACCTCAAACACACTGAATGTCAACCGCAACAAACTCGCTTTTGAACAAGCACAAATTCCCACAGAGACAGTCAACAATCTGGTAGAAAGCCTTTCCCAAAAGAGTAGAGGCTGTTATAGCTGCAAAGGGGAGCAACCATACCAACCATACTAATGTCTACGGTTCTGGAATAGGATGTCCAACACGCGAATGGTCAGGTGTCGACATACAGTGCATGATGCAGTAGATACGTGTAATTAGCCTAACGAGTAAAAAATAACCTCGCGCTAACACAGTTAATAAACAGCAGATGAAAACAAAAACGGAAATAAAAGTCGCGCCAAATAAAATCAATAAAAAAATGTTTTTCCAATATTCCACTGAGCTCATATCAGTGCATAATAAATCAGAGCTCGCACGTTTAACCTCAAACTTTAGCCTTATTAAAAGCCTCCTCGTTCACGCTAATACATTTGCAGCCACTTCTAATTGTGTGTGTGTGTGTGTGTGTGTGTGTATTAAAAAGCCATTTTCTGTTAGACTGCACAAATCCATTATGTCCGCAGCCGTACAGCGAGAGAATGAGTGGGGTAAAAGATCTGAGAACCAGACAATGACGGATGCCCTCATTGCCACGGCCGGGTCTCTCCGCGCCGTTATCGATAGCACTAGCACCATGCTAATAGCAGCTACAGCTCTTATGTGTGTCAGGGAGGCGGAGAGAACCTCATCGCTGCTGATCGACCCTGATAAACGAGGTTGGGAACGGAAAGAGGGAAACATACAGTCACATGTTTACATACGGTTAGATGTGGACACCACTCCTGAGTTTGGTCGTTTCAGCAACTTTGTGGCACGTCAGAAGACGTGAAGGAGCCAGTGGACGGCTTTAGGATGCATTAGAACATGGATTGTGAGCCAGACCTTCTCATCCAACATCAGAAACGCTGTTCTGACTAAATTCCTACAGACACACTCCGGAATCAATGTTTACCAAGCACATGGTCCACATACGTTCACGTGTATCAGCCACCTTACCAAGATGATTCATTTAGAAGTGTTGGGAGATTTGTGATGTCATAGACTCTATATGGCCAAAAGTATTGGAACACCTGACCATGAGCTTGTGGGGCGTCGCATTTCCGAAACATTAATCCAAAGGTATTAAAATAGACTGACGTCAATGTGATCTTTTAGAACAACGGCTTCTCACAAAGATTTTGAAGCATGTCTGTGGGAATTTGTGCCCACCCAGTCAAAAGAGCATCTGCATGGCTGTATAATTGTAAACGAACATATTTGGAGGATAACGGGTCAAACCACCAGCAGAGAAGAGCCGAAATAAAGGCTGAGCTATAAAATGTTAAGGGTATATATTTAAAATGTTTTCGTCCATGTCATATGAGTGTGTTTTATTATTTTAAATAATATGTTCAGCCGTAAATTAGGTTTTTTTGCCCACATCTCTGTTAAGGACCCACAAAAAGACTGAAATTGAAATACCAAACATTCCAGGACATACACGTTTCATACACTGGATGTAAACCTTTGACACCAGCTCCACATAATTGGCTGTTTTAGGTACCAAAATTGGATTATTGATGAACAAAACCAGTGCCAAACATTTAGTTAATGATGTGATGGTTATCATTATATTCATTTAATTAAATACGTTATTATTAACCACCACCACCAGTATGAAAAAACAATTCCAGTTCACATGAATGTTTAATGCGAGTAATAACTTGGATGTAAAATAATTGCTGGCTTATTACATTCAGGCGACAAATTAATTCTGTTTACATTATGAGTGTGTAAATAAATTAAATAAATGAACTGGTACATTTTCTGTGTGTGTGTGTGTGTGTGTGTGTGTGTGTGTGCGCGCTCCTCTCCGAGGACCTTTATCTTCAAGCGGCTGATCACAGAGTTTATCTGTGTAATTACGCAGCAGGTCAAGCCGTGAGAGGCCCGGACTCGGGAGAGAAACAGACAGTGGGTTTAATATCACTTCCACCCCCTCGCCATCCCCGCCACCCTTTTACCTTTGTATCGGGACCCCTGTGTAAGGGAAATTGGGGTCCCCATCGGAACACGCACGCCGAGATAAAATTCCCAGCAGTCGCCCGTTTTATCATCTGATTCCCCGAATCATGGCTGTTTAATGCCACGTTGAGCCACGGACCGCGCCCCTTATATTCACCTCTCACCAGAAGGTCGGTGAGATTGCACCCTCGCACCACGGTCAGGATCAAACAACAAAGCAGGGGTTGAATTTCTTGTTTTGTAAGCATTTTAATTTTGCTATGGCTTCTACATTCGTAAAGGAACATTGTTTTTATGGGGGTCTTGCAATAACACTGATCTCTGCAGCTGTTCCATCCTGAACTGTTCCCTGAAATATCCTTTTGGGTTAAAATATACACACATCAAACCTAAAGTGTGTTTAGTCACTATATGGCCAAAAGTACTAAAGGAGCAAAGCTTCGTTACAACTAATTAAGACCTTACACAAGATTTTGGAGTGTGTCTGTGGGTACTTATAGCCATTCAGTTTAAAGATCATTCGTGAGGCCCAATTCATCCCAAAAGGGGATATACACATACGGCATGAAGACAAAGTTTGGTGTGAAAAAATGACCCGCAAGGAGCCTCGACCACAACGCTACCCAACACCTTCAGCTAAATTAGAACACCGATTGAGATCCGGGCCGTTTCGTCCGATGTCATTGCCCGGCCTCACACACACGTGAGTGCTTTTCCAAAAAGTGTAGGCTGTTATAGCCACAAATACATAAACAAGCTCGTGGTCAGGTGTCCACATACTTTTGGCCTTATGGTGTATTTATATTTTATCTTAATCCCGTCATAAAGTCAGGAGCCCCCGTAGGAGCTGTCATACGATCCCGAAAAGCAGGTTAGGGGTTAAATGGCTCTACTTGCCGAGGACTGGTAGCCGTGGGTGGCGGTGTTACGGAGATAACCCTCGGTGACAGACACTCGCACACACACACACACACACACACACACTTCACTTTAACCCCAACGTGAAGCCACCCACAGATTTACAAGGCCGACCCAGACCAGACACACAGAGGGGGTCGAATCCCTAAAACTTTTCCTCTTCGTGATCTTAAACCTCATGCTGCCGTTTGGTCACATGATCTATTTCAATTACTTAAATAATAATAAAAGTAAAGTATTTTAATGCTAACAGTCAGGCATTATATATTATATACACATGCTGAGCAATTTATTAGGAACACCTAATACGCCAGTATGTAAATTTTTATTATAAAAACACCTGCCATATTTATGAAACATGTAGTATGTAAACAATTACTGTATGTTGCTTTGTATACTTTGTCACCCCCTGTACCCTATGTATGTATATATTTATTTTTATTCTATTGTTGCATTCCTGCCTTTCTCCTCCCAGTCTAGTCATGTCCAATACCCCAATCATAACGTCTACCAGTGCTGCAGACTTTCTGACCAAGGAGCGCCACAGACCATCATGGACCCCAAATCCCCCCACACCCCTCACAGCGAGCAGTATCACGTACGGAGAGCCATGCACTGCTATCTGTGAATCAACCATCTCACATGTAGTGCCTCAGCCAGCCAGAAGAGGCCGCAATAGCAGCAGCAATAAGGAACCTGTTCATTCATCCACCCTCAGACACAGCCAATCGTGCCTGTGTGGGCACCCGGCCGGTCGTTAGCACAGCTGCGCCACGTGAATCACCATGTGCCCCATTTATTAATTGATAACAACTCCAATAGGAGTTTTTAGTGTGAATGTAGTTCAATCTAATTGTAAAAAGTGATCAGTGAAGACTGGAAACAGAGACATGTTGCTAAAATTCTGAAAGTCCTTGTATAGAGGAGATACAGTGAGTCTCAGGTGTAAGTCATTTGTTTTGAGTAATGTTAGGATCCATCAGCGTTTCCATCAGTTATTCATATAGCAGGAATGTTATAGAATGGCAGCAACCCCCGACCAACACCATCCCTATAGATTTAGTGCCCCTCCCAATGTTCGGTTCATGGCTACGGCCTTGATTCTGAGACATCATGCCACCATGTGTCCCAAATGTATAATAACTGGTTTTGCTACTTTGGCTCGTTTCATGCTGTGTTGGTTCCACTGCGACTCCACAGACAGTTAAAAAATAGAACGATTCTTCATGAAGCGAATATTATTTTGTTCCTGTGGTCCTCTGTCTCACCCTCCACCAAGTACAAAACAATCCTTTAAAGAATTCCTTTCATGGTGGTTTTTGGTTTTGCTTTGTCTTTTGTACTGATGCACTGATATTATAAATGATAGCACTGATCGGTCTAAGAGATCGCCAAGTTTACTTTCATTTACATTTACAGCATTTAGCAGGCGTTCTTATCCAGAGTAACTTACAGAAGAGCTTTCACATTCCCATGTTCTTGTTTAAGTAGACAACATTCCAGGGATACAAATCTACTGGAACCCAAATATCAGCAAAGAAATAGGTGAAAGCCTCTTTTATTTATACTTTGTATTTTTTTAATATGCTATAGACGCTAAGATGCTTAAGTGCTTAGTATAGCAGTGGGTCAGATGTTTGAACAGACAGAGGAAGTACTAGCCTTGATGCCTGTAATTTCAGACAATTCTGAATAAAAATATCACATTAGCCTGAAAAGAGTTAAAAAGTAGTATGAAGTAGACTTGTGGTTTACGATCCTCCATTTGGAGAAAACGACTCCCAATGTGATTCCAAGAGCCTTTAAAAATTGTTTCTAGACTAGTATGGAATTTAAAAAAAAAGATGTTGGACTTTAAAGTGGATTTGTGTTTGTATGTGATGTAAACATATTGACAAAAAGTATGTAGCAGTGGATTGGCTCTACAGCTGGGTCGAGCTGTAGACACATCGACTCTACTCTGTAAATCCTTTTGATGTTTGGCTGTAATAGAGCTTCCGGTTGCACTTCTTGAGGCAGCGGAAGACTGTATTAAGTGACAATGGTGTTTCTGAGGTACTGCATCAACAACAGTAGCATGATGTTTTATCAGATAATGCCATCTGAGGGCTCAAAGGTCAACAGTGGTTTCCAGCCTTGCTCTGCATGTGCTAAGATTCCTACAGATTCCATGAATCTTATCATGATATCGTGTACGGTAGATGGAGAAAGAGCTAAAATAGCTCTGAGGAATGTTCTTTTTTTATGCATTTTCTCCTCCCGAGAAAATTTAGAGCGGTCAATTTATCTTCCGCTATCTTCCGAGGGATACCCGATTGCATCTGAGAAGAGCAGGTCGCTGTACACACCTTTTCCGACACTTGCACAGCCCTCCTGTTTTCGCCTCTGCATTCTGCACAGGCGTCTCTTCTGCCAGTCAGGGTCCTTACACAGCGCATGACCTGTCAGAGTCTGTTTTTAGCAAGCTAACTTGACACCCATAATAAAAATACAGCTTAAAAATAAAATATATTATAGCATTTTATTTAGCGGTCTGATGCTACATTCTTAAGGAATAATTTGGGTCAGGTAACGTTGTATAAATTCTTGGATAAAATGTGTTGCTCTATAATGGACGTCCCTTCAGTGGTCAACTTAGCAAAGCATTTGACTTTTTTTGCTCAGCAAACACATTTTTGTAAGAATTAGTCCTAAACCTCCTGTGCTTTTGATTTAAGATCAGGTTGTAGAAAGATCGTAACCTTATAGAACAGCTCGTTTTTTCCATGCTGAGCCTCTTCAACACCTTCCCAGCTGTTTATAGAAAGTAAATCCCAGTTGGGTTTTACTGAATTCATCTTCTGGTGTGAAATCTTTTGATGAGCGTCTAGGAGGTCTGCAGCCCGAGTGGTTTGCATTATCCTCAGTTCTCTTCCTGGACCTCTGTCTGGACCTCAGTTTTTTTGATCCGTCTCCTCCGTCGGACCTCCACGACTGCAGCATCACCGAGGTTATATGGATGTCAGCTCTGCAAACCTCGGATTAATGGCAAAGCCATATGCTCATCTCCTGAATCCAGTCATTGTCTCATAGCCGCCCGTTCCCAAATCACTCATCCCGTTTAGTGCCGATGTGCTCCACATATGATAAGCTTTGGTCACAGCTCTTCGGCTTTGCTATTCTAGCCTAAAATATAAAATGCTAGCAGAGAACTTTACGGGCTCAGAGGCTGTACACTTACACTTTGTAGACTTCAGACACATGCATGTAAACGTGTGTTGTTTGTTTTTAGGTTTTTGAATGTAGGACATATTTCTCTCTAAGAACTACTACTTTTTAAAAATGTGTTTATCCACCAATATTTTTCCAAACTTAAGAACTGCATCAATAAAGTATGATAGATTTTTACACCACTAGCTCATGCCATTTGTTTACTGTTTGTTTACTGTTTGCTTGACATCAATAAAGCATAATTATTTTTACACAACAAGACGAAGCAGGTCTGACCAGTCTAGACACAGATATTTGATGGGGTTATGATCAAGACTATCAATACTACCAGTCACATACATTTTCCACATGATAGCGGTGCTTTGGTCCATTTTCTCCGTGGTAGCATCATCAAAGTCTGACCTGTGACTTCCAGACTTTGATGATGCTACCACCACTACATTTTATAGTCATGGTGGTGTTTTGTGTTACCGACCACAACAGTTTCCTTCCTCAAATCTGTAAATTGAGACCCAATAATGGTTTTTAATGTAGCTTTTTTGAGGGGTTTGTTTCCATGAAGGCACTCTTGGTTTAATATCTTGCTCACCATATTAGACTTCCTGACACAGGCAGTCGTGCAATAGTTTCCTTTTCTTTCCCCAATCGACTAACCTGAGCGCTGAGGTTTGTTCCGCGTTTTTTAGGTGCTCTTGTATCCTTGTTCCAGACGTGTGCTTTTTGTGATTAGATCCCTGGCAAGGCGGTTTAAGATGGGGAAA
Organism: Trichomycterus rosablanca; assembly: GCF_030014385.1. NCBI lineage: Eukaryota > Metazoa > Chordata > Actinopteri > Siluriformes > Trichomycteridae > Trichomycterus > Trichomycterus rosablanca. Next base: position 1,801,641 of record NC_086002.1, on the reverse strand, counting down.
CCATATACTTATGGTTCTTTCATTTTTGTGTCTACTTCTCAGTTCTGTTCCACTGTGTACATCCTTGAACCGTGTGTACCATTCTATAAAGACACACTATTGTTTTTCAACTTTGTGCTAATCACAGAACTAGTTTTAATCTAGTTTGACTAGTTTATTTTTTCCGTAGCTCCTCTCTCTGCTGAAACTTTCACACCTAGATTAGCTATTCCACACACACACACACACACACACACTTATACCGATTAGGCATAACATTATGACCAGCTTCCTAATATTGTGTTGGTCCCTCGTTTGCTGCCAAAACAGCCCTGTAAATGTGATGCTCTGTGTATTCTGACACCTTTCTATCAGAACCAGCATTAACTTCTTGTAGCATGTGCTACAGTAGCTCGTCTGTTTGATCTGACCACACGGGCCAGCCGTCGCTCCCCACGTGCATCAATGAGCCTTGGCCGCCCATGACCCTGTCGCCGGTTTACCACTGTTCTTTCCTTGGAGCACTTTTGATAGATACTGACCACTGCAGACCGGAGATGCTCTGACCCAGTCGTCCTTCCTTACGTTTGTTCATTTTTTCCGCTTCTAACATCAACTTTGAGGATAAAATGTTCACTCGCTGCCTAATATATCCCCCCCACTAACAGGTGCCGTGATGAAGAGATAATCAGTGTTATTCACTTCACCTATCAGTGGTCATAATGTTATGCCTTGTTGGTGTATACAAACACACACACGTCTTTCTTGACTATAAAAATCCTGTATCTTATCAATAAATGAAGGCATTCTTACTCTAATTTGATTGCATTTCTCAAGCCCGAGATTCAATGAATGATCCTTCTCCTTCTCCTGATCTAAGAGCATCACATTTAAAAAATGATGAGTGTGGTCTGGTCCAGGCACGAGTTGAAGAGGAAAACAGAGAGCGTAGCGTGTTCCATCATACAATGGGAATTTGGAACTGAAACACCTCCCTGGTTTATTCACAAATTACAATTACACAGATATGAATTCTTTACCTTTATTTGACCTTATTTAAAATGTACAATTTAATAAAATTAAATATATTAAAATAAACGACTAAATAGTATGTAAGGGACTATACATAGACGACTGGTATTAAGCAATAATAATAATATGAACTGCTGGACTTATTAGCTAAGTGTGTTAAAATGTAAAATGCCTCTAAACATACTACACACACACACACACACACACACACAGACTAAACAAAGCATTTTATTTGGTGCTTTTTTATTCCTTTATTTACCTGTTTTCTTTCTGTATGATTTGGTTCGAGGCGAAATAAAGAAGAGGGAATAAAAAGCTTGTTTTTTGTTGTGTCTGGGGTGTGTTTTTGTATTTGTGCAGCATCTGTTGGCGTGATAAATCAGTGATTCCTGTGGTCACGGGGCCTCCTGGAGCGCCCATGCTACACTGATCAGCTTCGTCGTGTGTGACCGTGAGCATTGTTCTGCCAAAAATACACCCCTCATGCTCATGTGTGAACTGCTACACTTCCACCTCTTTCTACCTCCAGCACTTCAAACACAGATCATGATTGTATTGTTTTATAGAACATGATATTATTATCGAGTTCTACACCAGACTGAGGGACACCAGATTTATTTACTTCAGTTATAAATGCTGAATGAACTTTACATGATGTTATTGTGTATTTAATGTCTCATCCACATTCATTTTGTATTCATCAGCTGCTGTGTAACCTTTGGTACGAAGGTAAATTCATGATTTACATTTTATTTACAGAGAAACTAATAGTTTATTTATAAAAAGGCTTAAATATAATATTTGTCACAGTAGTAAGGATTACCCAAAACAATTACTTTTGGGTGCCGTAACAACATTTCTATTAGACTAAAAGCTTTAAATGTAGATCTGTTTATTTTTATTAATATTATTATTATTGTTGTTGTTGTTCAACCAAATATTTCATGAATAAACACATATGTCCTCAAAAAACCTTAAAGATTTAAAATCACAAGCTTTAATTACTAAAGTCTATTATTGTATGATTATCATTTGCACCGATCCATCTGATGAACCAATATTAGTTTTAAATTGTCGAAATTAATTTTAAAGCAGAATAAATTTTTCCATGTAAACAGTGCACTCTGTAAACATACAGAGTCTGTAAATCAATTGTAATTAATGTTTTATGTATATTTTCCATATTTATTGTATAGCTATTGTATAACTCTTATGTGTAATTATTCAAAAAATGTTAGTAAAAACAAAATGGGATTGATGGTCATTATAAAAAGCTGATATTCAAATTCTGTTAATGTATTTTTGAGCAGAGACATCATTACAGATGAGGTTAAGCTGATTTAAAATGGTACTTTCACTCGTCTTCGGTGTTAAAGTTTCTACAGGAACACAATGCCAGGCTGAGGAAAAAGAAAATCTGAAAAATATTGTATTAGTCTGAAAATGGTTATAAAGTCACAAACTTCAACATGGTAGTTTTAGGGCTTTATGTCTATTACATCTATATGTGTGGAGGAAAAAAACATTATAAAAATGTGCCAAATTTTGTCCAATAGACACTTTATGTTTTTAAAATTTCAAACAATACAATTAATAAGAGTTTATTTTTCCCCTGAAGTCAGACAACCTATTTTGTAAAGTTTTTTCAACACAATATATTTAAATAGGACCTTGTCACTGCACCACAAATGTCATTCTTTACTTAAAATCACTTTAAAATAAAAGTTTGGCTGCACCAGCCTAATAAAACAGTGATAGCAGAAGAATGAATGATGTAAACATAACTCTGAAGTGTGTATAAGTGACATATTTTTATATTACAATATACTTTTAATTAATTTTAGAATTTATAATACATTTGCGAGTTCTTTTTCAAACAAGCTTTGGGACGATTATTAGCATTAGTGTACTGTAATACAAAGCCTAGGTTAATGTTTATAGCTCATACATGCCAAATTTATATATGAAAACAATTTCGTATGGCCAGTTTTGGATGCATTAGAACATACTACAAGTATGCCTTGCTTTGTCAGGTTATTTCAAGTCATGCATGTGGATAAGACCTAATATTGTCCTGCATAAATGATTTCTGCATTCAAAGCTACGTGGCTCTAGTATAGAAGTAGTTCTGGTTTGTTGGGGGCCTAAATGAGCCATTTAAATGTAAAGTAAAAGTGGTCGCAATTTCCTACAAACATTTACATAATCTGACAATAATCTGAGAGAAGAAATCTGTCAGGACTTCTTCGTAGCTCTTTTATTATTTTTTTCTTTCACTTATGTTGTCCTTTGGTGTTTGATTATTTTGAACCGATGGTATGATGAACTGTATCTGTGTAAAGTGTAAAGCGAGTCTGGGTGAATGAATGAAACATCCACTGCTAAGCACTGAACAGAACATAAGGTTTAAGTGGTGCTCGTCCTTTCAGAAGGGCTGTGAAATCCTCTGTTGGGTCGTGACCCCTTTTATTGTCCTGTCAGTCCAAAAACGAGCCATGTGCTCGCTAGCATGGTGCTACGAATCCACGGCAAGTCTGACTGTCACTCTTTTACCGAATACCTGCAGAAATCGCTCGTTTACTGGCAGCAACAAAACTATCATCAACTGGAAAATATTTACACTCCTACTAGCTGATTGTACCACCATAATACAGCCGGTAGCTGCAACTAAACACTTTTTACTATCACTGTTGAGGAATTTTGGCTTTAAATGCTTTGAATTAGACATAATAATTATTTTATATATAAAAAAATAGGATCTGTTTATTGAGTCGACATCTCTGGCAAGGGTGCTCCAAACCTTTAATTCTATTTACATTTAGCTGTTCAGATGTAAACTTGCTTTGCTGTTTGGCAGCTTCATCTCACGGACAGATGACATCACATTTTCCTAAGGAATTTGCTGATAAATTAGGAAACAGGTTCTGACACAGCAAAGCAGCTACAAACCATCACACCGCCGTTCATCCAACCATACATGAATGTAAAGCCTTTAACAGTCTAACAAAGTCACAGATGATCAATTCATTTCAGAACAGGGTCACTTAAAACGTTTGTTTGTGGTCTGCAGTTCACCCAGGAAATAATAACTTATATTGGGATTCTTTTAAGAGATGAGAGGGGATTGTGTCGCATTATGAAGAAGTCGTAGTGTGTTGTAATGTCTGTAGCTTTACAGAAATACTGAAAAATTTAAATTACTTTTTGATTCACTGCTAAGCTGCTCGGTGAACCGCTTGAGCTCTGTATGTCTGAAATATTAAAAAATACCATACAGTACACTAAATACTATACAGTGTCGTTACTGGAGCACTTACACAATACAGTGTAGTCATTAAACCTTAAATATATATTATTAAAATTATTATAATTTAAATTATTACATAAAATTTGTGTTGTTTGTGCCTCCTGATTTTTTATTTCAATTACTATTTTAACACCTATTGTTTATTTATTTTTAATCATTATTAATGCAGTAAATGACAGAAAAGAGAGAGTAGACAGGATTAATACAAACAGAGATCAGGTGACCTTTGTGGATCAGTGACAAGGTTACTCGTCCTTTTACAAAACTAAATGTTGACAATACTGTCATAGTCAAAATTTTTATAAATAATATTATCACAATAGTCATGAATTAACTGGTTTGCTTTGGTTACGTGAATAAAACCAGATGTTTTTATGCTTTGCTATATAAAATAAACTATTTCTGAATGAAAAGAGATTAAATGTACTGAATATGCCTGGATGTAGTTTATATAACAGTCCTACAGTTACCTACAGTTTTGTATTTATTTGCATTACAAGGACAGTTTATGTGACTTGTGGTCAGCATTTAATTCAAGTGTGATCCTACAGTCTGTGATTATTTACAGTGATCTCTGTATTAACGTTTGCTGAAATCTGAAGTTTCCTTCACAGAACAAAGAGCAGAAATGTAAAAGAAAAATAATCAGATTTGACTTTTCTAAGCAAAAAGTAGGATTTTTTTGTATAATTGTAGGTTGTCCATTGAGATTCTTTTGGATTTGTTTTATCAACACTGAGTTTTAATGTTTTGTGTCTTTTTAAGTCTTTGTGTAACACAAAAATGAAAGTAAAATTTCATTCTCTGTGTTGCTAAATAACTTAAATAATACATTTACTTATTCATGTTTTAAAAATTGCAAATACAAAACAATCCACAGCAGAATGCATTTGCCGTCTATTTTATACCATTAGTATTTAAGTATTTTCTGTATTTTTTATGAGGTTTATAATAAAAAAGCACCATAATTAAAGTTTAAAAGGTACAAAAAAGCTCATGTCAGGGTTTTTTCATGCTAACATTTGAGGTCATTTTAAGTATCAGAGTAACAAGCTGTAAAATCATTATATATTAGTTTAATGTTTAACTGTTATAGCATACAGTTTTACAGAATCGAGGTTCGGTTGCTCTATATATAAATTCTCCTACACACATTGGGACTTAAAACGGTGGCTCTCATTGTGGTTCGTTTGAGTCCTGTTGTTCTCAGCTTGAAGTCTAGTGTTTCTGTGGGAATTTTGAAATGACTTCTTGACTTTAATCATGAGGTTGAAGATCAGTGAGATTTATGTTCCACAGGGCTGAAATTAAGCCTGGATACGTTCAGTTTGCTTACCAAACAAATCCAGTGAACTGAATGATTGAATGAACAGAAGAAGCAAATATTTTATATATTTTTATTTATCAGATACAGATGAATACAAGTAAAAATGTAAATTTTATTTAGTTTCATGGTCAGGGTCATGGTGGTGCTGGTTTTGTAATTTCTTGTTTTGTTAAATAAAATAATACCATTAATTGTGACAAATTCATTTCTTACAAATAAGCAAAACAAAGATTTGTGGATTTAAAATCCAAAGTGCTGCAGTGGTTGTGCTTTCCAAACATTTACCTTATTATATTTTTTACTTTGAAACTACATTTCTGAATTTGGAAATGCTTTGTGTAAACAGAGGTTTTATTGTATTTATTTTATCTTGCTATTGAAATATTCCTAATAAATGTTTTGCTCCAGCTTGATCTATCGTATGAAATCGCCGTCTGTAGAGAATTCCATTCATTCATTTATCTTCAGTAACTGCTTTCTCCTGATTAGCATTCTGGTGGGACTACTGTTCCACAAACCCTAAACATGAGGTGGAAACACATCCTGAACAGACTGCCAGTCCATCACAAATTCATCACACTTTTATTCACACTGAGGGATGATTTAGAGTAGCCAATCGACCTATTATTATTTTATTACTTGAAATAATAACATTATTTTAATATCTATATTATATTACTGGTTTTTCTACATCTTTAGTGGTTTGTGGTTGAGTGCTGGAGGATGTTGGAGCTTCTTCATGGAGAAAAATATTCCAGTTCTTTGAGGAATAAGGAAGGAAAAGATCTACTGCAGTCTGCACTTCAGAACTTACTCTTAAGGTTAAATAATGTTTAAATCTGGGAGAACATACAAATCTTTTGACTTAATTCGAGTGTTTGCTCTGGGTTTTTGCAAAATAACTGCTGATACTGTACTGAACCCCTTTACTTTAATATAGTTAGCGACAGACATTGTGACATAAAGGCATGTTTCAGCCTTTGGTTTGAGATAAAAAAATACATCAGATATACAAAGTTGTCTTATTAGACCATATATTGCTCATGGGTCCGTGCTGAGTGTTTCTTACACCAGGAATCATTTTCATTCATGTTTAAGGCTACTAAATAGCAGCCCTGTCATATACTTTAGCTTTGTGAAGCTTACAGTGCATGTTTTGTTGAGGATGGGTCATAGAAGTTCTGGTTTAATTCGGAGGTGTTTTTGATGCCTGTGAAGGTGCATCTATTTCTGCAGGAATCACTTGTTACCACTGTTCCTCTTTGTTGATGTTGCTTGCCCACTTGCCCATAAAATCATCTGGAATGATTTTATAAGATGATAAGATGTTAAGATGCTTTTATTTAGGCACCAACTATGTGGCCACTTTGGAAGTTTGTTGCCTCATGTTGCTTTGAAATCTCACGTATGAAAGTGCTTGTAAGTGACGATCAGTGTTAATGAACTCGCTCATTTGTTAATGTTCTGTTTTTATTATCTTGTATTGTATTATGACTAAGTGAAAGGAAATGAGCTTTCTTTTAGCACCATGTGCCTTCTGTAAATATGATTTATACACTCTCACAAAATGCTTTTGGTAGAAATATGTTCACCGTTACCACAGAGCCACTGTAGAGAGCTTGTACAGCAGTGCCGCATGCTTTGTCTAAACTGATCAGGGTTCATTAATTTCTTTTGTCTGGCTGTTTGTCTATTGGTTGGTTGGTTGGTGGTGAAAAAAGTAAAAACATTTAGGATTTCCACTCCACCGAGTCTTCATGTTTCGGATCAAGTGCACCGGGTGCGCCACCTGCTGGAGATGCACAGAAAAGCCAAATTGAGGAAGGCGTCCATTTCGGAGTTATTCATTTGTAAGCAGACAAAACGGTAGAGCTTCTTAATTAACCTAAATTTATTGTATTTTTAAAGGCAATAGTTTGATATTTCATAATGTGTACACAATTGATGAAGCCCCGTGTGATACATTTAGAGTTAAACGTTTGCACAGACTGGGCGACTGAAACATGAACGCTATTTTAACCAAAATATAAAATAATTTAACGATTTTGAGCACAATCATGCCGTGGAACAGACGAGGGCATTCCCTAAACTGTTGGAAAAAAGTTGGAAGCATATTAGTGACATTTTATACTTTGAAAATGTTCAAAATTTGTTAGCAGGTGTGGCTGAACAGCTGAATTTATTCGGCTAATTAATCCGGGTGTCCACATACTTTCGGCCTTATAGTTTATATTATTACCAAAGTCAACCTTCTGAATTCACACATACTTCTACAAGTTTACAAAAACTTATTTCTGCAACTTTTATTTTCTGTAAATTGTTAAAATTAAAACTTTTATTTGTCTACAATTCCTTTATAATTTTATTCTCTTTAATAACATCATTGTATCCTGAAAATCTGCTGTATCCAAATGATACCTAAAGCAAATTTGATTGTTCATTTGGTGCAGATAGTGTGCAATGTTTTGTTATGTTTTTTAATGTATTCAAACTGTTACAGTGTATGACCAAAAGTATGTGGACGCCTGACCATGAGCTTGTTGGACGTCCCATTTTAAAAACAAATGCTATTAAATGAGTGACTTCTATGTGACTGTATTTTTTGATAGAACAGCAGCCGCCCTTCTGAGAAGGCTTCTTTCAAGACTGTGTAAGAGTACAAGCGTGTGTCTGTGTATGGGAATTTGTGCCCATTCAGTAGTGCAAAAGAGCATTTGTATGGCTGGGCACTGATGTTGGTCAAGAAAGCTTTGATGTGCAGGACGCTGGTGTTTTTTTAAACTGAGATTTTCTTCATGTCTTTATAGAGCTCGCTTTGTGCATTTGTTTTGTTCCCTAAACTGTTGCTGAAAAGTTGGAGACATATCATCTACACACATGATGTCTCTTTACTGGTCCAGCTGACCTCAAACACACTAAACACAAAATCTTCTTCCTAAATAGGGTAGGTTTAGGTCAGGTGTCCACATACTTACGACTATAGATTGTACATATCAAATGCATGTCTGTGAATGTGTGCAGACTATTTATTCCACATCAGATTGAAACTCAGTCATTACTGTTTGCAGAAATAACCGAAACCTCTAATTCATTTAGTCAGCTTTACGCTCATGGTTAAAGAAGTCACAGAGAACTCGACATTTAGAAAAGAAAGTCTCACATTTCCTGCAGCTCCACCGTTAGCTCACGTTGATGAAGATTCTAATTAGACTGCGTGGCTCTACCAGACGTGGCATGTTCATTACTGCGCCACAAACCAAGCCACTTCAAATTTATCTCTCCTCCTAGGTCTCTGTCCGGGAGGCGGCTCGACATTTACGATTGTTTAAGGTGAGGAGGAGAAGCGAGAGAAAACCCCAGCAGGACCTTGACATGCTAATAGACTGTCTGCCTTCCACCGACGCACCCGGGGTGGTCAGTAGAGCGAGAATCATTAGGTAAGCGAGATAATCCAAATCAAACTCGCTCCAGATTCCATCTGTATACTCGGATCCGACAGGCCGGCGCTCTCCTCAAGGATCTTGCTGTTTTTTTCTTCTGTTCCTTAAAACGTTCTGTTAAAATAGACCGTGGTATTGCAGCGGTTCAGAAAAACAGACCCTATAACAGTGCAGAAAAGGTACGTTTCATGGTCAAAATAAGGCCATCGAAATACCAGACCAACAGTTTGTTGGATTTGCCATTTTTGCTGCTCTAACAGACACTTTTTTTTGACTAAAGATTTCCACAGGAATTCAGAATAGGACTGTGGGAATTAATGCTATTTAGTCAAAAGATGTTGGAATTCATTGGGTTGAGATCTGGGCAATATTTAAGTTTCATAAATTTTGCCTGTCAATTGTTTATTTATTCATTCATTGTCTGTTTTACCACTGTTTAATCCTGGTCAGGGTCGTGGTGGGTCTGTTCATTGGCAGGAAACAACTTAGTCCATCACAGCACAGACCCCCATACACACCATTATTATTATTATTTTTTTATTATTGTTATTGTTGTTATTATTGTTATTATTATTATTATTATTATTATTATTATTGTTATTATTATTATTATTATTATTGTTGTTGTTGTTGTTGTTGTTATTGTTATTATTATTATTATCATTTATTATTATTATTATTATTATCATTTATTATAATTATTGTTATTATTATTATTATCATTATTATTATTACAATTATTATTATCATTATTATTTTTATTATTATCATTTATTATTAGTAGTATTATTATCATTTATTAATATTATTATCATTATCATTATTATTTTTATTATTATTATCATTAGTATTTTTATTAGTATTATCATTATTATTATTGTTATCATTATTATTATTATTATTATTATCATTATTATTATTATTATTGTTATCATTATTATTATTATTATTATTATTATCATTATTTTTATTATTATCGTTATTATTATTATTATTATTGTTTTGTTGTTAGACCTTTCATTCCATAACCATGAGCATTAATGTGGAATTGCTCATCCCTAAACTCTCTGCCGGTATTAACAGCCTTCATTTATCTGATAAAGCTTTCCACAAGGTGTTGGAGTGTGTCTGTTGGAATTTGCGCCTGTTTAGACAAAATAATTTTCAAGATCACATTTGAAAGGTGCTGCTTCTCTCTAACATCGTCGTTGTTTAGGAGCTCGTATTAAAAATGGGGGGCACAGTTACGCTGGAAAAGGAAAAACTACAAACAGCACATTATATTTTAACTTAGATTTTACTCAGACATTAAAGGTAATAAAGGGCAGATGGGCATTTTGTAAATAGGTGAAAAGTTGACTGACTTTGCAGGCAGGACACGGTACAAACGACTATTCTGCAGGAGCTGGACTTTATGAGCTGAAATGAAGTCATTTGCTTTGACCCTTTTCACATGTTTTGCACAATTTATTAGAGACGCCAAATTACAAACTCATTACGACTCATTAAGTATTAAAACCGTCAAGATTTTTCTTACTGTTCTGATCACTTTCAGTTGTTATTAATTCAGGATGTGAACATATATTGTATTTTTTTTCCCCCTCTTGTGTGCAGCCCACATGGTAACAGTATCCCAAACGTCCTAACCAGAACACATCATCCTGGCTCTGCTCTGAAATGCACCCAGAGCTGCTATCTGCAGTTATAGGAGTACGTTATCACCGTTATTAGAGCCCGTTAAACAGTGGACAAGAGCGGAGAGACACTGGGCAAAATTGGAAGGTTATTGTGATTGATGGGTTCCTATTAGGCTCCAGCGGTGGATGGAGGGGAACGGAGGCGCACTGAGTTGTAACACAACAGATTACCCGAGCCTGCAGTCTCCCGAAGGATGTTTAAATAAAACATAGTCACTTCGGCGCACTCTCCTCCGTTCCCTTTCTCTTTCCCACACCTTCATTTTCTCTCCGACTATCCGAAACGTCGCCTGCAATTTGCTCGAGCCTCTCCACTCAATAAACCGACCCCGCTCTCATATTTCCCTTCATTTCCCTGCCAGTGAAGGAGTGCGGCAGAGACGACACCGAGGGACGGATCGTATCTTCGGTCGCACTATTTTACACTATTTTTCCTGGACTTTCTCCTTTTCCGCAGCACGCCGTGCCAGGATGATTGATTGTGACCTGCAAACTGGGTGTCCAGTTTTACCCAACAAATGACTTTGGCCCCTACTGGTTACCTTGGTCAGACAGAAATCAATATTTCACCATTAAAATCCATTAGAGGAGAGTTAGGGCTGCAGCTGTCCGAGCCGGCCTTTTTGGCGCGGGGTGAACATTAAAGCCGACACTTGTACTACACGAGTAATCAATATATAGTGGTTCACAAATCATTTGTGCTCACCAGTTTGGGCTGTGATGGATACCTGAAGGAGCTGTGATTCATTTTGTCACCCCATTAAACCAGACCATGTCGAGTCCTTCTTTTATTTCATCTCCGAGAGCCGGTCTCATTCTTCAGAGGGGGAAAAAAAGGGACGGAACAAAGGACACCAGGATGTAGTTTCAATAAGGGGGATCTATAGAGATTTGGAACCTAGTGAAGTGTGAAAATCCTTTTCAGGGAGGACAAACATGCTTCTAGGCTGAGCCCCATGCCTGACGTCCACATGCAGAATCCGTGATAATGCATTTACATCATAAATCCGACCTATAGACTGTGTTACACACAGCGGAAGTCAGAAGTTTACATACACTCCATGGTCAAAAGTATGTGGACACCTGCATTATGAGCATGTTAGATAACATTCCGAATCTACCGGCATTAATACAGAGCCGTAACACTTTAGGGAAGGTTTTCATCCCAAAGGTGTTGAGTTAAGGGTTCTGTGCCAGCCACTGTAGTTGGAAGTTGGAAGAATTTACTTTTATTGTACACTATTGATTTTATACATCTGTTAGAAATGGTTGTAGTCCATATACTTTTGGCCATAGCCTTTGACCGTTCCACCTGGCTGAATTAAATGCATTCAAGCAAATCTGTTGGCTTTCTGGCTTTCAGAACAGTCATCGTGCATAGCCCTACCTCCGCCATGCTTTACAGTAGTGTTTTATTCATGGCAGATCTGTTCTCGATAGTATTCTGCCTAACCTTGACAAAGGGACCACTGTTCCATGTATGGGTCAGTTAGGGACACGGATGTTTTTCATCACAGATTGTCCAGGCATCACCGATTTACTAGTGTGTGTTTAGAAGTGTGTCCCAAAGTACTCTTTACTTAACACACACACACACACACACACACACACACACACACACACACACACACACACACAGTGAGTGGAGTGACTGTCCCAGTCAGCCCATATGTCGTGGTCTACCTGCTGCAGAGAGGATTATTACTACAAGCAACTGTCATTAAAAATGGATTTATTCACCCCCTGCGGGGGGCGAGTCGCCCTCCCGGTCATGTGTGCGCCCTCGCCCGATGATACGTCAACACTTTTGTTCACAGACACGCACCGACTGGAGAAATAATAAGTACTGATTGTCATTCTGCTGTATTCATTCATCTTTAATAATCAGTGTACCTGATCAGGGTCAAGGTTTCCGGTTCTAGCAGACTTTGCAATGCTAGTGAGTGCGGTTAAATTAACCCTATTTATCTGGACATCTATTTTAAATCCAGCACAGAAAAAGAACAGTTGCAGAAACCCAAAATCCCAGGACTGTTGTGACAGCCGATACCGTGCCGTCCAACATGAGCTGTTGTTATTATTTGGAATATTTGTGTGATTTGATCAACTAAGCCTGGCACTATGGAGATTTTACTGTGATGTGATTGGACACGTCCAACAGATGTAGCGACCTTTGCTGAGGGCATTTCCAGACTTCCATCAACGCCCCAGTCAACTTGGCATTATTGATTGTCAGGGCTCAGCAACATTCCTTTGTTGTCTTGTTATTAAAATAAATATAATTCTAGTGACCAGCCTGGTTATGGTGACCGACCACAATGTTTCTGGCTCCTGATGGAAACCAAGAAACGAAAACACTGTCGCTGAACAAACAATCTGGAAATTGGTTTTTGGCTTCTTCTTCCTCTCATATAAAAGTAGCCGCTATTAAACTTCCACTGAGGAACGCTGTGAGAGAAAAGGTCAGACCAGAACGTGGATCATAACCGACCTGGAGGAACACCAGCCATTTACACACGCAATTTTCCAATTTGTAACTCAGCTGACTCAAAGATCAGGAGAAATAAAACCTTAAAGTACAGCTGAAGTCCTGTGGACCTACACACTGACTAGGCATAACATTATGACCACTGACAGGTGAAGTGAATAACACTGATTATCTCTTCATCACGGCACCTGTTAGTGAACACACGGCAGCGAGTGAACATTTTATCCTCAAAGTTGATGTTAGAAGCAGGAAAAATGGGCGAGCGTGCATCAGTTTGTTACGGATGGAGCTGCATAGCCGCAGACCAGTCAGTTAGGAAGGTGGTCATAACGTTATGCTTGATCGGTGTACACACACACACACTTTGGGAAATGTTAGTAGCCCCAGTTATCCTGGCTGCACGTCTTTGGATTCGGAGGAAGATCATGTAGACACGGGGAGAACATACAAACTCCACTCACAAAAGGACCCTGGCCACGTGGTCGGGGAGTTGAACCCAGGTCCTTCTTAATGTATGGCACTGCCGTGACTCAATGGCTGGAACACAAACTGTGTCACATGAGAAAAATCTGCTGGATCAAAGTAAGTGGAACAGTAGTCTCTTTGTCAAGGTCATAAGGAAAATACAAACCGTCACTGTTCTGCTAATAGGAAATTTGGTCCAGGTCTGACCCTGTCCACAGTCAAGCAAGCTTAACGTCGCCACATAGCCATCAACATAAAGTGACAGTTTGTGTTTTCTGGTCTACCTTGGCAACAGACCACTGATCCACTCACTCACTTTCTTAACAGCTTATCCAATCAGGGTCGCAGGGGGTGCTGGAGCCTATCCCAGCTTTTCAATGGGCACAAGGCACACAGTAACACCCCGGACGGGGCGCCAGTCCATCTCAGGGCACACACACACACACACACACACACACACACACACAAACATTCACCTATAAGGCAATTTAGTGTCTCCAGTGGAATGTGGGAGGAAACCAGAGCTCCCGGAGGAAACCCACACAGACATGTGGAGAACATGCAAACTCCACACAGAAAGGACCTGGACCTCCCCGCCCGGGGATCGAACCCAGGACAGCGAGATGTGTTTACGAATGGAGAGGAGTGAACATGCCATCAAGGTTTAATGCTCTATATACAGTATAAAGAAAAACTCAAGAGCTGCATCACCTGACCTAGACGTGACGTGTTTATGTTCAGAATAAAAAGAATAAAAATGTTAGAATAATAATAATAAAAATCACTAGAACAAATGATGGATGTTGTAAAGATGAGTGGGCCACATGTTTCCAAAATGTAAACCTGATGATCAGAATGCTTCATGCTACTGAATTACAGGATGCACTTCAGGTGGGAGTCTATATAATAATCCTAAAAAAGTAACGTTCCTGTTTTCATTTCCTCTTCGTTACCCTCATGAGTTCATTTGTGCTTTAAGACGAGGCTGTAATCACTTATTCACAGTCCTGCTGGAGAGACTCGGGATGGGGAGGTGAAAAAAGCAGAGATGCAGTGTTTGCATCACCGAGAAAAGAAAGAAGAGGAAGGTGGACGAGGAGGAGGAGGAGGATGATGATGATGATGAGGAGGAGGCGGCGGCACGGGGGGACAGAGAAGAAGAAGCTGAAACGATAAGTAATTACAGCTCGGCACTTCATTCATCATCCGGTGCTGAGCGCAGGATCCAGGGTCTCTGCTGTTATCAGCGCTATATAGAGTGAATGTCAGCAGCCCTGAATAAATCTCCTTCTGCCGCCAACTGATCCACCATCAGCAGGCCTTGGACCTGCCTGATCATCATGTCAAACCCCCCCTCGACCCCCCCCTCCCCGCGTTGGGTAACCAGCTCATGTAAGTCAATGTTTGAAGATCCTTCTTACAAAATGATTGCTCTCCAAAAACAGAGTTTAAAAGCACTGAACCTTATTTTAAGATGTGCAGTTTGGTAACGTGGGGATTTTATTGCTAACATACATACAGTCATAAGTATGTGGACACCATGAACTTCTTGGAAATATATGAGCTCTAACATCCTCCACTCTTTGGAAACAGGCAGTTTTATCAGAAAGACACTACTGGTGTTTGGTGGGAAGTTCTGGCTCATAACGGACTGTCCAGTTCATCCCAAAAGTGTTGAATAGATCTAAGGTCAGGGATCTCTGCAGGGCACTGAAGTTCCTCCATACCAAACATGCCAAATTGTTTCCATTAAGCAAAACAGTCATGCTTGACCTCTTACTAGTTGGTGTTGCTAAAACACCTGAACTTAATCATTAGATGGGTGTCCACTTACTTTTGGCCAAATAGTGTAAACATCTACATATATTAACATACTCGTGGTGTCCACATTTTTTCCCCATATAGTTCACCTAAGTGAAGGGTCATAAGGACTGCTCAGCTGGCTAGTGTTTTATGATCTAGTGTGCACCAAGAGGATGGTACAGGCCTAAATGCTTGACTCCAAAGTAAGAGAATCAGGTGGTTCTGTTATGACATTTATATTGTCTTATGGCATTTAGCCGATGATGTTTAAGGGTTTTGATGAAGAGCCCAACTGTGGCAACTTAACAGATAAGGGGCTTGAACCAGCAACCTTCCAAATACTAGTGCACTACCTTAACTGCTGAGCTATTATTGCCCAGGACGAAACTCCTCCATCTTATTCTGTCTGAATTCCCTCAGAATCCCTGATTTAAAAGACGATTTACTTCATCAGTTTCAGAACAGAAGCATTTCTTCATCTGGGCTGGTCGTAGAAGCCTCGCCGCTGACTGCAGCAATGATTTCGTACCGTAGCCGTGTGTGAAAGCTCGGCTATTTAGTCAACGCGGCAAGGTTCTGCTTGCCTGCACATGCGCTAGCTGCTAATTGAGTGAGGCTGGAAGTGAGGAGGCATCCCTGCATCGGCCGGCTCTGCTCGGCTTTCTTCTCTTTACCAAAAACTGTCAGTGTTAATCAAGCCTCATCTCTTAACACCGGGAGAAGAGGCGAAGATTAATATTCCGGCTGAAACAGATGATAAATCATTTGTACATAATTAGCGCTCAGCAAGGTTATAGCTGACACGAATTTTTATCTTAATTAGGGGGGAAATTTGTTCCATTAATTTAATTTGTCGCGCACGGACGGGCCCCGCGCCTAGCAAAGTTAATCTTACACCTGTCAGCATGAAGCCGAGCTAGCCCTTTTGCCACTCGGGAAGAGTCGATTGAAATTCAGATGGCCTGCCAGGTTCAGGCGTTCCTCTCACACCTGTGAGGCTCGTCGGCCAGCCGGGGGTCTACAAATCTCTTAGCATGGACTGAAACAATAGAACCTCCAGACCAGCAAAAAGCTGAACATTTGTATCAAACTCTCCAGATATTTACAGATATTTACAGAATTTCCTGCCACAGTGAAAACTCACCGGACACAAATAAATTCAAACAATATACAACACCATATTTAAAAATGAAACACAAAACCACTGCATGAACATGATATTTTAACATGAACATGCTCATGCAAAACGATTTTTGTTCTTCCCAGACCAGAAAAAGAGAAAACGTGATTTGCTGTATTGACGTTTTTAATTGAATGATTTTCTAAGCCAATTCTGCCCCCTGGTGGACAAATTGGGAAGCAATAACAAAAATTATGTATCGGATTGTTTTCAATGTTTTCAAACTTACTTTGGTTTAGTGGCAAATGCGCCATCGATTCTGGTCAGGGTCGCAGGGGGTCACACACTCATCCATCAACGCACTCACTCACACCCTAGAGTGCACTAAAATAGGAAGGGTATAGTTAAAACTCGGCCCACGTTTGTGTGTTAACCTTTGTTGTTACTTTATTCACCACTGTAGAATTTCTTTTTATTAAACAAATGTAAAGGTTTTGTTTTGTATCAGATAACTAACAGCATATTAAATTAATTGATACGACTATTCATAGCAAGTGCATAGCAACGTGGTTTTATTGTGTTATTCTGCCACCTAGTGATGACAAACCGCATCAAGCTCCTTTAAATCCAGCACTAATTAAATCTTACAGATCATATAATAAAGAAAAGTCTGATTAGATCTATTTACTAAATCATATACTACAGTTATGATTCATTAATGAGATGCCAGGTTGCAACTGTTGGGCCCTTGAGCAAGGCCCTTAACCCTCAATAGCTTAGACTGTATGTTGTAAGTCACTTTGGATGCTGAAAGTGTAAATGTAATTAAGAAATTATCTTCAGTACATAATTCCATATATCTTATTAACTTACAAATTTTAAACTCAATATAAATTCTAGATAACAGTACTGTACGTTTATTATTATTTACGTAATATTCTACATATTTATATACTACGTTGTTTAATATAAAAACATATTTATAATCATGTATTAAAATCTTAAAGTTGTGAAAATTGGATGCAAATAATTTATTAGTTGTGTGTTTGTGTAAAATGTAGCGTTATCACCAAACATTAAGACAACCGTCTAATACATGTACATTTATACAGCAAATAAAAACGTTCTGATTACCTAGTACCAGATTAAACGATGCAGTTCATTTTATTCACCACCGGAGGGCAGAAGTAACTAACACAAAGCGCTTTAATTTTTTTAATGACACGCGAGGAAGAAACTTAAAAACGTAAACCGTTTTGATAAAATACTATATTTATTAGTAATATAACATTTTAAACAGTAAATATTAATTATTGTTCATTGTATATTAATATCAATGTGATTGTATGCAATACAGTATTTAAATCAGGATTTGCAACGCTGAAAAGGCTTTCTCGAAGATCACCATATTCCCTACACTAGTGCACTATGTAGGGTGTGTAATAATGGATGATATACACTATGTAGTGCACTTTGGTATTCATGAAAGTTGTTTAGAATGCGGCTCAATTTCATTTGTCTTTTTCGGGTTGTTTTATTTTAAATGCGCTGTAGAGCTGCATTATTAACTGCTGCCATCCAGTGGCAACAAATTGCTCTATTAAATTACTCTATTAAAATGGAAAATGCTCAAATATTTATTATCTAACATAAATACTGAAGTTGAAACAACAATATAGACTTTTATAATAATAATAATAATAATAATTATAATAATAATAATAACAGTTTTGAATTAACTCTCGAAAGAGAGAAAAAAGACAAATCAGCAAAGGTTTGTGGTTAATGTGACCTATTGTGTCAGAAATACTTAAAATTAGGGCTGTCGAAGTTAACGCGATAATAACGCATTAACGCGATTTCAATTTAACGCGATTAAAAATAATAGTGCCGTTAACGCAAATTCTAGTTAATGTTGAGACTTGACTGGTAGAACTACAACGCTCGGTTACATTATGTTAACATTATGTTAAAACAAACGTTTTAATGTCGGACTTGCCACCGTTTTTCATTTGCGGTTTGTTAACATAATGTAACCGAGCGTTGTAGTGATGCACTTATAAATAAATAAATACACGCTATATTCACAAGTTGTCGGGAGCAGAACACTTTTATTAACTTATTCTGTTAAGGTACCAAATACCGGAAAGCTGAGTCAAGCACGTTAGTCCATGCACTATGGAAGCCCCAAAGGGTCAAAACACACTCACTTCGTGTAGAAACGGCCATCAAACCATTGTCACAATACAACCACAGAAAAGTCTGTTACAATAACTACGCCTTATCCCACCTAAAGCACCGCTGATCTACAATGTTTGCTGATGGAGAAATTCTAACCTACAATCTGACATTTACTGCCTAGTATGTGAGTGAATAAAACTCCCTTACAGTTTTCTCTTGTCCCAGCAGTTTTTAACATCAGTACATTTAGCATAAAATGTGTTCACCATTTTAATTGTAACATTTCACATAAAAATCCTTGTTTTCTATAACATTTACACAGATTTTTTGTAATGCGATTAATCGCGATTAACTATATGAAATTCTGAGATTAATCGCGATTAAAAATTTTAATCGTTTGACAGCCCTACTTAAAATACAAGATACATAAATACCAAAAAGAGAAATCTGCTAGTAAGAGCTACTAGGAAAATTAGAATATTAAAGCTACAATTATTATATTAATAAGGAAAGACAGTGAGAAAAAGTAAAGAGAAAGAAGAAGGAAGAATCAGAAGTATGAAAGAAAATTAAGAGGAGAATAAAAGGAGAGTAAAAATAACAGTAATAATCAAAAACACTGAAAACAGTGAAACTGTAATGGAACCAGAATTGCCCCTGTTTTACTTTACATATGTTAACTTTATGTTAGCATTGTGGTGCTAAAGTGTTTTATTATTGCAACAGTCGGAACCTGAACTACAGTTGCACCCGCACAAACACACACACACACATACACACAAATTCTTATATAATATAGTAATCAGGTTCTGGAATTACGACTTCATTTATAATATGATAATAATATTCACGGCTGAATTACAAATAGCTCTACACTTCCGATATTAGTGCACTATATAGTGTGCACTATTAAGTACACTTCTTTAAAAATTAAAGTGCAGTTTGCACTCAGCCCAGTAAACTCTTCTTTTCTTCTACTTATTATAAACTTTAAATGATAAATTCAAGAATAATAAGTGGAGAAAAGCAGCAATAACATCGTTCACTAAGCGCAATATCTGTTAATATGGGTTTTCAATTTGTCTACTTCATTATTTAGTTTGTTTGCATGTTTTGTTTATAAATATAAATGTTTAATGTGTATTTGGGTTGTTTTGTAAGATTGTAGTTTCAGATTTTATGTATTTAATTCTGGGAACAAATTATTAATATCTAGTAGGTTAAAGATCAGCAATATTCTGTATTTGTGACATGGCAGCATTAACAAAATTCCCTGCTACTCTAAAATATAACATAATTTCTTTTCTTTATGTTATTTAATGCATCATTCAACTAATATTCAAAGCTAAATCTAGCTGTAAGATTGCAAAGTTTGATTAAGGTTTTATTATAAATCCTTACTTTCTTTAGGGGGTTAATATTTGCGATTGCAACTAACAATTATATTCATTTTATTATTTGTCTGTAGAATTAAAATCAAGTGCTGGAATTCTGACTACAAATACAATATATTTATACAAACTGCACAATAATTATTTATTATTTATTTAAAATAAATTACAAATAGCTCTTAAGTTCCTATATTAGTACACTATATAGTGTACTTAATAACGGATTATTTACACTATCTAGTGCACTACGTTAACAACGTTGGACTACTGCAACTCCCTCCTGGCAGGAGCTCCCATGTCCACGATTAAACCCTTACAGCTCATTCAAAATGCAGCTGCACGTCTGGTTTTTAACCAACCTAAACACTGCCACATCACCCCACTGCTGCCACATCACCCCACTGCTGCCACATCACCCCACTGCTGCGTTCTCTTCACTGGCTTCCTGTAGCTGCACGTATTTAGTTTAAAACACTGACGCTCGCCTACAAAGCCAAAAATGGACCAGCCCCAAGCTACCTTCGGGGTCTAATCTAGGGTGACCAAACGTCCGTATTTCCCGGGACATGTCCGTATTTCACGTCCTGTCCCGGGCGTCCCGGGTTTTTTTTTAAAAAGTGAGGAAATGTCCTGGTTTTTAAATTACCTTCATTGGACCATTAAATTTACAGGCACTAGGGCACTGCGCACGGCGCTGCGTGTGACGTAATCCCTGAGCCGCGTCAGTGAGGGCAGCCCTGTTCTTAATCAGAATGTAGACAGCGTGACTGTCAGTACGCAAGCAACATGCCGAAGCGCAAGTGTATGTTTACCGACGATTTACAAAAGAGTTTCCCCGCTTTCAGACCGGGTCGAGACAAATGGGAAGCCTTGTGCACAGTGTGCAAAGCAGGCACATATGTCTCGGTGTCCAGTGGAGGTGCAAGGGATCTGAAAAGCCACCTGGACACCGAGAAGCATAAAACAGCTGTCCGAGGCGAGAGTAGTGCTAGCTCGATCACACAGTACTTTGTCAAACCAGGGAACGAGGATGCAGTGAATGCAGCGGAGGCTGCATGGTCATTTCACACAGTGAAACATCACAACAGTTATCGACCTATGGACTGCACAAGTTCATTGTTGAAAAAGATGTTAGGATGAATCTTTTAGTTCAAAAAGGTCCTGAAGAAAGCAGTCGGGAAGTCCAGAAAGTACTCTTTAAAACACTTTATTAAGTGTAAAAATGATCTGTGAATATATATCAGAGCTAAGCCGACCGGCGCGCCTTTCTCCTGCAGTCTAGACACACAACCACCAAAGAAAGAGACCGAGCCTCTCTCCCCGCCGGTTTTTAAACTCAGCTAGGCTCCTCCTCCTTTACTGCTGGTGGAGCCAATGAAGTGTGCTAACAAGCCCCGGGCTCTGCCTCCCCCCCCTCGGTAGGAGTCAGGGAGGGAGCCTAGCCGGCGCCATGTTGGACAAAAGACCATGCGGCCTGGATGTCGTAAAGCTTGGAAAATGCCGTAAAGCTTCCCATATTAAATGTACGTTTTTATGTTCCGAAAAACCTAACAATCCACCCTTGAAAGCATCTTAATGCTTTCACAATAACTTTTAACTATAGGTTAGGTGTTTCTAGATCCCAGGAGATAAGGATAGCTGTCAGCAACCCCCCAATTTAACCCCTTCTGACTTACATGGCCACTGGGCTGAATTTTTACAATAAAAGGTATCTAAAAAATAAAAGGCTACCAGTTAAACTAAAGGAACCGTACCTATCGCAACAGCTCCTACCCTTAAACCAAACAAACAAACAAAAATAGTAAATAAAATAAGAATAGGAAAACAAAATAAAGCAATTTAAAAATAGGAAATCAAAAACGAGAAAAATAAAATAAAAACAATGGGTGCGTGGCTTCTACAGGAAGTCCGTTCAGGATGTCCTCCACCAGACGGAGCTGCAGATATTCAGAAGGGGCCCATAGCTCCTGTGTCTCTGCATGACTCCTAATGTCTTATGGATTCTCCCCTGTCGGTCTTACCTGTTTCCACAGCAGCACAAACATTTAAACGATGTAACACAGAGAATATCCTTCCTAAAAGTACCAAACATATATACATTGTAAACAATCCTGAACTAACCGCTTGCGTTTTGTAGCTAAACTATGTGTGTTGCACTTAACTAGTGTTTTCAAAGATGGTCTATGTGTCTGCGAACTATATGTTTATGTTTTTCTCTCCTAACTAAATTCTCCCCCCTCGTCTTGTTCCGCTCCGTTGATTCCGCTGGACTCTTCTTCCACATGGTTGGTTTTGTCGGGCTTTCTGCTGTGTTTAGTTCCCTGTAGGCAGGTCCATTTAGTGGCACTTCTGTCTCTTGGAGTGGGTCTTCCAGTCCCCTCAGTGTCTGCCTCTGCCAGTCCTTCCAAGTCTCCTTCCTTCATCACGGTGTGTGATCAGTAGTGCTGGTCCTCTCTCCTCGTCTTGTCTGGTCGGTTTTACCTTTAATTAAGCAGAGTTAGTAGCACTTATGCCGCTCGAAGTGGGTCTTCCGGCCCACCTTCAAGGGTATCCTCCTCATCATCATCTACATGATATCTAGACAAATCAGCCAACATCATCTGGATAACTGGTGGATCCTGCCCCCCTCTGCTTCCTCTACTCACTACTTCTATCACAAATTTTTCTATTAATACCCTGATGCACGGGATACCACAACAACAACATATCACTAAAATTACCAATCCTACACATACCGACATCACCAAACTCGTAATAACTTCCTTCCATGGCCCAAACATCCCTTCTAGCCACTTAACCCATTCATACACACATACAATCATACAACAGACAAACATATAAGCTACTTACCCAGCCCTCACCGCAGCCACCCCACTCCCAACATCCGGATACACGGCCATGGTGAGCTTAGACACCACTGCCGCAAGGCTTTCTGGGTAAAGCCCGTGCCAGACCCAGTGGCGACGCTACACTGCCCCCTCCCTAATGGTCAACCGTCCCGGTGACCCACTCACCAGCGTCCACTGGGTGGCTCCATGTCCGGACCGCACCCCATTACACTGCCGAGTCGCTCTTCCACCCACTGCTGGACCGGGCACCTTGCCCCTACAGCCACCTGGGCTAGCGCACTCAGACAGACCGGGCATATTGGCCCACCGAACCCCCAGAGCCACCCAAATGCCACAATCCCACTTCTGACACCAATGTGGCGCCGGCGAGCAGGAAGGATAGCGTCAGGGCCGCAAGTGAGCTGCCTTTGGCAGTTCATTCAGTGGTTTAGGGACAGACACCCATTCATTGTTTATCCCTGAATTTTCCTTCCATTCTCGTGACAAAGCCCTTAATCCTTCCAAAGCTCGTGTCACACTACCATCGGGTGCAGTATTATTAGGGATGAAGGTGCAACACGATGAACCCACAATCTGGCAAACTCCACCTTTCTCTGCCAACAACATGTCCAACGCCATTCTATTCTGTAAGGTCATAAGTGAAGTCTGGTCTAGCTGGTCTCTCAGTCCCTCAATGGCCTGAACACTGAAATTAACAAATCTCTGCTGATTGTAATAGAGATAGTTTATCCAGTCTACATTCTTATTGATAGTCACCCACCAAAAGAGTGCACTTTCAAACCCTGCAGCAATCTGGTTCCTAGCCTTAAATTCATCTGGGACCCCCCTTGGGACCCCTATACCATCAATCCACACGGTCTTGTCGAAGGATCCGCCAGGTTTGACCTCTCGGGTGTCTCTTCGATGGCTGTGGTGATTGGTCAGGACGTCCGCGGCATCCTCCACTCCGTGTTGCTTGTAAATTCTAAAAGGCATAATCAGAAAGACCAACGCACACTCACCAGACCAATTCCCATGCAATCTTCGCCGGATTCTCATATCTCCACACAACCATACTAAATCCGCCCTACTGAATTTTGTGCATTCAGCTGGCTGCCTGTATAATTCCCATTTACATTTGTCAACTTTATGTTTTGGATAAATTTAGAAAATTTTTAATACGTTGTTCAGAGCCAGGTGGGGCTTTAGTTTCCAGTGGATAGAGACCAACCTCTGTCCAACTCAGTTCCTCAACTTTTGCGCCTGTTTTCGCCTTCTCTTTGACAGAGGTGGTTTCCACCAGTCGCTTAACAACTACTTGTTTCAATTCTCTATGTGTTAAATTAGACATTTTAGACCGCTTTAAACAACCTTTCGAGCAAAATCTGTAACACGTATTAAGAAAAAGATAAACTGATAGGTTTTAACGAGACACACCCTAGAACAGAAGATTCCTGCCTAGTCGAAAAATACGAGTATTCTTTTAACATTCACTGGCACAACTCACTCGGTTGTCCAAACACAACTCAGACAAAAGAACGTAAACCTCAGTACAACAACAGTGTCTACTGGAAACAAACAATTACTTCACCGCGACCGACAATGGCCCTATGGAAACAAACATATACTTCAGGGCAATCGACAGTGATCCCCTGGAAACAAACAGTCACTTCACCGCGACCTACAATGGCCCTATGGAAACAAACATATACTTCAGGGCAATCGACAGTGATCCCCTGGAAACAAACAGTCACTTCACCGCGACCGACAATGGTCCTATGGAAACAAACATATACTTCAAGGCAATCGACAGTGATCCCCTGGAAACAAACAGTCACTTCACCGCGACCGACAATGGTCCTATGGAAACAAACATATACTTCAGGGCAATCGACAGTGATACCCTGGAAACAAACAATTACTTCACAATTTCTCTCATATACTGCATTAACCCTTCCTGCTATATAAAATTCCACTTCAAACAGTTCAAACTGATCAGAGCAGAAGGTGCATACACATTACATCTAACATTTTCTACACTTATTCTACTTCATCATCGCCGCATGCTAGAGAGCCTTCAAATTTTCTAAATCACATTTTTCCCAATACAAATCACCAATCCACTATTTATTATTTACTCTGCCATACTTAAAATAACAACAGCTCTGCTATATCAACTTCCATCAGTCCTACAAACCCCTGACTTATATTATTTATTCATTCAGATTTTTTACCCCAACTTTTGGTCACTGGTACTAACACACCTCCTGCTTCTAACAATACAGACTCCATTTCCCACAATCCAACAGACTCTCACATGATCATCTCCTGCTCCTAGTCAGCCAATCCCTCATGCTCATCATCACCAGCGCTTTGATCCACTTTGGCTTTCTTGAATCACATTAAACTCTACTTAAATAGTTCCACTTAGTTAACTGTCTACTAGACTATTCGATACTTCTCACTTACCAAGTTATTTTCTTCACTGTTCCCTCAATCTTTAAACTGCACTCATCTATGATCATGCATAGTATTGCCACAAGGTTTACTGCACCACATTGAACCAATCTAACTTCTTCAATAAACTATATAATATAAAATGAGTGAGTTGACCTGATCAATTAGCTAGAAAAGATTCATCGGATACAACACAAGCATCAAATATTAACAATTGCCAATTAACAATTTCCAAAAAATATTACCAATTAAATTGAATCTTACCGGAGTCCGTGTAAGCAATTATATTTAATCTCCTGAGACCCGAGCTTTGATTTTTTCAATGCATTTTCCCTATTCCTTTTGTTTTTAACCTTAGTTGGGCGACACGGTGGCTCAGTGGGTAGTACCGTCGCACACTGTCACAGCAAGAAGGTCCCCCTCCGTGGAGCCCGCATGTTGTCGTGTGGGTTTTTCCCGGGTGCTCCGGTTTCCTCCCACAGTCCAAAGACATGCCAGCGAGGCGAACCAGAGACACTGAACTGTCCATGTCTGTGCCCGATATAACCTGAATCCCGTGCAATGAGCAACCACCGCTCCTGTCATAAATGTAACCAAAGTGCAAAACATAACGTCAAAATCTTAATAAAGAAGCAAACAAACTTTATTAGTGTTCTAGTACTTTTGCTACCACTAGCTGGCAGACAAAAGTGTCCACCAATGGGGACAATCGATCGAGGTGTAGCAGGTCAAGGAATAAGGCATAACAAAACCAAAATGTAATGTCCTCATATGTGAGGTAAGGCTGAAGATTACCTTCACCAGGCGTCCCTGAATCTGCATGCATATACGTACCTGAATCTGCATGCATATCCGTAGGTCTGCCAGTCCAGCTGCCCCAGCACAATGTATCACAGGATTTAATACACAAAGCGGCATATTAAACATAAATTCTTATTCCTGCCATAATACTCCCCCCTTTTTCAAATTTTACAATCAAATCTTGAAAATAAAATATTAAATAAACCTTCTAAATGTGTTTATCCTGTTGGAAAGCACAGAATTTTAAAGTTAGTTCAATCAAAGTCTGGTGTTAGCTGGACCTGTAAACAAATAATGTCGTTATTGAGCAGTGGAAGGTGTGTAACAGCTTTGTCGGCAGTGTCACCTCTGGCATTGTCCTGTAAAATTGGAACAAAACTTTAGAATATGCACAATTTACAAAATGGCTCTCTGTTTGGGTAGCAGAATTGCATCCACAAGTTGTGCAACAAGGTATGGTGGGCGATTTCCAAATTTAAATTAGTCAAAACAAGACACTCTCCCACCAAATACAACCAATTGTTCGATTCCATATGTGAAAGTTTAGTTCAGAAACATGTAAGCAGTTTTGCTTGCAGCCAGTCTAGAGGCTGTTATTAAAGCATGTAGTTCAACAGTTTAAGCCAATAAATTGAATAGGAGGGACAATGACACAAAGTATCATTTGCTAAAATTTTAACTAAGCCCACTTGTTTCCTGTCTGTTGCAGCATCTCTGGATGCAAATCCTTTCACAAACATTTCCAATTCAGGATTCCTATCAGGCCCAGAAAAAATTTGATAGAGTAATACAGTCATGATGTTCACCATCTCCTGCAATTAGTAAAAAGTGGTAGGATTAAGTATATTACAGCATTTGATAATAATGTTCAATTTTAGAAGTACACTGTAGTATTTATACAATCATTAACTTGATACAAGAGATGTTTTCCTTTCAGTTATAGAACATAATTTGGCACTAACCGAGTTAGATAAGTATAACCCTCAAGATCACTTAGTATAACTACGGATATTTCTGTAGCAGACAAAGACAGAAAGAAAATT
This sequence comes from Trichomycterus rosablanca, assembly GCF_030014385.1. Taxonomy (NCBI): domain Eukaryota; kingdom Metazoa; phylum Chordata; class Actinopteri; order Siluriformes; family Trichomycteridae; genus Trichomycterus; species Trichomycterus rosablanca. The sequence continues at coordinate 1,774,282 of NC_086002.1, read as the reverse complement.
CTGCACAAATCCAGAAGGGATCAGAGTCCCTGTCTTGTACAGAAATAGTGGTACCTTCAGGCATTATTTCCAATTTAATTCAAGAGGCAAACAAATGATCACACCTCATAAGATTTATAGGGCTATGAAATCTCACTCTTTACAACTACACAATATTTTAGAAACAGTAACATGTTAGCTTTTACCTTTTACTTGTATTCAGCATTTGTATACAGAGAAAAACACGACATCACTCTCAAATAAACACAAGCTTTGACAATATATAATCCAATATATCAACACATGTCTTAATCAGAGGTGGAAAGAGTACCAAAAAGTGTATCCAAGCAAAAGCACTATTACCTTAATGAATCTCCACCTAATTACGAGTAAAGTTACTACTCTGAAAATCCACTCAAGCAAAAAGTAGAAAATAACTCATTTAAAATGTACTCACCGAGTAAACAGCAGGGGGTCTCCTCTGTGTAGTGTAAACGGGAGTGGATACAAACCTCAACAGTAGTTTTTAATTCAAATGCAATAGAAGAAACGTTGTCCTTAACTCAAATGCAATAGAAGAAACATGTTGATGCAACACTTAAAACAGTTAGGGATGTGTAATGCGTCATTTCAAATGACATAAAACTTTTTCAAACTGTATAACCACTAGCGATGTGTCGCAAAATGATTCGAATCTATGAACCGGCTCTTCTTAACCGAAACAAAGGAATCGACTCTTCCGGGAGTCGCCATGTAAATACGCGGCTCTTCAAAAAGAACCGAGACAAAAGACTCGACTCACTGTCGCAAAATTCGCTGCAGCAGTTTCACAGCCGCGATTTCTTTAGCGTTTTTTTATTTTTATTTTGCTCGGTAACAGATGCTAATCAAAATGTAACAATTACTAATACAAAACATACTTAAGCAAAAGCAAAATTACAGTCTGTGAAATGTGCTTTAAAAACTACTGTGTTACAGTAACCAGTGTGATCAGAGCGGTAACACTAAGCACTGGATTCGTGTATGTATGTGTATTGATCGAATTTGTTTAAAATCATATCCCCGCTATTGAAACATTCCCCACTTGCGACATATTGATGTCGAATTATTGTCCAGCATTGCCCCACACATTAAAACAAAAAACAATATAACAATCTCTCAACAATACATGCAAAGCTCCTAACACGATTAACAAGCGTTGGGTTAGTCAAAAATTTTAATCTTATTCACTATAACAACTCTGATTAAGGAGATTTTCCTTAATTATGTGTGAAAATGTCCTATGTCACACATGGGTGAATTCCACTCTAAGTACCCCCTTTCCTGGTTTAAGAACCTTAAAGTTTAGGAACGCTATCTACCTTAAAACACACTTAATAAGGTACCATAAATACTTCATCTTAACTCAGTTATCTTAAGATTATAAAAATAAAGTTGATTATAAAATTAACTGCAGCACTTACCCAATCCAGGCGTACAAAGACAAAGATAGTCGATGGACAAGAGATACGGCAAGCCGCGCACATGCACCAAAATGGCCGACGGACAGAAACGCGCTGCCCATTCAGAGCCAAAATGGCGGATAGACGGGAGACCACGCTGCATTCCCACGACAAAAATGGCGGATAGACAGAAAACACGCGCAGCTCTCCCAGAGCCAAAATGGCGGACAGACAGAGCCAAAATGGCGGACAGACAGAAAACACGCGTGTGCAAGATGGCGGACAAACAAAAGGTTACATATAAATACGCACAGAAACACTGACAAACAAACTCCCGATGTACTATTTTCGAACCGGATTTAGAATTTAAAGTAGTCTAATTAACCGAACTCCGCTCCCATAACAGTCAAGTCCGAATTTAGAATAATCTTATTGATCAAATCCCGTTCCCAGCACCGACAGATCCTTTCAAGATTTCCCACACAAATTACGAATTCCGCTTCCATAACAGACAAATTCGTTATAATTTAGAACTATCAAATTAATTAAGCCCCGCTTCCATAACAGACAGGCTAATTAAAATGTAGAACAATTCGAATTAGACGAGTCCCGCTTCCATAACAGACAGACTCCCCTTTCCCTCCAATAGTGTTCCAAACACAATGGCGCCCTTAACATTTATTTTAACCGGTTTGGTTCAAATTCAGATATCAGGAAACACACATTTTTAGCTCCAACATATATTCACAGTTTTAAACTATCTAATGATACTTTAGTAATTTAATCAGACACTTACGGATTCTGAGATTCACTTTCACACTTAGTACGCTAAATAATAAATGCAGCTAATATATATACAGAGAACGTCTGTTTACCTTAAGTAGGCGCGCGCCTTGTACTGAGTACAAAAGCTCCTCAGAATCTCCGGTCTTATCTCAGTCAGCTGAATTAATTCTGATGCAATTCTCAGACCTCTTGAACCATCCTCTGGCTACCATTTGTTAGGATGAATCTTTTAGTTCAAAAAGGTCCTGAAGAAAGCAGTCGGGAAGTCCAGAAAGTACTCTTTAAAACACTTTATTAAGTGTAAAAATGATCTGTGAATATATATCAGAGCTAAGCCGACCGGCGCGCCTTTCTCCTGCAGTCTAGACACACAACCACCAAAGAAAGAGCCTCTCTCCCCGCCGGTTTTTAAACTCAGCTAGGCTCCTCCTCCTTTACTGCTGGTGGAGCCAATGAAGTGTGCTAACAAGCCCCGGGCTCTGCCTCCCCCCCCTCGGTAGGAGTCAGGGAGGGAGCCTAGCCGGCGCCATGTTGGACAAAAGACCATGCGGCCTGGATGTCGTAAAGCTTGGAAAATGCCGTAAAGCTTCCCATATTAAATGTACGTTTTTATGTTCCGAAAAACCTAACAAAGACCCTCCCCGATTCAGACACAGCCAAAAAGTTTAGTTGTGCCCGAACTAAGACCGAGGCTATTGTTGACGGTGTTCTGGCACCTCATTCTGTAGAAGTGGCGCACGAAGCGCTCAAAAACATCCCATTTTGTGGTGTAAGCACTGATGGGAGTAATCACGGTGCGGTGAAAATCTTCCCCATAATTATTCAGTACTTTGATTGGAAGGAGGGTGGTGTGCAGAGTAAACTAATTCAAGTGCAAGATACACCAAACGAGACTGCAACCACCATCGCCAATTACCTAATGGAAACATTGGCAAAAAACAATTTGGCTTCCAAATGCGTCGCATTTACCGGCGACAATTGCAACACTAATTTTGGTGGAACCCGGCGTGACGAAGGGGGAAATAATGTATTTGCAAATTTGAAGAGAATGCTACAAAACAAAACATTGATTGGCGTAGGTTGCCCAGCGCATATTCTTAACAACTGTGTCCATCACGGGGCAGACAGACTTGATGTGGACATTAAGAATATAATTTTTAAAATCTACCAGTACTTCCACATTTACACTGTGCGCACAGAGTCCCTCAAAGAGTACTGCGATTTTGTGGATGTTGAATACAGGAGGATGCTGTCACGCAGCAAGACCAGGTGGCTCTCTCTGTTCCCAGGCATAGAGAGGATGCTGCAGATGTTCCCTGCTTTAAAAGCATTCTTTTCGTCTCAGGAAAAGCCACCCATGATGATCAAGGGATTTTTTGAAAACCCATTTAGTGAGATATACTTGTGGCACATGCACTCACTCATGTCCGTCTTCCACAATCACATTCAAGAAATGGAAAGGGAGAACAACTCCATCATGGAGGTTAAGAAAATATTGAGCATCATCCACAACATTCTTATTGAACGGAAGAACAACAATTTCATGTCCCTCAAAGTTAAGGGACTGCTGGCCGAAAATCGCAGAGAAGGACTTGAAGAGGGCTGTGACAAGTTCATAGCTGATGTGCTCGGCATGTACAGTTCATGTTTGGAGTATCTGGAGAAGTGGATGACACCTATGGAAGAGTTCTCACCATTCATGTGGATGGACATGAGTGAGCCACCAAAGTGGAATGATGTGGAGGCCTGCATCAAGTACCTTGGAGAAAAGGGGGTGCCAATTGATGATGTTAAATGCTTTGACCAAGTTGCTAATCTGAAGAAATTCATAGAAAGCTGCAGTGATGATGACGCATTCATGGGCCTGCAGGTGCACCAGAAGTGGACCAAATACTTTGAGAAGGCCAAAAGCATTGGATGCTACTCAGAACTGCTGAAGATTGCACAGTTTGTTTTTGCACTTCCTCCTCACAATGCAAATGTGGAGAGAGTTTTTTCACTGATGCAGAGCCAGTGGACAAAGGAGAGGAACCAGCTCTCAGTTGAATCATTGAAAGGGATCCTATTTGTGCAATACAATTTCAAAAATATGTCTTGCAAGGACTTTCATACGTATGTGTTGAGCCACAAGAAACTGCTGAGAAAGATCAGCTCTACAGCAAAATATAAATGGGCAAAGAAGGACGAGAAAGAAAAACCAGATGAAGAGGAGGAAAAACCAGACGAAGAGGAAGATGAGGATTAAGCAGGAAAGTAAAGATGGTCTATTGATATTTTTGTTGGTATTTTTGTATTTTTGCTAATACACAAGAGGTATTTTTTTGTTAATTGGCTGTAGTGTCATGGATATTTGCATTTCTTCTTTCAGAACATTAAAAACTAAGAATTTTTCTCAAGTCAAGCTGGATGTATCAACAAGATGGTAATCTTTAAAAGTTACTGCCTGAACTTCGGTTGACACCTCATTTCTGGGTTTAAGACCCTTTGAACTAACATACTGAAAGGCTCCCTGGGGAGAACCTGATTTCGGACTGACTTTCCAGACCTCTTTTGTCTAAACAAAAGGCAGACCTTTACCATAAAAACCCATTTGGCTCAATGTTTATTACCCGGAGGATTTCTGATGTGTGGGAGTCTATCTCTTAATGACTCTCTAACGACTCAGTCACTGCTACAGGGACACACTTCTCTAGACAGTAAGGCACCGGGGCTTTCAGAGTCCCCCAGATCTGCTGGGAAAAGATCACCCCTCTACCCCCACAGAGGGACCCACTCACAGTTACACATTCCAGAGCTTAAATGTGCTAGGTTTTGGTAATATGCTGTCTGCTTATATGTTATAATTTGCCACAATTACACCCCTCAAAGTTCTACTGCAATTGTGTCATGTTTGTTAATGTGTGTCCTCTTTTATGTTATAACCGGCTCAGGGTAAAACTGTTCAAATATTAGTCTGACCCAATATAAGCTTAAAATCTTAGGAAGTATTTCATGCTCTGTTGTCTCCACAGAATGTTTGCATGTGAATGTATGAAGTTGTTTTAGTAATCATTTATCAGGTTGTGTGTTTATAGTAATACCTGTATAATCCTATTAATGTGTGCTAAAGTTATCAAAAACACTTGATGTTGTTGATTCTTGTTGCTAAAAGTTAACATATCCCAGTATATATAGATATACTTATAAGAGTGCCTATACCAGTCTGTATCTAGTATTAACGTTTAAATCGTAAGAAATATTGGAATGTTTAATGCTAGATAAAAGTGGTAATTTGTAAGAGCTATAGTGCCATCCAGTGGTTACTTATAAGTTACTCCTTTTTGGTGGAATGTAGGAAGCTAAAATTACGCCACACCCTCGGTAGGAGGTCCTGGTCATCTTATTGGTTTTCCCTAAGCAAAACTCCTCCCCTCACTGTCCCTTGAAAAGAGGCGGTAAAGCTGATGCAAGTCTCTCTCAGAAAAAAAGGAACACGTCTTCGACCCAAGAAAAAGGCTCCAACTCGACACTCTGGACTTCAACAAGGAAGAGCTAAAGCCATCGGACCTGAGAAGATCACCAGAGGACAGCTGACCCGACTGAATCCCCAGTCTGGTAACCGTGACCCCCAGCTGGCTTGGCTCTAGAGCCACTACCGTCTAGGAGAAGCGCTGGCCGCATCCACCAGACAGACATCAGCCACAAGCCCTCTTTTCAACGCTCCTTGCCCAGATTCGGACGCGAAGGCAGAACCCAACCTCTTCACGCAATCCTTGGCATGAGTCTCCTTGCAGAGCTGTTCTAAGGGAGTGAACATCCAGACTACACGCACCGCGTTGTTGAGCCGACCAGAACAGAGGAGTCACCGATCCCATCTGTTGAAAACTGGTCAAAAGAGCTCCAACGTGAAGAACCATCGCTGGACTTTGAAGACTACAAAGGTAGACAATACATTCTCGCTTTCGTGAAGGGCTTGGTTCTGTCGGCTATTATTTTTCTAACCTAAACTTATTAATAACAGACATCCTAATTAGACACGTCTCCCTCTTTTCACCAAAAAGGTTCCATTCATAAGTTCTTAATTTTTGATTTAGTATTTTCCATAATTTTACTCTTGTTACTGTTTAACCATATATTCCTTTTTATCAAGTACTGTTTTACTATGTTTAATCTTCAATAAATATGATAATCATTTAAGTTGAGTGTGTTAATTTTGATTACCAGAAGCGAGAATAGACTTAAAGAATTCCATCCTACAGAATAGAGCTGATTGGTCCTTAATTTGGTTTTTCTGGAATTTGCCAAAACCTAAGTTAAAATAAACTAAATTCCGGTGGTGCCCCTTTCATATTAAAAAGGTTATTAATCTTTTGAAGCTACTTATTATCACAACATGGCTAATTTGTTAATTTATTTTTTCCAATAGCTGATTGTTAATTAGTTCATTTGTTAATTTATTTTTTTCCAATAGCCTACAGAACAGACAATATTTCGTTCATTACTGAGGGTAACTGAGTATCATGTGTTATTTGGAGTTGAGAGTTATTGTTAACTTTTGTTGTTAAGTGAGGGATGTTTAGATGAGACATTATTTATTTCATTGTGCTATTCATTCATTACAGGAAATGTTAACTTAAGCATTTTGAATAAATGCATTTTGAATAAAATTATCATTTGTTATTGGAGTTTTTGTTGTTGACTTTTACTGAAAAGCATTTTTAATAAACCAACTGTAAATATCATGTTATTGTAGGATTACGTGGGCCTATGTTAAGTGAGTGCATGCCACAGTATATGTAACCCCCCCCCCCCCAGCTACTTATTATCACAACATGGCTAATTTGTTAATTTATTTTTTCCAATAGCTGATTGTTAATTAGTTCATTTGTTAATTTATTTTTTTCCAATAGCCTACAGAACAGACAATATTTCGTTCATTACTGAGGGTAACTGAGTATCATGTGTTATTTGGAGTTGAGAGTTATTGTTAACTTTTGTTGTTAAGTGAGGGATGTTTAGATGAGACATTATTTATTTCATTGTGCTATTCATTCATTACAGGAAATGTTAACTTAAGCATTTTGAATAAAATTATCATTTGTTATTGGAGTTTTTGTTGTTGACTTTTACTGAAAAGCATTTTTAATAAACCAACTGTAAATATCATGTTATTGTAGGATTACGTGGGCCTATGTTAAGTGAGTGCATGCCACAGTATATGTAACCCCCCCCCCCCCCCCCGGCTCCAAGGTGTCCTGGTTTTCCCAAATGAAAATATGGTCACCCTATCTAATCAAACCCCGCTCTGTACCACGCAACCTCCGAGCCTCTAGTCTAGCTCGACTTGAGCCTCCATCCAGGACTAAAGGAAGACGAGCATCAAGGCTGTTCTCTGTTCTAGCGCCGAAGTGGTGGAACGAACTTCCTCTGTCTGTCCGAACATCTGAGTCTCTTGCTGTCTTTAAAAAACGATTAAAAACCTTCATCACCTTTTTACTAAACACTTAGGCTGACTTTTACTTATTTACTAACATTTTGTTCCATTCTTTTCCATTTCCAAAAAAAAAGGCACTTTGGTTCTAACAGGTTTTAGCAGATTTGTGTTCTTCGACTGTTGTTTACCTAAACTTGAGAAATAAAATGTTCACTATAGAAGCACTTCTGTAAGTCGCTCTGGATAAGAGCGTCTGCTAAATGCTGAAAATGTAAAATGTAAAAAATTCACAAATAAGTGCAGTTTGAAACGCGGGTTAACACTTTCTTCTACTTACCATGAAGTGAGGCGCTGTAGCGACATCAGTAAGTGCTGCCATCATGTGGAGCAAAGCCGCATTAACACACTGTACTGTTCTTTAGCAGACGCTAAACCAAAGCGATTTACAGTAGTGAGCGAATACAATCACAGCGAATGAAGGGTTAAGGGCCTCGCTTAGGGGCCAAACTGTGGCAACTCTGCGGCGGTGGAGTATGATTCAATGAACTCCTGATCACTAGTCCATGACTTTAACATTCAGCTACTACTGGCCTGCAATTCTGATTCATTTCTATTGTTATAAAAATGAATTAGTTTAGATGTTCAGAGGATTGTAGTACATGATGTTTATGTACCTCTTTTAATTATATTTGTAGTAAATATATTTTAAAGAAGACAGCAAGAAGGTCTGTAGCTGATGTTATAGTCAATAATACAGCCTTAAACGAATGTTTGGACACCCACGGTCAAATTCCATGTTTAGTTAATGTTTCAAATGTAAAGAAGGAAGAACCTTCACCACAGTGGAGGGTAAATACAGCTTTTTCCCTGCAAATTCCTTTTGATTTGGTGAATTCAACATTTAAAAAAGTAAAACATATAAATCATGTAGGATTCATTCATACCAGTATGTTAAATACAGTAAATAAACTAATTTTAAACTAGGTAAGTTTGCTGTAGAGGACGTGTTCTCTTAATTTTGCTCAACCAACATCAACAACACATGGAATGTGACTAACGCTGTTCAAACATTTACATAAGACTGTTTATCACTGCAGCACTTCTAGATCATGGTACTATAAACATAATTCAACAGACTTCGTCCCAAATATTTTATTTATTAAGAATGAAAGTTATTACTCACACTACAGAGAGCACAGATAGAGAAACAGATAGTGCAGAAGTTTAAATGTAACCCAGAGTAACACAGGATTTTATGGTACATCAATATGATCATAATTTACAAAATATTGAGCAAATGTTTATTTACCCACTGAAATCAAAACAGAATTTGAAGTAAAATCTGCATTTTGGTGTCAATTTAGTTTGACATGAATAGTAAAGGCAGCACTATTTACAAGGCATTTGCCAGTGAATGTGATTTAAATAAGTCAAATATTTTAAATAAAATATTATATACAGTATATGAAATACACACAAACACCTGCTACATGACCATGCAAAGCACTCGTCTAACATAGTGATTTACACAAGATGCAATTCTCACCATGCTGAGAATGATCCACCACCTAAATAATACCTGCTCTGTGGTGGTCCTGTGGGGGTCCTGACCATTGAAGAATAGGGTGAAAGGGGGTAACAAAGCATGCAGAGAAACAGATGGACTACAGTCAGTAATTGTAGAACTACAAAGTGCTTCTATATGGTAAGTGGAGCTAATAAAATGGACAGTAAGTGTAGAAACAAGGAGGTGGTTTTATTGTTATGGCTGATCAGTGTAAGTGCCAATAATTGTGGAGGGGACTGTAACTCATATTTGTTGTTCTGAGGTCAATACAACCCTAAAAATTAAGTGTAGATTAAAATCCAAATAATAATGTACACAAAATGATTATAGACTGCCGTGAAAGCTGTACCCCAGTTCTGTCTGTATTTAATTGACCTGATGAGGATCCCCATTGGGTGAAAAAAGTGAAGGTCACACATCCATGTTGATGGAAGCACAGGCTGTTTCGGGACGGGTGCACCGGTGATGATAAGGTAAATAAAAGAGAAGCACGAACTGCACAACAAACTGTATCTTGTTAAAATAAAGCACAGGAAGAGGAGAATTTGTATGCAGATAAACCTTCCAAGCACACCAAACTCACTGTAGTGTGGTGGAGGGAGCATCGTGATATAGAACTGTGTCTCTGCAAACAATACAGGAGTGGATTTTTTATCTCAGTAGTCTACAGATGAAATCTTGAGGTTTTAATAAGACACCGAGTCCAAACTGGCTTCTAAAAAAAGAAGCTAAAGATAGATTTCTTATATTTAAAAATATAAACAATTAGATGGGGGGGTGGGGGGTGGGGCAGTTAGTCCTGGGAAATGGGGTCAAAAGTGAACCAAAATACCACATACTAATTATTACTAAGATTAGACAAAAGGATAAAAATTTACAGCAAAGGCTTTGAAACTAATTGCTAATGAAACTAATTTGTGCCATCTTAATCATTTACAGGTATATACATTAAAATAAAATAAAAAATAGATTATGTATGTAAGAGTGAAGTGTATATACGCACAGAAAGAATATTAAACAACAAAAACAAACGTTGCAGCTAGTTGTCAGTCTTCATCTAATAACAAAGGAAATGTTTATTAAATTCATTCAATTTTTAGTTGAAATCTAAAGAAAAAGGTTACTTTACAGTGTAACTAACTTTCTTAGATGCTGCAGATGAAGTTGAGCTTTTGGCTCTCAGGCAGGCTGATCCACTTGTGTTTTCCCCCGGACTCCACCGCTCCGCTCCTCTCTTCAGTGCTGCAGTCTTCGGCCCCTGTCCAGTTCCCCGGGGCCCAGTTCTCGTAGCAGAGGAACTCTCCTTCCACCCAAAACCAGAAACCCAGAGTGTGCCGCAGGCCGAGCCACACGTGTTCGGTGGAGGCTTTCTGAACCACATTCTCAACCCATCGCTGGATCTTCTCGCGTTGAATCGAGGCCAGGTCGTCATGATTATCCCTGCAGTATTTCAGAGCTTCTCTCCAGGTCTGATTCTGCTGTATCAGAATCAGTTTATCTTACACAACACACACACATACACAATCAAAATTATTATTGTGTAAAGAAATTCATACTGACAGTTTAAATCTGTAATGAAACTTACTCTCATGGCAGATAAATGGATGTTCATCTTCACACTGTGTATCATTCCAGTAGTATTGTTCCGAATTCCCACTCTTATGCACTGAAGCACATTTCTCATTACCATTACCACCAGCATTACCACCATTACCACCAGAATTACCACCAGAATTACCACCATTACCACCAGAATTACCACCAGAATTACCACCAGAATTACCACCAGAATTACCACCATTACCACCAGAATTACCACCAGAATTACCACCACCATTACCACCAGAATTACCACCAGAATTACCACCATTACCACCAGAATTACCACCACCATTACCACCAGAATTACCACCAGAATTACCACCACCATTACCACCAGAATTACCACCAGAATTACCACCACCATTACCACCAGAATTACCACCATTACCACCAGAATTACCACCACCATTACCACCAGAATTACCACCAGAATTACCACCAGAATTACCACCATTACCACCAGAATTACCACCACCATTTTTGGGGTAATCAGAAGACCAGTACTGGAATGAAGAATTACTCTGATCTGACCACTCCCATAAGTCACTGAATAGACCAATCCAGATAAAGTTTCCACTCACATTTTTCATTTTTTCCCAGATCTGATTATTCTCAGTTTGGTTTCTCACACTGACCAAGTCAGTGTGATTTGCTCTGCAGTATCTCTGAGCATCTCCCCATGTCATACTAACATCAATCAATATTAATCCACTAGTGCTCGTGTTCTCTGAAAAAAACAACAACATTTCATTTACACGTGAAGAACTGCTTTACAAAACTACAACAGTGTTTAAGTGTTATTATTAATACTTTATTCATATATAGTGTAAAAAGTAATTACCCCCTTTTGGTTGCCTTTTTATTGCATATTTGTAATTATACATGTTTTAGATTACTAAACAAAACATGAAAAGATCACAAAAAAGTTCAGTAAGTAATATAATCATCTTTATTTACATTAGTTAGCCCAAAAACATGTGGCTAACTACTGCATAAGGGAACACCCCAATTACTTTTTCACTCTACACTTAATCATCTTCCTAATAAGTCAGTACTTACTGTCATAACACACAAATGGATGTAAAGTATTACACGTGTCATCATTCCACATCCCGTTTCCATTCCACATGTTAACACAGATTTCTCCTGAGTTTTCATTTGGTTGTCCTGGATACCAGTATGTGTACAAGTCTCCATAAGTTTCATCAGCCAGAGACCACCGCCATTTTTTAACATCTTTTTTCTTCTGTAGTCCGATCCAGGTCTGATTCACCGTTTTATTTTTCAGAATGTTTATCAGCTCGTTCATTTCATCCATGTTGCTGATGGTGGCCAAATCAACGTAATTCTCTCTGCAGTATTTTTGCGCGTCTGTCCACTTTTTACTCTCATTCACAAAGTGATAGTTATGAGGAACATACGATCCTGCAGCACACAGCACTGAGAGCAACACGAGAACATGATTTATTAATTCATGATTTTATACTGCAGCAGATCTAATGATCAATTGCAAATGCTGGTAAAATATCAGACCAGGAAATGGCAATAGTGTCTAGTTTATTTATTTATTAGGATTTTAACGTCATGTTTTACACACTTTGGTTACATTCCTGACAGAAACAGTGGTTACCTGATACACAAGATTAATTAGTTCACAAGTTTAATATCAAACACAGTCATGGACAATTTTGTATCTCAAGCAGATTAACCATGATATAAAACTGACTTCCTAAAAACACTTTGATGTCAATCTACACACACACACACGCACACACACACACACACACACACACGCATCTACATACACACACATACAAATACACACACATCTCTACATACATATACACACACACCTACATGCAGTACATACAAATACACACACACACATATACACACAATCACCTACATACATACATACATACACACACTCACTTACCTACATAAATAGACACACACCTACACACATACACACACACTCACTCACTTACGTAAATATATACACACACACACCTACACACAAACTCACACATCTGCATTCATACGAACACACTTACTCCCCTACATACATACAAATACACACTCACTTACACACCTACACACACACACACACACACACACACACTGACCTGAGAACAGCAGAGTGACTGTAATGAGACAAATCATTTCTGTAAGAAACAGTAAAACTACTTCAGACTCGATTTCAGCACCTGAATAAATTTCACATCTACACACAGTCCAGTAACAGTCAAAAGTTTGTGCACCCCAGTCTTACAGGAGCGTATTCAACAAACCAAAACCACAAATCGTTTAGCTCAGATTCTTTTAGCTACATTATTTTTTCTTACTGACAACTTTGTTCACTTTTCTCATCATGATGTAACATCAGCTGGAAGCTTTTTCACCAGGATTACAGGAGCTTCTACATCTGCTCAGCACTTACTGCAGCTTCATTCAGTTCACCACCAACAGGGGTGCACAAACTTTTTCACAGCTGTGTTCATTATTTCTTATTAATTAGACTGATTAATACATTAAAATCATTCAAAACTATAAAAGAGAATAAAATAATTACTCAAGTTGTCGAGCGTGTTGTCCGTTTTTCTTCTTTCTTGCTTCTGCACCCGTACCTCATAAAGCTCTGATTATACCTCTGTCCACCTCGACCCCGCCCGCCTCGTTACCTTTTCGTACACAGTGCAGCATCAGAGCTTCGGTTCTGCTGAGCAGGAAACATGAAACACTTTGCATGAGTTTCCAGGAACAAAAGCTCAGAGATTCTGAAAGATGACCTTTAATAAAGTGATTATAAAAGTTATACACACAAATAAAATCATATTTTTAATCAAAATGGCAGGAGGGGCGGAGAGGGAGGAGCAGGAGGTGCATAGCTGAAATGAGTTCTGTTTATAAGGGGTTTGGCATGTTCTTTTTATTCTCTTTGTGTGGGTCTCCTCAGGGTACTTCAGGATACAAAAGATGGACTGGCTGCTATAAATTGATCTTACTGAGTAGGTCAGTGGATGGGTGGAGGTACCTGATGCTCTGTGATGGACTGACACTTGTCCAAACTGTATTCCTGCCCTGTACCCAGTGTTTTCTGGGTGGTGCAGGACCCACTGTGACCCAGACCCTGACCCTAGTCACCTATCAAGGTTAATTGGCTGCCTTCAGTTGCTCCTAATTTGGTCCAGTGTTTCCCTGTGATGAACTGCCATCCTGTCCAGTGTGTATTCCTGCCTCTTGAGCACTGTCCTCACTGTGACCTTGACCAGGTTAAAACATACACACACACACACACACACACCTACAAACACATGTACACCTACATACATACAAACACATGTACACCTACATACATACATCTACATATCCACTCACACACCTACATAAACACACACACCTACATACTGTATATACACACACATAAACTAACACATACACACACACACACACACACACACAAACCTTCATAAATACACACACACCACACACCTACATACATACAAATCCATGCACATCTACATAACCACACACACTTACATTTACACTTACAAGACCTCTGGGTCCACACCAAGACTGAAAGACACGTCACTTCCGGTGGTACGCACGCTGAGACGCTAGCCTAGTTGTTTGTTTGTAGCCTTTAGCTAAATAACTTTTTATATACGTATGTTTTAAACATATAATTTATACGTTTATCTTCCGTGTGTTGTTGATTTAGTTTTATTTTGTTTATCTTGTGTTTAATAAACGTAAATTCGTGCTGTGTTGGAAACTAGGAAACTTCTGCTACCGGCATCCGAACGAAGCCGGTTTTGTTTGTTTTTGTACTTCAGCGCATAAACATCTTAATTATCCAGAATTAAAACCGTTTTTGGTCCGCACGAAGCGCGTTTGTGTTTGGTTGTGTTCTGTATTTCAGCTCTTAAAACACCTCTGTTTTGTGGGGAGTTATAACCGTTTCTGTTCGTAGGAAGCGCGTTTATTTGTTTAGTACACCAGCGCATAACACCGTTCTCCTTTAGAATTACAGCCGCTTTTGTCCGAACGAAGCGCGTTTGTGTTGGTTTGGTTGGTGGTTTTTGTATTCCAGCTTATCATCGCCTGTTTCATCCGGAATTAAAGCCGTTCTTCTGTGACAACCAGCAGAAGTGCCGGTGAATCCAACATAAACATCATCTCCAACTCATCTTGTAAAGCTAAGTATATTTCTTTGTTACTATGGCCCCAGCAGGAGCTTTATATCCATGTTCCGAGTGTAATATGTTCAGTTATTCCTTCTCCGTGTTTAGTGATAACTTTACATGTGATAAGTGTAGATTAGTTGTTAGTCTGACGGAGAAGATCTCAATGTTAGAAGGGCGCATTCGGGCTTTAGAACAGACTACTACTAGTGAGGACTTAGATTCAGCTGTAGCAGCCCCGAATGCCAGCATTTCAGGTATAGAACCCCAGACTCCGGCATTAGAGCCCTCACAGCGGGGCGACTGGGTGACGTCTCGGCGACATAGTCGTAGGGCAAAGCACCGACCATCTCAGTTGCACGTGTCCAACAGGTTTTCCCCACTCAGTGAGCCACCCGCTGAGCAGCCTGTTAATGTAAGTGCTCTGGTTATAGGAGATTCTCAGCTCCGACACGTGCGTATTGCAACCCCCATAGAGACACCAGCAACCATAGTCACCTGTATTCCGGGGGCCAGGGCGCCCGACATCAGAGCAAACCTGAAAGTGCTGGCTAATGCTAATCGTAGATTTTCGAAGATTGTTATCCACGTCGGCACTAATGATGTTCGTTTACGGCAGTCTGAGGTTACTAAGAGTAATGTTAAAGAGGTGTGTGAGTTAGCTAGGTCGATGTCTGAGGCAGTAGTGTGCTCTGGCCCCTTACCGATTCGACCCAGTGGCGAAACCTACAGCAGGTTGTTGTCGCTGAACCGCTGGATGTCTAAATGGTGCTCAGAAAATTGCATCGATTTTGTAGATAACTGGTCCACTTTTGAGGGAAGGCCTGGTCTTTTGAAGCGGGATGGTGTCCACCCCACGTGGGAGGGTGCTGCTCGCATTTCTTGCAGCATAGGTGACAGGCTTTACCACCGCGTTAGTGTAGCGGCAGATAGTGGTAAATGACTATCCAGAGCCAAGACCAGGCAGCAGACTAACAGGCCTAACCGACTGTCTGCGAGTCGCCATCGGACGTCACCCGGAATCCTTAGGTCACAAACCATTGAGACTGTGTCTGTTTACCGTGGCAGGTGTAAGCCAAAACAAAATCAAAAAGTATGTCATAATAACTTAATTAAAATTAATCTAAATGAGCATCATGAAAACCATAGTAAAGCTAAACTAAAGTTAGGACTTCTAAACATCAGGTCACTTGCATGCAAAACAGTAATTGTAAATGAAATAATTACAGATAATAGTCTTAGTGCACTTTGTTTAACTGAGACCTGGGCTAGACCTGATGAGTATCTAGGTTTAAATGAAGCATCTCCTCCGGGTTACAGTTATGAACATAAGCCACGTCTTAGTGGTCGTGGTGGAGGAATAGCCGCAATTTATGACAAGGACATAGGTCTCACTGTAAAATCAACTCCCGTAACAAACTCGTTTGAAGTTCTTATCTCTGACATAACCAATAAATGTTCATCTGATAAAACTAGTATGTTTAAGCTGGTTACTGTTTATCGACCCCCTGGTCCTTACTCAGAATTTCTTAACGAATTTGCCGATTTTCTTTCTAAATTAGTTTTATCAACTAAGAAAGCTTTAATTGTTGGTGACTTTAATATCCATTATGAGGATAAATGTAATCCACTCAAAACTGCGTTTGATTCTATTTTAGAATCTTTAGGCATCACCCAAAATGTAACAGGACCCACTCACCGCTGTAAACATACCTTAGATTTAATACTTACTTATGGTATAAACATAGACAACCTGGAAATTGTACCACAGAATGACTTAATCTCTGATCACTCTCTACTAATATATGAAGTGTCCCTGTCCAATAATATACAGCAACCGCATCGTTTTAAATGTAAGCGCACTATTACATCTGCAACTGCAGCAGCGTTCATAAACTGCCTACCAGAATTACCAAATATACCAGCATCAGAACCTAAAGAACTAGATCAGGCAACTCAAAACCTAGAGACTGTATTGCGCACAACCTTAGATAACGTAGCCCCACTCAAAACTAAACTGATTAGGGAGAAAAAACTTGCTCCTTGGTACAATGACCACACATGCGCACTTAAACAAGCAGCACGAAAATTAGAACGCAAGTGGCGTCACACTACACTGGAGGTGTATAAGATTGCTTGGAAAGATGCTCTAACTGAGTATAAACATGCACTTATAAAAGCTAAATCTTTATATTATTCATCCCTAATAGAGAAAAATAAAAACAATCCCAGATTCCTTTTTGAGACAGTGTCCAAATTAACTAAAAACGTTAATGAAACTGAATCTAATATATCGCCTGACTGTACCAGCGATGATTTTTTAAAATTCTTTAATGACAAGATAGAAAAAATACGACTTCAGAGTCAGAGTGTGTCACCTGCCAATGTTAAGTATGGACTCACTCCGAGCAGCATTGGTGATAACAGTGGTGATAATAGTAACGAGTTAATCCAACTAAATTCCTTTAATCCAATCTCCCAAAATGAACTAACTGTGTTGATTAAATCATCGAAGTCATCATCGTGTATACTCGATCCTGTTCCAACTCGTTTACTTAAAGATTTACTCCCAGCTATTGTAGAGCCCCTGCTTACATTAATCAATGCATCCCTTAGCCTTGGGTATGTACCTAAATTGTTTAAAAGTGCTGTTATTAAACCACTGATTAAAAAACCTAATCTTGATCCACATGTACTAGCTAATTATAGGCCAATTTCAAACCTTCCTTTTGTCTCAAAGATATTAGAAAAAGTAGTTTCCAAACAGTTATGTTCTTATTTGAATGAAAATTGTATTCATGAAAAATTTCAATCAGGATTTAGACCCAATCATAGTACCGAAACCGCATTAATTAGAGTAGTTAACGAGTTGTTAATGTCTTCTGATAATGGATGTGTCTCTTTTCTTGTTCTATTAGATCTTAGCGCAGCGTTTGATACGGTCGATCATAACATTTTACTGGAGAGGCTAGAAAATACAGTAGGTGTTAAAGGACTCGCACTCTCTTGGTTTAAATCATATCTGACTGACCGCTCTCAATTCGTTTATGTAAATAATAAATGCTCGGAAACTACAAAAGTAAAGTATGGTGTTCCACAGGGGTCGGTACTGGGACCGCTATTATTTACACTCTATATGCTTCCACTAGGTGAAATTATTCATAAACATGGCATAAACTTTCACTGCTATGCAGATGACACACAGCTGTATATATCAGCCAAACCAAATGATACTGACACAATCAGTAAGATAGAAGATTGTGTAAACGACATAAAAAACTGGATGTCGTGTAATTTTCTTTTACTTAATTCAGATAAAACAGAGGTTTTACTTGTTGGCTCTAAAGCTGCAAGAGACAAGTTGTCTAACCTGGTGCTAAACTTAAACACGTTCTCTGTTACTCCCAGCCCAGATGTAAAAAACTTAGGTGTCACAATAGATTCAGATCTCTCATTTGATACACACGTTAATAATATTACTAGAGTTGCTTTCTATCATTTGCGTAACATTTCTAAAATAAGAAATATACTATCTGTTAATGACGCCGAAAAACTGATCCATGCGTTTATAACTTCTCGGTTAGATTATTGTAATGCTCTTCTAACTGGATGCTCTGGTAGATCCTTAAACAAACTCCAGTTAGTTCAAAATGCAGCAGCTCGAGTGCTAACTAGAACTAAAAAATTTGACCATATTACTCCTGTTCTATCATCTCTACACTGGCTGCCAGTTAAATTTCGCATTGATTACAAAATACTTTTACTAACTTATAAAGCGCTACATGGTCTGGCTCCACAGTATCTGAGTGAACTTATTAATCACTACAGCCCAGCGCGTCCACTTCGTTCACAAGATGCAGGGTTACTTATAGTTCCTAAAATTAAAAAGATCACGGCTGGTGGAAGAGCGTTTTCCTACAAAGCTCCACAACTCTGGAATAATCTTCCTGCCTCTATTCGGGATTCGGACACAGTCTCAATGTTTAAGTCTAGACTGAAAACATATTTATTTTCTCAGGCTTTTGATTAGTATAGACAAAGGCGCAGAGCTTGGGGGTTCTTGGTCATAGAAACTTGTGGTGATCAGGGATGTTGGGTTGCTGTCGTTCTGCCTCTCTTGTCCGATCACTCAGGTTTGGTGACGGTGGGGAGATGGGCGCTGATGTCCTGTGAAAGCCTTCATGACCTTGTTACCTGCTCGCTCTCCCTTTTAGTTATGCTGTAATAATTAGGGCTGCCGGAGTCTAAAACTCTCTGTAAAACTGTTTGTCAACCAGCATTGTACATTATTAACTACATTCTCTGTTGTTTTACCCCGAGGGCATTCTGATGGAAACCTGTTTACCCGCCGAGGTTAAGGATTAAAGTCGAGACTGCTGGGACAACGATGCTGCTCCTGTCAGATGTGACGGGTCTGGAGTAATTGCAACGACAAGAAATCACTACAGACTTTATTGAAGACTAGAGCGGATAACAACTCTATTATTATTTAATTGTTTATTTATCTATTTATTACCAGTTATGACTTTTAGATCATTTAATTCTGTGTTTGTATGATTTGTGTAAATCGTGTATTTATTTAAAGTATCCTCCAGGCCACCCATGAAGGATGGGCCCTGCTGAGTCTGGTTCCTCTCAAGGTTTCTTCCTGTAATTTTCAGGGAGTTTTTCCTTGCCACAGTCGCCCTCGGCTTGCTCAACAGGGGTTTTTGTATCTGTTGGTCCTGGATTTTGTAAAGTTGCTTTGAGACAATGTCTATTGTAAAAAGCGCTATATAAATAAAGTTGACTTGACTTGACTTGACATTTTTACATTTTCAGCATTTAGCAGACGCCTTTATCCAAAGCGATTTACATTACAGTTACAGTGCACAGTCTGAGCAATTGAGGGTTAAGGGCCTTGCTCAAGGGCCCAACAGCAGCAACCTAGCAGTGGTGGGGCTTGAACCAGCAACCGTTGGATAACTAGTCCTGTGCCTTAACCACTAGGCTACGGCTTGCTACGACTTACATATATACACACACACCTACATATACACACACATAAACTAACACAAACACACACACACCACACACCTACAAACACACACACACAGACACACTACAGACATACACACGCACACCTACATACACACACACACCACATCTACATGCATAGACATACACACACAAACACACCTAAAGACACTGAATGAAAACAGATGTATTTTTAGGTAGGTGCCCCATAGACTTTATAATGGGTGTGTGTGTGTGTGTGTGTGTGTGTGTGTTCGGTGGGTGTGTGGGGGGTGGGTGTGTGTGGGGGGGGGGTGTATGATGGTCTTTTGCATCCTGTCAGAAACAAAAGGATCTCTGTTTGTGTGTGTGTGTGTTGAAGAGCTTCAGGAAATATCTGATGTTCTGTGAAACTTGTTTGCATAAAGTTCAGCTACGTGCGGGTGGCTGTTTATCTCTGTAAAGCATTTACATAAACTAGCCGTATACAGAGAGAGATGTAATTAACAGGGTGCTGAAATTTTGCGCAGTGCTAATGACTAGCATTAACTGTATGTAAGAAATGATCCATCCATTCATCTTAATAATCATAATAATAGAACATCAGTATTTAAGTTTCACATGAGCCAGCTTTGAGGAGCTCAGGTGGTGCAGCGGTAGAAAGTGCTAGCCTGCTACCGCTGGGACCAAATCCTCAAATCTTCCCATTATGAGTCTACATACAGTCACAATCGGCTACGTCTGAAGGTGGGGGGCAGCTGTGGCCCCGCGATGGATTGGCATCCTGTCACACTGTGCCCAGTGATTTTTTTAAATACTATTATGAAGCCCCTAAACTGAATTGAATCCTATTTGAATCCCCTTTGCTTATCCGTGTGCCCGTGCGGCTGTGAAGATTTCATTACATAGTGCAGAGGCTCCCACTTCTCAGTGTCAGACCTGATCAGACTCCCGCTGTGTCTCCGTACGCTAAAGAAAGGCTTTCCGTGTCAGCACGCGGCCTCCTCTGTTGTCGTTAATAATAACTGGTTGTCACAGGGGCTCTGCCCTTAATGCAGATATTTTTAATCCATCCATAAACGCTACAGGCCTGCTACTGAAAAGCTGTCTGCAAATATTCAGATAAGAAAAGTTAGCAGTGATTTCTAGAACAAAATCTGTCTACCTTTAACTATATATATTTTAATAATACATGATACACTCTGTAATATTTTGTTTAGTACATTATTTTACACTGGATAATTTTCTGAACTTTTCTGAAAAGAAAACAGGAAATATTGAACATGATCACACACCAAGAACAACTCCACTGCTTTATATAAGAACCCAGAATTAGTTATACAACTTAAATAATTAATTCTTTTATTTGTCATATATACATACACACATGCACAGTATAATGAAATCCTTTATCTGCATATCCCAGCTTGTTTGGAAGCTGGGGTCAGAATGCAGAGAGGGTTAAGGGCCTTGCTAAGGGACCCAACAATGAAATCCCAAAGCTCAACCCACCAGGGTATCTTTAGGGTAAAACTAGAGGCAGTGACAAAATGATCACTTCAGTATTTCAGTTGAAAGAATAAATTAAGGAAAACCAACGGCCTGGGCAGAGTTCCAAACGACTCCTCAACTATTTATAAACACTATGCAGGCAGCTGGGAGCTGTTCGAGTCCCAATTTCCTCCGGGAATTTTGTCAGGCTTTAATTAACCACTCACTGCTGCCACCAGGTGGAGAAAAGCAACAATAACACCTTTCAATAAGCGTGACGTTGCTTTCCCTCATCTTTGTGACTTAATTTGTTTGCATATTTTGTTTATTAATATAAACCTTTGTATTGTGTATTTAGGTTATTTTGTTAGATTATAGAATACATGTATATACCCTCCAGAAAAAATAACACACTCAATTCTATAACGCGGTTTAGTAAGGGAGGTTAATACAGCCTTGTGCCACTGGGTGGCAGCAGTCATAACACCGCCACACTGCCAGCTTATACAGAAGAAACCTGGGTAGCGTCTCAAACGGCTTTTAGTGATTATAATAGTGCACTACATAGTGTGCGCCATAAGTTATTACTCACCTTCAATATCTGTACACTCCATATACTAGTGGAATTGTGCTATGAAATGGGTTTGGTGTTTGTGTGTGTTGCCGAAACGTTTCTTTGATCATTATAATTTAATATAAATTATTTTGTAAAGAAACAGAGTTAGCATTGTGGTGCTAAAGTGCTACAGTGTTTTATTATTGCAACAGTCGGAACCTGAACTACAGTTGCACCCGCACACACACACACACACACAAATTCTTATATAATACAGTAATCAGTTGCTGGAATTACGACTACATATACAATATATTTATAAAAAACTATACTATTCACGATTTATTTACAATAATTTGCATACAAGGGCTGAATTACAAATAACTCTACACTTCCGATATTAGTACACTATATAGTGTGTATAATATCAAAGCATTAATATTATTAAGTGCACTTCTCTAAAATTAAAGTGCAGTTTGCACTCAGGCCCAGTAAACTCTTTCTTCTACTTATTATAAACTTCAAGTGATGGATTCGTCACTGCTGCCACCAAGTGGAGAAAAGCAACAATAACATCGTTCACTAAACGCAATATCTGTGGTTTCCATTTCTTTCTACTTCATTATTTAGTCTGTTTACATGTTTTGTTTATAAATATAAATGTTTAATGTGTTTTGGGGTTATTTTGTAAGATTGTAGTTTTAGATTTTATTTATTTAACCCATAAGAGACCACAGTGACATATGTGTCACCAACACTTTGAAAGGTCTGAAAAGTTCTTTATACAGCTTTATTCTTCACTTTGTCCTAATAAAGTTTCAATGTGACATATACTGAACATCCTGGATGCAGTCATATAACTGTTTGAGAATTTGCGTTCATGTGACGTGATAGTTTTTTGTTACTAAAATGTATGCTTCAACTCATTTAACAATTCTAATGCTTTAATAACATGTCCTATATTACATATGATACATTCTGACCCCCTGTTTGTAACTAATTAATATAAAACAGATTACGAAATGACTTGTGACATATATGTTACATCGGGATGCTAACATTGAAATAGCTGCAAGAAAAATGCTAATGAGCTGCTTAATTAATTTAACTGATTCAATTACTTTGAGTCAATATATTTTCTGTTGTTTCATTTAAAGCATATTTGAACAAATAAATTAATTTTAAAATCAATTAAATAATCAATAATAATCAAGTAAATTATTATAAAAATGTATTATGAAACAACTTTTGCATGTCTGCAACTGCACCTTGGTTTTAGCAGAGATGGTTTACTTAATAAAAAAGAAACATGTTGATCCCATTTCAATGTCAGTTTACTTGTAGCATGAATACAGTCTTTAGGATGCACTTAAGATCATCACTAGTAATGACAGTGAGTTTGAAGGATGTAAAGATAGCTCAGATAAAAACTCCGAAGACCTTGATTACACTCACAGGAAAAAAGACGTGGAGAGTGATGAGTCAAGTGGGTCTGATGATTCGGACATACAGACATACAGAGTACATTGCAAGGCAAAAGTACCATATGAGGTCGCGGAGATGGTACCTTTACCTGTTCTGGTAATTCATCATGTTAGACCTTGTTTAAGAAATGTGTTCCTTGTGGCCGATTTGGTTTGTTTTACATCCCTCATAATTGTCCTATGTGGTGAACTGGGTCCGGTATTTTATGGGTTAATTCTGAACAAACAAACAAAATTATTAATAATAGTAGTCGGTTTTAAGATCAGTAATATTCTGTAGGGGTTAAATAGTTGTGGCAGCATTAACAAAATTCCTTGCTACTCTAAAATATAAATATAAATATTTAATGCATCAAGTCAAGTCAAGTCACCTTTATTTCTATAGCACATTTAAAAGACAACGTGTGTCAACCAAAGTGCTGTACATTAAAATCAAGTATAAATACCACTCAACTATGCATATAACATTTAACAAATCATTAACATACATACAAAATAACATACATACGCACCAACATATAAATCAAATAAAACCACTAAAACAAAGATGGCTATGACAACCCAAACTAATCATTCAACTAATATTTAAAGCTAAATCTAGCTGTAAGATTGCAAAGTTTAGTTTAAAGTTTGATTAAGGTTTTATTGTAAATCCTTACTTTCTTTCGGGGGTTAATATTTGCGATTACAACTAACAATTATATTTATTTTATTATTTTATTTTTAGTCTCTAGAATTAAAATCAAGTGCTGGAATTCTGACTACAAATACAATATATTTATACAAACTGCACAATAATTATTTATTATTTATTTAAAATAAATTATAAATAGCTCTTTAGTCCCTATATAAGTGCACTATATAGTGTACTAATAACGGATTATTTACACTATCTAGTGCACTACGCTAACAAATAAGTGCTGTTTGAAACGCGGGTTAACACTTTCTTCTACTTACCATAAAGTGAGGCGCTGTAGCGACATCAGTAAGTGCTGCCATCATGTGGAGCAAAGCCGCATTCACACACTACTGTTCTTTAGCAGACGCTAAACCAAAGCGATTTACAGTAGTGAGCGAATACAATCACAGCGAATGAAGGGTTAAGGGCCTCGCTTAGGGGCCAAACTGTGGCAGCTCTGCGGCGGTGGAGTATGATTCAATGAACTTCTGATCACTAGTCCATGACTTTAACATTCAGCTACTACTGGCCTGCAATTCTGATTAATTTCTATTGTTATAAAATGAGTTCAGATGTTCAGAGGATTGTAGTACATGATGTTTATATATTATGTACCTCTTTTAATTGTATTTGTAGTAAATATATTTTAAAAAAGACAGCAAGAAGGTCTGCTGCTGATGTTATAGTCAATAATACAGTCTTAAACTAATGTTTGGACACCCACGGTCAAATTCCATGTTTAGTTAATGTTTCAAATGTAAAGAAGTAAGAACCTTCACCACAGTGGAGGGTAAATACAGCTTTTTCCCTGCAAATTCCTTTTGATTTGGTGAATTCAACATTTAAAAAAGTAAAATATATAAATCATGTAGGATTAATTCATACCAGTATGTTAAATACAGTAAATAAACTCATTTTAAACTAGGTAAGTTTGCTGTAGAGGACGTGTTCACTTAATTTTGCTCAACCAACATCAACAACACATGGAATGTGACCAGCGCTGTTCAAACATTTACATAAGACTGTTTATCACTGCAGCACTTCTAGATCATGGTACTATAAACATAATTCAACAGACTTGATCCCAAATATTTTATTTATTAAGAATGAAAGTTATTACTCACACTACAGAGAGCACAGATAGAGAAACAGATAGTGCAGAAGTTTACATGTAACCCAGAGTAACACAGGATTGTATGGTACATAAATATGATCATAATTTACAAAATATTGAGCAAATGTTTATTTACCCACTAAAATCAAAACAGAATTTGAAGTAAAATCTGCATTTTGGTGTCATTTTAGTTTGACATGAATAGTAAAGGCAGCACGATAAAATCAAATATTATATATATGAAATACACACAAAAACCTGCTACATGACCATGCAAAGCACTCGTCTAACATAGTGATTTACACAAGATGCAATTCTCACCATTACAGATCTTCTGTTCTTCTCTTTAAACCTGATAGTTAAAGCAGTTGTGGGTTAAAGGCATCCTGTGGCGTCATTCAAACATGAATACTTTGAGAAAGTAAAAATATAGTATTTGTAGAAGCTCTGAATGGACATGAATGTACATTTTCAAATCAAATTTTGATGTAATTAATTATGAGTAAAACACAAAAATGTCGTTTTCTTTTTAATAAGAAAAAAAACAAATATGCTGTGGGCACTTGGGTGGTGCAGTGGCAGAGTGTGCTGACCAATTACGGCTGGGATCCAGCGTTTGAATCTCCATTAGTGCTATTGGCCGGTCGGGCGTCTATATACAGACAGGATTGGCTGTGTCTGGGGTGGGGATGGTCGAGGCCCCACAATGGATTGCTGTCCTGTCTGGGCAGTGTAGCTGCATTGCACCCAGTTATTTTGGGGAGACGAGACCCACCGCGACCCTGACCAAGATAAAGTGAAAATTAATGAATGAATAAAAAAATGCTGCTGGAAATGGTTTTATATTTTATATTTAGGTTTTGGTTGCCCTACACTATGTCCCCCACTCCTTCAGGACAGAAAATGATTCTGCAATTTTAAGAAAAAAAAAGTTTATCATCTTTATAATAAAGTTAATTATCTTTATTTATCAGAGCTGCTATAGTTTAGAATAAAGTTTCAGCTAGAATGAATCTGAGGGCAATTCATGGTGTTTTGTTGAGCATGTCCATAAATAAATATACTTTATAAATAATCTTTAAATATTATGTTGGTTTTCTCAGTCTGATCACTCCAGTCTGATTAGATATTGTAATCAGACAGCAAGTGCTAACAGCAAATCCCCGAACTGACTTCATATACGGGCTCCTAATTAAAAGAGCTTGATTTAATTGCGGCGGGGGCAGAACCTCTCACAGGAGGCTTCCTAATCGCACCAGAGTCATTGTTCCAAACCACAACACCTAAATCTGAACCCGCGGGGAGAGAAACAGGTGAGTGGAGATTGTATTGAGGAAGGAGGAGACGTGTTTTCTTTACCGGGACTTTCTCGCTTGCCGACTCTTCACTAGCAAAATGCAGCCACAGTTCACCAGCTGTATAAAAGTCGTGAGAAAAAAATCAGAATCGGCTATTAATTAAAAGCGAGACAGCCCCTCGTCTCAGCCGCTCCCCTGAAAGCACGGAAAAGCCACCGGCCTGATTTGGCAGACCTTTCTGAAATCTCTGGGTAAACACAGGATGATATTTACAACTCAGAAAGCACCGGAAGCTCATAATAATCTCTTGCTACGCGGCAGACTCTTGTCCGAACTTCTTTAATGCAGTCGCGGACAGCCATGTTTACTTGGGTAGCTGGGAGCTGATCAAACAGTAAATCTGAATTACAAATTGGACCTCCCTACTCGCGCTCGCCCTCCCTGTGGAGTTTAAATCTTTTAAAGCCCAGATGGAAGCTGACACCGGTTATTTTTCATCACGCCGCGGCAGTTTAAACGTGTCACAAGCACTCAGCGCAGGTTTGATAGAATCGTGCGAGGCTATTATGAATGCTAGAGCTACATGACAGCTAGCGGCTACCATATCTGCCGACCTGCCAATACTGTCATGTTTTATACGCCTCCTGTTCGGGCCCCCCCGGGCACAGGAGAATGAAGGAGAAGTGCTAACGTGTGGTCCTGTTATCACCCAGACAAAGACAGATCAAAACCTGCACCATGATCTCATTACTCATAACGCTAACTGTGCCGTCACTGTGCCGTTATTAGCAGTGCAGGAGTCTTCCTAAAAACTGATTTAAAAAACATTCTGAAAATAATCTTGTGTTTTATTTAAAAAAAAAAAGTTTTATTTATTTTTAAATGTCACCACCTAAAATGTTCAGGTGGAAAAGAGAAGTAGATGCTAGGCGTGCCTGCAAAAACAAACATGACTTTTATTTAAATTTCACAATGGCAGAAACATGACGGCTACAATAAGATATATACAGTATATATATACAGTATATATATATAAAAATGATTAAAATATATAAATAAACAGAAATTAATTTTCACTCTGTCATGCTCACAAAGTTATGGAAACTAAATGGTAACGTTTTGGGAACTACAGACCTCACAATGACAGCTATCCGACAATCCAACATGTGAGCCGATCACTAAATACACACACACACACACACACACACACACACACACACACACACACACACACACACACACACACACACACACTATTCCAGTGTAACTAACTTTCTTAGGTGCTGCAGATGAAGTTGAGCTCTTGGCTCTCAGGCAGGCTGATCCACTTGTGTTCTCCCCCGGACTCCACCGCTCCGCTCCTCTCTTCAGTGCTGCATTGTTTGGCCCCTGTCCCTTTCCCCGGGGCCCAGTTCTCGTAGCGGAGGAACTCTCCTTCCACCCAAAACCAGAAAATCTGAGCGTGCCGCAGGCCGAGCCACACGTGTTCGGTGGAGGCTTTCTGAACCACATTCTCAACCCATCGCTGGATCTTCTCGCTTTGAATCGAGGCCAGGTCGTTATGATTATCCCTGCAGTATTTCAGAGCTTCTCTCCAGGTCTGTTTCTGCTGTATCAGAATCAGTTTATCTTACAGAACACACACACACACACGATGACAATTATTATTGTGTAAAGAAATTCATACTGACAGTTTTAATGTGTAATGAAACTCACTCTCATGGCAGATAAATGGGAGGTTATCTTTACAATTTGTATCATCCCAGTAGTATTGTTCCGGATTCCCACTCTTAAGCACCTGGGCACATTTCTCATTTTCACCACTATTAACAGCGTGATCAGCCTTCCAGTAACGGAATGATGAATTACTCTGATCTGACCACTCCCATGAGTCATTGAATAGACCAATCCAGATAAAGTTTCCTCTCACATTTTTTATTTTTTCCCAGATCTGATTATTCTCAGTTTGGTTCCTCACACTGACCAAGTCGATGTGATTTGCTCTGCAGTATCTCTGAGCATCTCCCCATGTCATATTAACATCAATCAATATTAATCCACTAGTGCTCGTGTTCTCTGAAAAATAACATTTCATTTACACAAAAAATTATGAAGAGATAAAAACAAATGAAAGAATATTCACTATAAAACATCAAGTCACTGACGGCCTGGAATTTACGCAATCATGGCTCATCTCCAAATCCTAAACACAAATACAGGAGAGTAAGAGCTAACTACTGCATAAGGGAACTCCCCTACATACCCAAAAACATGTGGCTAACTACTGCATAAGGGAACACCCCTACATACCCAAAAAACATGTAGATAACTACTGCATAAGGGAACTCCCCTACATACCCAAAAAACATGTAGATAACTACTGCATAAGGGAACTCCCCTACATACCCAAAAAACATGTAGATAACTACTGCATAAGGGAACTCCCCTACATACCCAAAAAACATGTAGATAACTACTGCATAAGGGAACTCCCCTACATACCCAAAAAACATGTAGATAACTACTGCATAAGGGAACACCCCAACATACCCCAAAACATGTGGCTAACTACTGCATAAGGGAACACCCCAACATACCCCAAAACATGTGGCTAACTACTGCATAAGGGAACACCCCAACATACCCCAAAACATGTGGCTAACTACTGCATAAGGGAACACCCCAACATACCCCAAAACATGTGGCTAACTACTGCATAAGGGAACACCCCTACATACCCCAAAACATGTGGTTAACTACTGCATAAGGGAACACCCCTACAGACCCAAAACATGTGGCCCCAATTTAATGTATTTTTGTGAAGAAAAGTGAAGCTAAAAGTCCTCCCCACTGGAGGGTGGTTTGATTGTTGGATAAATTTGATCTCAAAAGAAATGAAATTATGTTTTAATTGTGCAAAATGTTTATACTGATATAGTGTGTAATAATTGTGCAATATCAGATTTAATGTTTAAATCATCCACAAAGGGAGCAATTACTATTTCACTCTACACTTAATCATCTTCCTAATAAGTCAATACTTACTGTCATAACACATGAATGGATGTAAATGATAACACGTGGCATCATTCCACATCCCGTTTCCACTCCACATGGTAACACAGATTTCTCCTGAGTTTTCGTTTGGTTGTCCTGGATGCCAGTTTGTGTACAAGTTTCCGTTAGGAGAGAAAGTTTCATCAGCCAGAGACCACCGCCATTTTTTATCTTTTTTCCCCTGTAGTCCGATCCAGGTCTGATTCATCGATTTATTTTTCAGAATGTTTATCAGCTCGTTCATTTCATCCATGTTGCTGATGGTGGCCAAATCAACGTAATTCTCTCTGCAGTATTTTTGAGCGTTTGTCCAATTTTTACTCTCATTCACAATGTAGTAGTTATGAGGAACATACGATCCTGCAGCACACAGCACTGAGAGCAACACAAGAACATGATTTATTAATTCATGATTTTATACTGCAGCAGATCTAATGATAAACTGCAAATGCTGGTAAAATATCAGACCAGGAAATGGCAATAGTGTCTAGTTCATTTATTTATTTTCATATTATCACACGTCTTTGAACTGTGAGAGGAAACTCGAGTTTCCGGAGGAAACCCATGCAGACACGGGGAGAACATGCAAATTCCACACAGAAAGGACCCAGACCGCTCCATCTGGGAATCGAACCCAGGACCTTCTTGCTGTGAGGCGACAGTGCTACCCACTTAGCCACCCCTTTTCTAGTTTTAACAGTTAAATATTCAATAATGTCACAGATTCTTGCTTTCACTAAATTTTACAAAATGTCCAAATACTTTTGACTAAACAGTCCACTTGGCTTTACGTTCCTCTCGTTATCATTCAAAATGAGGGAAAAGACCTGATTAAAAAGGGGGCGGGGTCTTCGACTCACACACTGTGTGTGTGTGTTTGTACGGATGTACAGTGTATCACAAAAGTGAGTACACCCCTCACATTTCTGCAAATATTTTATTATATATTTTCATGGGACGACACTATAGACATGAAACTTGGATATAACTTAGAGTAGTCAGTGTACAGCCTGTATAGCAGTGTAGATTTACTGTCTTCTGAAAATAACTCAACACACAGCCATTAATGTCTAAATGGCTGGCAACATAAGTGAGTACACCCCACAGTGAACATGTCCAAATTGTGCCCAAAGTGTCAATATTTTGTGTGACCACCATTATTATCCAGCACTGCCTTCCAACCCTCCTGGGCATGGAATTCACCAGAGCTGCACAGGTTGCTACTGGAATCCTCTTCCACTCCTCCATGATGACATCACGGAGCTGGTGGATGTTAGACACCTTGAACTCCTCCACCTTCCACTTGAGGATGCGCCACAGGTGCTCAATTGGGTTTAGTCCATCACCTTTACCTTCAGCTTCCTCAGCAAGGCAGTTGTCATCTTGGAGGTTGTGTTTGGGGTCGTTATCCTGTTGGAAAACTGCCATGAGGCCCAGTTTTCGAAGGGAGGGGATCATGCTCTGTTTCAGAATGTCACAGTACATGTTGGAATTCATGTTTCCCTCAATGAACTGCAGCTCCCCAGTGCCAGCAACACTCATGCAGCCCAAGACCATGATGCTACCACCACCATGCTTGACTGTAGGCAAGATACAGTTGTCTTGGTACTTCTCACCAGGGCGCCGCCACACATGCTGGACACCATCTGAGCCAAACAAGTTTATCTTGGTCTCGTCAGACCACAGGGCATTCCAGTAATCCATGTTCTTGGACTGCTTGTCTTCAGCAAACTGTTTGCTGGCTTTCTTGTGCATCAGCTTCCTTCTGGGATGACGACCATGCAGACCGAGTTGATGCAGTGTGCGGCGTATGGTCTGAGCACTGACAGGCTGACCTCCCACGTCTTCAACCTCTGCAGCAATGCTGGCAGCACTCATGTGTCTATTTTTTAAAGCCAACCTCTGGATATGACGCCGAACACGTGGACTCGACTTCTTTGGTCGACCCTGGCGAAGCCTGTTCCGAGTGGAACCTGTCCTGGAAAACCGCTGTATGACCTTGGCCACCATGCTGTAGCTCAGTTTCAGGGTGTTAGCAATCTTCTTATAGCCCAGGCCATCTTTGTGGAGAGCAACAATTCTATTTCTCACATCCTCAGAGAGTTCTTTGCCATGAGGTGCCATGTTGAATATCCAGTGGCCAGTATGAGATAATTGTACCCAAAACACCAAATTTAACAGCCCTGCTCCCCATTTACACCTGGGACCTTGACACATGACACCAGGGAGGGACAACGACACATTTGGGCACAATTTGGACATGTTCACTGTGGGGTGTACTCACTTATGTTGCCAGCTATTTAGACATTAATGGCTGTGTGTTGAGTTATTTTCAGAAGACAGTAAATCTACACTGCTATACAAGTTGTACACTGACTACTCTAAGTTATATCCAAGTTTCATGTCTATAGTGTTGTCCCATGGAAAGATATAATGAAATATTTGCAGAAATGTGAGGGGTGTACTCACTTTTGTGATACACTGTATGTGTGAGCGTACGTGTGTGTATGTAGGTGTGTGTTTGTGTATGTGTGTGTGTGTGTGTGTGTGTGTGTTTACGTATGTGTGTGTACATGTGTGTATGTAGATGTACATGTGTGTGTATGTAGGTGTGTGCGTCTGTGTGTTTGTACATATGTATGTGTGAGTGTACGTGTGTGTATGTAGGTGTGTGTTTAAACGTACAGTATGTATGTGTGAGTGTACATGTGTGTATAGACATGTACTGTATATGTGTGTATGTATGTAGGTGTGTGTGTTTGTACGGATGTATGTGTGAGCGTACGTGTGTGTATGTAGATGAATGTGTGTGTGTGTTGGTGTGTAGGTTGCAGATTATGCAGATTAACCACAATGTTAAACACTCACTCACACACATACATACAAATACACACACATATCTACAAACACACACACCTGCATGCATACACACACACACACTCACCTACATACAGTACATACAAATACACACACATACACACACATACACACACAATCACCTACATACTGTACATACAAACACACACACCTGCATATATACACACACACATACGTACACACACACACACACACACACACCTACATACATACATACACACACACTTACGTACATACAAACACACTTACTCGCCTACATACATACACACACCTACATACATACACACACTTACTCGCCTACATACTGTACATACACACACCTACACACCTACATACATACACACATACAAACACACACATTCACCTACATACATACAAATACACACACATACACACACAATCACCTACATACTGTACATACAAACACACACACCTGCATATACAGTGTATCACAAAAGTGAGTACACCCCTCACATTTCTGCAGATATTTAAGTATATCTTTTCATGGGACAACACTGACAAAATGACACTTTGACACAATGAAAAGTAGTCTGTGTGCAGCTTATATAACAGTGTAAATTTATTCTTCCCTCAAAATAAATCAATATACAGCCATTAATGTCTAAACCACCGGCAACAAAAGTGAGTACACCCCTTAGTGAAAGTTCCTGAAGTGTCAATATTTTGTGTGGCCACCATTATTTCCCAGAACTGCCTTAACTCTCCTGGGCATGGAATTTACCAGAGCTTCACAGGTTGCCACTGGAATGCTTTTCCACTCCTCCATGACGACATCACGGAGCTGGCGGATATTCGAGACTTTGCGCTCCTCCACCTTCCACTTGAGGATGCCCCAAAGATGTTCTATTGGGTTTAGGTCTGGAGACATGCTTGGCCAGTCCATCACCTTCACCCTCAGCCTCTTCAATAAAGCAGTGGTCGTCTTAGAGGTGTGTTTGGGGTCATTATCATGCTGGAACACTGCCCTGCGACCCAGTTTCCGGAGGGAGGGGATTATGCTCTGCTTCAGTATTTCACAGTACATATTGGAGTTCATGTGTCCCTCAATGAAATGTAACTCCCCAACACCTGCTGCACTCATGCAGCCCCAGACCATGGCATTCCCACCACCATGCTTGACTGTAGGCATGACACACTTATCTTTGTACTCCTCACCTGATTGCCACCACACATGCTTGAGACCATCTGAACCAAACAAATTAATCTTGGTCTCATCAGACCATAGGACATGGTTCCAGTAATCCATGTCCTTTGTTGACATGTCTTCAGCAAACTGTTTGCGGGCTTTCTTGTGTAGAGACTTCAGAAGAGGCTTCCTTCTGGGGTGACAGCCATGCAGACCAATTTGATGTAGTGTGCGGCGTATGGTCTGAGCACTGACAGGCTGACCCCCCACCTTTTCAATCTCTGCAGCAATGCTGACAGCACTCCTGCGCCTATCTTTCAAAGACAGCAGTTGGATGTGACGCTGAGCACGTGCACTCAGCTTCTTTGGACGACCAACGCGAGGTCTTTTCTGAGTGGACCCTGCTCTTTTAAAACGCTGGATGATCTTGGCCACTGTGCTGCAGCTCAGTTTCAGGGTGTTGGCAATCTTCTTGTAGCCTTGGCCATCTTCATGTAGCGCAACAATTCGTCTTTTAAGATCCTCAGAGAGTTCTTTGCCATGAGGTGCCATGTTGGAACTTTCAGTGACCAGTATGAGAGAGTGTGAGAGCTGTACTACTAAATTGAACACACCTGCTCCCTATGCACACCTGAGACCTAGTAACACTAATGAGTCACATGACATTTTGGAGGGAAAATGACAAGCAGTGCTCAATTTGGACATTTAGGGGTGTAGTCTCTTAGGGGTGTACTCACTTTTGTTGCCGGTGGTTTAGACATTAATGGCTGTATATTGATTTATTTTGAGGGAAGAATAAATTTACACTGTTATATAAGCTGCACACAGACTACTTTTCATTGTGTCAAAGTGTCATTTTGTCAGTGTTGTCCCATGAAAAGATATACTTAAATATCTGCAGAAATGTGAGGGGTGTACTCACTTTTGTGATACACTGTACATACACACACACTTACGTACATACACACAAACTTACTCGCCTACATACATACACACACCTACACACCTACATACTGTACATACACACACACTTACTCGCCTACAGACTGTACATACACACACCTACACACCTACATACATACACACATACAAACACACACACACATTCACCTACATACAGTGTATCACAAAAGTGAGTACACCCCTCACATTTCTGCAGATATTTAAGTATATCTTTTCATGGGACAACACTGACAAAATGACACTTTGACACAATGAAAAGTAGTCTGTGTGCAGCTTATATAACAGTGTAAATTTATTCTTCCCTCAAAATAACTCAATATACAGCCATTAATGTCTAAACCACCGGCAACAAAAGTGAGTACACCCCTAAGAGACTACACCCCTAAATGTCCAAATTGAGCCCTGCTTGTCATTTTCCTTCCAAAATGTCATGTGACTCGTTAGTGTTACTAGGTCTCGGGTGTGCATAGGGAGCAGGTGTGTTCAATTTAGTAGTACAGCTCTCACACTCTCTTATACTGGTCACTGAAAGGTCCAACATGGCACCTC
Source organism: Trichomycterus rosablanca (assembly GCF_030014385.1). Lineage (NCBI taxonomy): Eukaryota > Metazoa > Chordata > Actinopteri > Siluriformes > Trichomycteridae > Trichomycterus > Trichomycterus rosablanca. The sequence goes on along the minus strand of NC_086002.1, from coordinate 1,739,099 downwards.
ATGGCAAAGAACTCTCTGAGGATCTTAAAAGACGAATTGTTGCGCTACATGAAGATGGCCAAGGCTACAAGAAGATTGCCAACACCCTGAAACTGAGCTGCAGCACAGTGGCCAAGATCATCCAGCATTTTAAAAGAGCAGGGTCCACTCAGAACAGACCTCGCGTTGGTCGTCCAAAGAAGCTGAGTGCACGTGCTCAGCGTCACATCCAACTGCTGTCTTTGAAAGATATGCGCAGGAGTGCTGTCAGCATTGCTGCAGAGATTGAAAAGGTGGGGGGTCAGCCTGTCAGTGCTCAGACCATACGCCGCACACTACATCAAATTGGTCTGCATGGCTGTCACCCCAGAAGGAAGCCTCTTCTGAAGTCTCTACACAAGAAAGCCCGCAAACAGTTTGCTGAAGACATGTCAACAAAGGACATGGATTACTGGAACCATGTCCTATGGTCTGATGAGACCAATATAAATTTGTTTGGTTCAGATGGTCTCAAGCATGTGTGGCGGCAATCAGGTGAGGAGTACAAAGATAAGTGTGTCATGCCTACAGTCAAGCATGGTGGTGGGAATGCCATGGTCTGGGGCTGCATGAGTGCAGCAGGTGTTGGGGAGTTACATTTCATTGAGGGACACATGAACTCCAATATGTACTGTGAAATACTGAAGCAGAGCATGATCCCCTCCCTCCGGAAACTGGGTCGCAGGGCAGTGTTCCAGCATGATAATGACCCCAAACACACCTCTAAGACGACCACTGCTTTATTGAAGAGGCTGAGGGTAAAGGTGATGGACTGGCCAAGCATGTCTCCAGACCTAAACCCAATAGAACATCTTTGGGGTATCCTCAAGTGGAAGGTGGAGGAGCGCAAAGTCTCGAATATCCGCCAGCTCCGTGATGTCGTCATGGAGGAGTGGAAAAGCATTCCAGTGGCAACCTGTGAAGCTCTGGTAAACTCCATGCCCAGGAGAGTTAAGGCAGTTCTGGGAAATAATGGTGGCCACACAAAATATTGACACTTCAGGAACTTTCACTAAGGGGTGTACTCACTTTTGTTGCCGGTGGTTTAGACATTAATGGCTGTATATTGAGTTATTTTGAGGGAAGAATAAATTTACACTGTTATATAAGCTGCACACAGACTACTTTTCATTGTGTCAAAGTGTCATTTTGTCAGTGTTGTCCCATGAAAAGATATACTTAAATATCTGCAGAAATGTGAGGGGTGTACTCACTTTTGTGATACACTGTACATACAACTACACACACCTACATACATACACACATACAAATACATACAAACACACACACCTGCATGCATACACGCACACACACATACACACACAATCACCTACATACTGTACATACAAACACACACACCTGCATATATACACACACACATACGTACATACAGTGTATCACAAAAGTGAGTACACCCCTCACATTTCTGCAGATATTTAAGTATATCTTTTCATGGGACAACACTGACAAAATGACACTTTGACACAATGAAAAGTAGTCTGTGTGCAGCTTATATAACAGTGTAAATTTATTCTTCCCTCAAAATAACTCAATATACAGCCATTAATGTCTAAACCACCGGCAACAAAAGTGAGTACACCCCTAAGAGACTACACCCCTAAATGTCCAAATTGAGCACTGCTTGTCATTTTCCCTCCAAAATGTCATGTGATTTGTTAGTCTTACTAGGTCTCAGGTGTGCATAGGGAGCAGGTGTGTTCAATTTAGTAGTACAGCTCTCACACTCTCTCATACTGGTCACTGAAAGTTCCAACATGGCACCTCATGGCAAAGAACTCTCTGAGGATCTTAAAAGACGAATTGTTGTGCTACATGAAGATGGCCAAGGCTACAAGAAGATTGCCAACACCCTGAAACTGAGCTGCAGCACAGTGGCCAAGATCATCCAGCGTTTTAAAAGAGCAGGGTCCACTCAGAACAGACTCGCGTTGGTCGTCCAAAGAAGCTGAGTGCACGTGCTCAGCGTCACATCCAACTGCTGTCTTTGAAAGATAGGCACAGGAGTGCTGTCAGCATTGCTGCAGAGATTGAAAAGGTGGGGGGTCAGCCTGTCAGTGCTCAGACCATACGCCGCACACTACATCAAATTGGTCTGCATGGCTGTCACCCCAGAAGGAAGCCTCTTCTGAAGTCTCTACACAAGAAAGCCCGCAAACAGTTTGCTGAAGACATGTCAACAAAGGACATGGATTACTGGAACCATGTCCTATGGTCTGATGAGACCAAGATTAATTTGTTTGGTTCAGATGGTCTCAAGCATGTGTGGCGGCAATCAGGTGAGGAGTACAAAGATAAGTGTGTCATGCCTACAGTCAAGCATGGTGGTGGGAATGCCATGGTCTGGGGCTGCATGAGTGCAGCAGGTGTTGGGGAGTTACATTTCATTGAGGGACACATAAACTCCAATATGTACTGTGAAATACTGAAGCAGAGCATGATCCCCTCCCTCCGCAAACTGGGTCGCAGGGCAGTGTTCCAGCATGATAATGACCCCAAACACACCTCTAAGACGACCACTGCTTTATTGAAGAGGCTGAGGGTAAAGGTGATGGACTGGCCAAGCATGTCTCCAGACCTAAACCCAACAGAACATCTTTGGGGCATCCTCAAGCGGAAGGTGGAGGAGCGCAAAGTCTCGAATATCCGCCAGCTCCGTGATGTCGTCATGGAGGAGTGGAAAAGCATTCCAGTGGCAACCTGTGAAGCTCTGGTAAAGTCCATGCCCAGGAGAGTTAAGGCAGTTCTGGGAAATAATGGTGGCCACACAAAATATTGACACTTCAGGAACTTTCACTAAGGGGTGTACTCACTTTTGTTGCCGGTGGTTTAGACATTAATGGCTGTATATTGAGTTATTTTGAGGAAAGAATAAATTTACACTGTTATATAAGCTGCACACAGACTACTTTTCATTGTGTCAAAGTATCATTTTGTCAGTGTTGTCCCATGAAAAGATATACTTAAATATCTGCAGAAATGTGAGGGGTGTACTCACTTTTGTGATACACTGTACACACACACACACACCTACATACATACATACATACACACACATTTACACACCTACATACACCTACACACACACACACTCACCTACATACATACATACACCTACATACATACACACACACTCACCTACATACATACATACACCTACATACATACATACACACACACACACACTCACCTACATACATACATACACCTACATACATACATACACACACACACACACACTCACCTACATACATACAGTGTATCACAAAAGTGAGTACACCCCTCACATTTCTGCAGATATTTAAGTATATCTTTTCATGGGACAACACTGACAAAATGACACTTTGACACAATGAAAAGTAGTCTGTGTGCAGCTTATATAACAGTGTAAATTTATTCTTCCCTCAAAATAACTCAATATACAGCCATTAATGTCTAAACCACCGGCAACAAAAGTGAGTACACCCCTAAGAGACTACACCCCTAAATGTCCAAATTGAGCACTGCTTGTCATTTTCCCTCCAAAATGTCATGTGATTTGTTAGTGTTACTAGGTCTCAGGTGTACATAGGGAGCAGGTGTGTTCAATTTAGTAGTACAGCTCTCACACTCTCTCATACTGGTCACTGAAAGTTCCAACATGGCACCTCATGGCAAAGAACTCTCTGAGGATCTTAAAAGACGAATTGTTGCGCTACATGAAGATGGCCAAGGCTACAAGAAGATTGCCAACACCCTGAAACTGAGCTGCAGCACAGTGGCCAAGATCATCCAGCGTTTTAAAAGAGCAGGGTCCACTCAGAACAGACCTCGCGTTGGTCGTCCAAAGAAGCTGAGTGCACGTGCTCAGCATCACATCCAACTGCTGTCTTTGAAAGATAGGCGCAGGAGTGCTGTCAGCATTGCTGCAGAGATTGAAAAGGTGGGGGGTCAGCCTGTCAGTGCTCAGACCATACGCCGCACACTACATCAAATTGGTCTGCATGGCTGTCACCCCAGAAGGAAGCCTCTTCTGAAGTCTCTACACAAGAAAGCCCGCAAACAGTTTGCTGAAGACATGTCAACAAAGGACATGGATTACTGGAACCATGTCCTATGGTCTGATGAGACCAAGATTAATTTGTTTGGTTCAGATGGTCTCAAGCATGTGTGGCGGCAATCAGGTGAGGAGTACAAAGATAAGTGTGTCATGCCTACAGTCAAGCATGGTGGTGGGAATGCCATGGTCTGGGGCTGCATGAGTGCAGCAGGTGTTGGGGAGTTACATTTCATTGAGGGACACATGAACTCCAATATGTACTGTGAAATACTCAAGCAGAGCATGATCCCCTCCCTCCGGAAACTGGGTCGCAGGGCAGTGTTCCAGCATGATAATGACCCCAAACACACCTCTAAGACGACCACTGCGTTATTGAAGAGGCTGAGGGTAAAGGTGATGGACTGGCCAAGCATGTCTCCAGACCTAAACCCAATAGAACATCTTTGGGGCATCCTCAAGCGGAAGGTGGAGGAGCGCAAAGTCTCGAATATCCGCCAGCTCCGTGATGTCGTCATGGAGGAGTGGAAAAGCATTCCAGTGGCAACCTGTGAAGCTCTGGTAAACTCCATGCCCAGGAGAGTTAAGGCAGTTCTGGGAAATAATGGTGGCCACACAAAATATTGACACTTCAGGAACTTTCACTAAGGGGTGTACTCACTTTTGTTGCTGGTGGTTTAGACATTAATGGCTGTATATTGAGTTATTTTGAGGGAAGAATAAATTTACACTGTTATATAAGCTGCACACAGACTACTTTTCATTGTGTCAAAGTGTCATTTTGTCAGTGTTGTCCCATGAAAAGATATACTTCAATATCTGCAGAAATGTGAGGGGTGTACTCACTTTTGTGATACACTGTACATACACCTACATACATACATACACACACACACACACACTCACCTACATACATACATACACCTACATACATACATACACACACACACACTCACCTACATACATACAAATACACACATTTACACGCCTACATACATACATACATACACCTACATACATACACGCACACTTACTCGCCTACATACATACACACACCTACACACATACATACACCTACATACATACATACACACACACACACACTCACCTACATACATACAAATACACACATTTACACGCCTACATACATACATACATACACCTACATACATACACGCACACTTACTCGCCTACATACATACACACACCTACACACATACACACACACTTACTCGCCTACATACTGTACATACACACACCTACATACATACACACATACAAACACACACACACATTCACCTACATACATTCAAATACACACACCTACATACATACACACATACAAATACATACAAACACACACACACACACAATCACCTACATTAGGGATGTCCCGATCACGTTTTTTTGTTCCCGATACCGATCCCGATTATTAATTTTGATCCCGATCCGATACCGAGTCTCAAACCGATACTTATATTTTCTAGATATTGTCTAGATAAGAACTGGATAATACTGTTCACACAGTGCACACTTCAAGTACATTACAGTTATTCAAATTAATCCAGTGTACATGTTTAACACCTGAATAGCTCTGCAGTGCTGAAGGAAAAAATGCTGCATCCAAACTATTGCTTAATGTTTTGTATTTTTACAAAATCAATCAAAATTGAGATAATTACAGTTTTACTTTAAACTTTACATTCGAAGAAAAAAAATCTGTTTAATGCAGTGATACACTAAAAATGAACAGAAATCTGTGTAGCAGCTTAACTTGAATATAAGAAAAAAAGTAACTTAAAAGCATTACAGTAAAACCTGAATACCAAAATAAAATGGACAGGCTCTTTTGTTATGAAGGAAAGCCAGTTTTTAAAGTGCGTGTATTGTGACGATGGTTTGATGGACGTTTCTATGCAAAGTGAGTGTGTTTTGACACTTTGGGGCTTCCATAGTGCATGGAATAGCGTGCTTGACTTTAGCTGTCCACTATTCGGTACCGTAACAGAAGAAGTTAATAAAGTGTTCTGCTCCCGACAATATGTGAATATACCGTGTATTTATTTCTTTATTAAACGAGTGCATCACTACGTTGTTTTGTAAATCGGAGTGATTCTCGACTCACACACCATATAAATAGTAAAATTCTACAGTAATGAACGCAGCTCTGCTCCCACCGCCTCGTGAAACGCTCACAGTGCAGACGTCACACTTCACTGTTGGACACTGTTGGAGTTTCACTTTCCAATTTAAACTGTTTCCACACAGCGGACATGCTGATGTAAAACAAAAGATCGGGATTAGGATCGGGTTTAGTAAAGCCGATTCCGATCAGTTAAAAAATGCCTTGATCGTCCCCGATCCCGATCTTTGAGATCAGATCGGGACATCCCTAACCTACATACACACACACACACCTACATACACACACACACACACACACACACTGACCTGAGAACAGCAGAGTGACTGTAATGAGACGAATCATTTCTGTAAGAAAAACTACTTCAGACTCGATTTCAGCACCTGAATAAATTCCACATCTACACACAGTCCAGTAACAGTCAAAAGTTTGTGCACCCCAGTCCTACAGGAGCGTGTTCAACAAACCAAAACCAAAAATCGTTTAGCTCAGATTATTCTAGCTACATTATTTGTTCTTACTGACAACTTTGTTCACTTTTCTCATCATGATGTAACATCAGCTGGAAGCTTTTTCACCAGGATTACAGGAGCTTCTACATCTGCTCAGCACTTACTGCAGCTTCATTCAGTTCACCACCAACAGGGGTGCACAAACTTTTTCACAGCTGTGTTTATTATTTCTTATTAATTAGGCTGATTACCACATTAAAATCATTCAAAACTATAAAAGAGAATAAAATAATTACTCAAGTTCACATCCATAATATGTAAGAAATCCAAACCTGAGGTTGCTGAGAGGTTGTTGTCGAGCGTGTTGTCCTTTTTTCTTTTTCCTTGCTTCTGCACCCGTACCTCAAAAAGCTCTGATTATACCTCTGTCCACCTCGACCCCGCCCGCCTCGTTACCTTTTCGTACACAGTGCAGCATCAGAGCTTCGGTTCTGCTGAGCAGGAAACATGAAACACTTTGCATGAGTTTCAAGGAACAAAAGCTCAGAGATTCTGAAAGATTACCTTTAATAAAGTGATTATAACACACAAATAAAATCATATTTTTTATCAAAATGGCAGGAGGGGGCATAGAGGAAAGAGCAGGAGGTGCACAGCTGAAATTAGTTCAGTTTATAAGGAGTTTGGCATGTTCTTTTTATTCCCTTTGTGTGGGTCTCAGGGTACTTCAGGATACAAAAGATGGACTGGCTGCTATAAATTGATCTTACTGAGTAGGTCAGTGGATGGGTGGAGGTACCTGATGCTCTGTGATGGACTGTATTCCCGCCCTGTACCCAGTGTTTTCTGGGTGGTGCTGGACCCACTGTGACCCAGACCCTGACCCTAGTCACCTATCAAAGTCAATTGGCTGCCTTCAGTTGCTCCTAATTTGGTCCAGTGTTTCCCTGTGATGAACTGCCATCCTGTCCAGTGTGTATTCCTGCCTCATGAGCACTGTCCTCACTGTGACCTTGACCAGGTTGAAACATACACACACACCTACATACATACAAACACACGTACACCTACATACACACACCTACATACAGTGTATCACAAAAGTAAGTACACCCCTCACATTTCTGCAAATATTTTATTATATCTTTTCATGGGACAACACTATAGAAATAAAACTTGGATATAACTTAGAGTAGTCAGTGTACAACTTGTATAGCAGTGTAGATTTACTGTCTTCTGAAAATAACTCAACACACAGCCATTAATGTCTAAATGGCTGGCAACATAAGTGAGTACACCTCAGAGTGAACATGTCCAAATTGTGCCCAAAGTGTCAATATTTTGTGTGACCACCATTATTATCCAGCACTGCCTTAACCCTCCTGGGCATGGAATTCACCAGAGCTGCACAGGTTGCTACTGGAATCCTCTTCCACTCCTCCATGATGACATCACGGCGCTGGTGGATGTTAGACACCTTGAACTCCTCCACCTTCCACTTGAGGATGCGCCACAGGTGCTCAATTGTGTTTAGTCCATCACCTTTACCTTCAGCTTCCTCAGCAAGGCAGTTGTCATCTTGGAGGTTGTGTTTGGGGTCGTTATCCTGTTGGAAAACTGCCATGAGGCCCAGTTTTCGAAGGGAGGGGATCATGCTCTGTTTCAGAATGTCACAGTACATGTTGGAATTCATGTTTCCCTCAATGAACCGCAGCTCCCCAGTGCCAGCAACACTCATGCAGCCCAAGACCATGATGCTACCACCACCATGCTTGACTGTAGGCAAGATACAGTTGTCTTGGTACTTCTCACCAGGGCGCCGCCACACATGCTGGACACCATCTGAGCCAAACAAGTTTATCTTGGTCTCGTCAGACCACAGGGCATTCCAGTAATCCATGTTCTTGGACTGCTTGTCTTCAGCAAACTGTTTGCGGGCTTTCTTGTGCGTCAGCTTCCTTCTGGGATAACGACCATGCAGACCGAGTTGATGCAGTGTGCGGCGTATGGTCTGAGCACTGACAGGCTGACCTCCCACGTCTTCAAACTCTGCAGCAATGCTGGCAGCACTCATGTGTCTATTTTTTAAAGCCAACCTCTGGATATCACGCCGAACACGTGGACTCAACTTCTTTGGTCGACCCTGGCGAAGCCTGTTCCGAGTGGAACCTGTCCTGGAAAACCGCTGTATGACCTTGGCCACCATGCTGTAGCTCAGTTTCAGGGTGTTAGCAATCTTCTTATAGCCCAGGCCATCTTTGTGGAGAGCAACAATTCTATTTCTCACATCCTCAGAGAGTTCTTTGCCATGAGGTGCCATGTTGAATATCCAGTGGCCAGTATGAGAGAATTGTACCCAAAACACCAAATTTAACAGCCCTGCTCCCCATTTACACCTGGGACCTTGACACATGACACCAGGGAGGGACAACGACACATTTGGGCACAATTTGGACATGTTCACTGTGGGGTGTACTCACTTATGTTGCCAGCTATTTAGACATTATTGGCTGTGTGTTGAGTTATTTTCAGAAGACAGTAAATCTACACTGCTATACAAGCTGTACACTGACTACTCTAAGTTATATCCAAGTTTCATGTCTATAGTGTTGTCCCATGAAAAGATATAATAAAATATTTGCAAAAATGTGAGGGGTGTACTCACTTTTGTGATACACTGTATATGCACACTTACACACCTACATATACACACACACACACACACACCACACACATACATACGTACATACTCTCTCTCACACACACACACACACACACACACACACACACACACCTACATACCTACCTACAAACACACAATACATACACACACCACACACCTACATACATGCACACACACACACCTACACACAAACACACACTCACCTTCAAAAATACAAACACACACCACACACCTACTGTACATACACATGCACACCTACATACACACATCACACATCTACATACATAGACATATACACACACTTACACACATCTACATATTTACAAACACACACACCACACACCTACATACATACACACTGTATCACACATCTACACACAAACACACACACCTTCATGAATACAAACACACACACACATACTTACACACAAACACCCACTCACCTACATACATACAAACACACACACATACCTACAAAACATAAATACACACAAACACACACCTAAAGAAATTTAATGAAAACAGATGTATTTTTAGGTAGGTGCCCTATAGACTTTATAATGGGTGTGTGTGGGGGGGGGGAAATGATGGATCTCAACAAAAGGATCTCTGTTTTTTGTGCGTGTGTGTTGAAGAGCTTCAGGAAACATCTGATGTTCTGTGAAACTAGTTTGCATAAAGTTCAGCTACGTGCGGGTGGCTGTTTATCTCTGTAAAGCATTTACATAAACTAGCCGTATACAGAGAGAGATGTAATTAACAGGGTGCTGAAATTTTGCTCAGTGCTAATGACTAGCATTAACCGTATGTAAGAAATGATCCATCCATTCATCTTAATAATCATAATAATAGAACATCAGTATTTAATTTCACATGATCCAGCTTTGACGAGCTCAGGTGGTGCAGCGGTAGAAATGGCTAGCCTGCTACCGCTGGGACCCAGGGTTCAAATCCTCCCATTGGGGGGCTACATACAGACACGATCGGCTACATCTGAAGGTGGGGGGTAGCCGTGGCCCCGCGATGGATTGTCACACTGTGCCCAGCCCCCCCCCATTTATAACTCTAACTGCCTGCACTCCTCTGGAATGTGTCTGTGGGAATTTTAGTCCAATTCGCCAAATAAGAATTGCAGGTTCCAAACCTGTGTTCAGAGTTCACAGCCTTAATTCAAACCTTTCCTGCTCAGTGCTGGTCAGAAACACGCTCCTAACTGATTTCATTCATTACAGAGCCGTTTTTGTGGTCGATACCGTCTCAGACGTGCATTACGGATCAGTTCTGATCAGCAAGCAGAATTGAATCCTATCGCTCTCTTACTGTCACCCGTTTTTAATGTAATAGCCCTTTGCTTATCCGTGTGCCCGTGCGGCTGTGAAGATTTCATTACATAGCGCAGAGGCTCCCACTTCTCAGTGTCAGACCTGATCAGACTCCCGCTGTGTCTCCGTACACTAAAGAAAGGCTTTCCGTGTCAGCACGCGGCCTCCTCTGTTGTCGTTAATAATAACTGGTTGTCACAGGGGCTCTGCCCTTAATGCAGATATTTTTAATCCATCCATAAACGCTACAGGCCTGCTACTGAAAAGCTGTCTGCAAATATTCAGATAAGAAAAGTTAGCAGTGATTTCTAGAAAAATACATCTCATAAATCTGCATAAATGGCAACGCCGAAAACTTGGACCTTAATTGTTTGGATCACACTGCATTAAAACCAACAGCCACACGGGCCCGGAAATAGTTAAGAATCTAAAGTGCAAAGCAGAAGCTGGATATCAACAACATCCAGAAATGCTGCTGATCTCTCTGTGCTCAAGCTCATCTAATATAGACTAAAACACATGCCGTGGTCCCTCATAAAAGAGGAATAGAACCATCCTAATGTTTACCAACACCCAGTTCAAATCCAGCAGCATGTCAGTGCCAACAGCATGGATGGAGCATGGATGTAGGGCAGCTTTAGCCTAGTGGATAAGGTACTAGTCCAGTTATCAAATGGTTGCCGGTTCAAGCCTCACCACTGCCAGGTTGCCACTGTGGGGCCCTCGAGCAAGGCCCTTAACCCTCAATTGCTTAAATTGTACAATGTCTCAACTGTAAGCTGCTTTGGATAAAAGCGTCTGCTAAATGCTAAAAATGTAAATGATAACCTGCACATTCGCGAAGGCTCCATTGCTGAAGGGTACACACACACATTTGCTTCCTTCTCGATGACATCCCAACTTTTTTTTTTCAGCAAGACAAAACCAAGTCATATTCTGCACATTACAATAACAAAGTTTGGTAATAAGAGAGTGTAGGTGCTTGACTGGCCTGCCTGCAGTCTAGACGTGGCTTGCATTGAAAGGTGTGGTGTAAATTTCGGTTTCTTCAGTTTCCAAACAATTACAGAACCTATTAAAAATAAAAGGAGATGAAATACAGGGGTAAACAAATTCTAAGAACAGAAGTAGCCATCAAATTAATAATAATAGCAAACTATTATATTGCTTATATTGCTCTTCTTTCTTTATATTTTGTTAAATATGAATGATAATTGTTGGTCCGGCGAGTCCTTCCGGTTTCTCCAGAGTTCAGTTCTGAGGGCCACTAGAGGACGCTTCAGACCAACGTGTAGGTCTGTGGCCCAGTAATTAAAAAACCCTCATTTACGGTACGAATGTCCAGCGTAGGATCCTAAAGCTCCACCACACGTGACTCCGCCGTTTAGGAAATCCATCGTTAATATCAATCCCAAACCGGTTTTCCCGAACGCCGATGAGACGATCGAGCAGCCATAAAGCGCCGAGCCGTAATTGCGCTGACATTAGTTCCCAGCATGCACTCTGATCCTCTCTCTGAAGCTAATGAGAAGGTGCTGTTACCTCGGCGCAGTAATTAACAGCTTCATTCAACACGCTCCGAAAGCTCCGTTCTCTCTGATTGTGCACATTGTCTCTCCACAGCGCGAGTGCTGATGGAGAGAATGCAGATCATTCACGGGATAATGAGAGATTCGTCTTTGTCCTCTCAGTTTCTAACAGTTGAGTACTTAATAAAATCAGGCAGATTATAAAAAATATTAGGTGGAATATAAATAACAAAAGGACGTTAAAACATTTTATGGTGGATGATTCTCAGGACTGCAGTGACACTGACATGGTGGTGGTGTGTTAGTGTGTGTTGTGCTGGTATGAGTGGATCAGACACAGCCGTGTCCACTCACTGTCCACTCTATTAGACACTCCTACCTAGTCGGTCCACCTTGTAGATGTAAAGTCAGAGACGATCGCTCATCTATTGCTGCTGTTTGAGTCGCTCATCTTCTAGACCTTCATCAGTGGACACAGCCCACGGGGCGCTGTTGGCTGGATATTTTTGGTTGGTGGATGATTCTCAGTCCAGCAGTGACAGTGAGGTGTTTGAATTTCTACCTGGGCTTGGGACCTGCACTGAAAGCACCTCTCATTTACATTGGCTGTCAGTCCCTCCTTTAACCACTTAGCCATGCCACAGTCTAAGAAGCTTCCAAAAGCCATTTCAAAGTCTCTGGGACTCCACCAAACCACAATGTAAGCCATCCTTACCAAAAGAAGGAAACCTGTAGTAACAATTAAAAACAAAACATCAGGTATGTGTCAAAACTCTCTCAATGTTTTATAGACAGTTGAATAAAAATTAGAATTACAGCCCATATTGGTGTCTGAGTAAAAATTATTATTCCTCTTATCATTCGAACTATTTGAACTATTTCCAAGGCTGAAAAACTTGACGCGCTTGATGAAACATGAACATAAAGTTTGTTGATTGTTAAATATTCCTCTTAGTGTTTTGCAGTCCCGCTTGGTGAATCAAGTGCGCTTGCAGGTCTTTGCACAGAGACGTTTCTCATTATACAGACCGCCAAGGACGAACAGTATCAGCGAGACCCCGTCCCTGAGAGGCGATGTTCTGTAGGTGGAGAATTCGTGATGCTTCACACCGAGGGTGATCCGTCTCGCGGGACCACATTTGCATTCATCTCAAGCTGACATCGGAGTCTGAGCTCGTCCACCTCCGGAGGGTCCGATTATATTTGCGGTGCACCTGAACAAGGCTTTTTATGTCCTGCATCTTGTTGTGTAATGCGTACGCTACAAGGATTCTTAGCCTCGGGACGAGAAAAGACGAACCGGCTGCTACTTCCATTACAGCCATTTTGGGAATCTCCAAATGGTTCTTTCAGGTTGTGAAGAAGGTTTATCTTCTCAGAGAGCACAGTAAAGGATGAAACTCCAATTCAAGGATTATTTGGCCAGTAACTTTATTTGAAGGGTCAAACCCACTAAAACTACACTCCCCCCGCCTTGGGGATTTTTTGTTTTGCAGGACACTTATGAATCTTACATACATGCTTGTTTTCAGCTCGGTTTCTCAGGTTCTGTTTCACTGGAATATATTTAGTTCTATTCATTTTTTGCTGAAAAGAATAATCATTTGAATTTTTGATCACCTTCTCCGTTAGTGTTTGGGACGTATCCCTGTAAAGGCAGGACACGCAGACATTATTTCACTTAACACGTCCACAAATCCATGTTTTTTTTTTCTTTAACGAACAGAATGGAAAGCCCTGATATAAGAGCTGCAACTCTACAAACATGTTAGAAGCCTAGAACTCATTCATCCAGTCATTTCGAAAAGAGATGTCAGTTCTGCCCAGAAAAACCCACTCATGGCTGTTTTTTCAACCTCTCTAAATTATACATATCCTAAATACGATTGAATCAGGGAGGTCTTCACTATCTGACCTTCTCAGACTGAATCAAAATGCAGCTGCATGCCTGGGTTTTAATCTACCCAACCCAACCTCTGCCACATCACCACACTGATGCGCTCTCTTCACCGGCTTCCTCTTAAACAATAATGCTTGCCTAAAAACCTACAAATCCACAAAAACTGCAGGCAGGGTGCACGACTCTGACCCACCAACACATGGACTCCACAAGACAGCTGATGCAGCCTGTAGCCCGACCACGTCCACATAATTTTGGAGAAAACAGGATTTGTCCATCAACTGATCTTTCCATTCAGTTAGAAGACCTGCATCTACACGGCTTCTGTGTGTTGTGACACATTCATCTCATCACCGGGATTAAAACGACCAGCTATTTGAAGCACAGCAGCTCTTCAGGTTCAAACAAGACGCCACCGCCACCAGTTAACCTGTCAGCGTTCGTTCTTATAACAATTATCTGGTGTATCATTTATCATGTACCACAGTCTGAGAATTGATTCTGGTTTGGTACGTTATCATTATCATGCGAAAATACCCATCACATAATATTTATCTGATTTATTTGCCTAGAGTTAAAAATTACAGGTCACTACCTCAAGGTTGAAAACCTGCCATCGTATCAAATCTCAGCTCTGCCATCCGGCTGGGCTGGGCGGCCACATGAACAACGTTTGGCTGTTGTTCATCCAGGTAGAGAGCCGGATAGGGAGCTCATAACTGATGCAATTACGACCTCTGCTGGCTGATTGATGGCGTCTGCACAGAGTAGAGGAATAATGCTGATCAGGGTGTGGCTCTCTATTTGCATATGAACTTGACTCGTGCAGGTGAAAAGATGCAGTCGGGTATTGCTCACGTGTCGGAGTGGGCGTGTGTCAGTTCGCTCTCCTCCATCGGGGTGGGGGTCAGCACCAGTAGAGACGCAAAAAATGAGAGAAAATGCATTAAAAAAACCTGCTCTCTCATGCTGTTTTTATTAGCGTCCTTGCCTGTTCTGTGTGTGCTTTTTTTTTGTAACCACAACCGGCAATGACATCATTTTAATAAGGTAAACATGTCCAGAAACATTTAGCATTCTGCTTAGTGACAGAACCCCTTTAGTCCGTGGGGGACGGAGGTATCAGCTCCGAGCTTAATTGGACGACCTGCTATTGATTAGCGAGAGGCCAGAGAGGCTGAAAGTGAGAGCCAGTTAACAGCTTCTGCTATTGTGTCCTATTAACAAGCAGAGCTAAAAGGGTGTGTGGTGTTTAGTTTTACCCTCCCTGCATTCCAATACTGATTTTAATGCAGCCTTGTCAACTTCACCTTGCTGTTAGCCCTGCTGGGGATCTCTGCTGTCTAACCCAGCGTAAACATACCCGGTTATTTTTCACCTCACGTTGCCCAAAACGCTGTGTGTTTGTTGTTCGTGAGCACTTCTGCTCTCAAGTTTTCCAAATTATGGCTGAGCTGTTTGTTCTAGCATTATAGGTTTTATCTGAGCGGGTGATACCTGCCCTACCAGATGTGCTGCTATATATTTTTGTGCATATATTACATATAACAGAGGTATCGTCAGTACTTCTCCTAGCAGTCTTAGTACAGGAGTGTGAGGCCAGCCTGTCTGCAATTAACTAACCAAGCAAGAAGTTTAAATCACTTGTGTGTATGTTCAACACACTTTAAATACTGACCTGTGGGGCACAATCATGTTAACCCCATGCTGAGAGCATCCAATAAGAGATAGATTTACATCAAGACATTGTTATTTACGGTAGTGGCATTGCTATATAACTAGCCACAGTCATCACAGTTCTGTTAGCCACTACTAACAGTAAGGTAATATATACAGTATATATATATACACTTGAGGACAAAATTATTAGCCCCCCTATGAAATTTAAAGTTATTTAAAAATTTCCCAAAGTCATTTTATAACAGAGCAGGGATTTTTTAATATAGCATTTCTAAACATACTTTTCTTTAGAAAGCATAAATTATTTTTATTTGCTTACTATAACAGAAATATTTCAAAAGAAACAAAAATCACCGGGGTCAATATTATTAGCCCCCTTAAGAACTGACTTTTTTATTGAGCCATAGCACAAACCACTGCTGTGCAATGGTGTGCTTTAACTTTGTAATGATAAAAGCTCGTTAAATCAAGTCACAGCTGAGGGTTATCTCCCAATTTACACACAGTATAAAAGCTTCAGTAAGCATTTGAGCTGTCACTTGAGAAAGCATCATGCCAAAAACAAAAGAAATCAGTTTAGACTTGAGAAAAAGAATCATCGATGCTTACAAAGCAGGAGAAGGATATACAAAGTTATCACAGCGTTTCCAAGTGTCAAGAACTGGAGTGAGAAGTATTATTAAAAAATTCAAAGAGAGCCACACAATTTAGAACAAGCCTGGCAGAGGTAGGAAGCGCAAGATATCAAAGACCCTGGAAAGAAAACTAGTGAGAGATGTGTCTAAAGACCCCAGAACAACTGCCAAGACACTAGTGAACGACTTAGCCAGGTCAGGAATAATTGTCTCAAAAAAGACAATCACTAGAGCCCTGCACAGGAATGAATTGCGAGGTTGCAGACCAAGAAAAACTCCACTCCTGCAGAAAAGACACCTTCAAGCCAGACTGAAGTATGCTAAGGACAACCTGGAGAAAGATTATGCATACTGGAAGCATGTCCTTTGGTCAGATGAGACAAAAGTAGAGCTCTTTGGCCATAGAGACATTGCTTATGTTTGGAGGAAAAAGGGGGAGGCTTATCACCCAAAGAACACCGTCCCCACAGTGAAACACGGTGGTGGGAGTATTATGCTGTGGGGATGTTTCAGTGCATCTGGACCTGGGAATCTTGTCAAGGTGGAAGGAATCATGAGGAAAGAAGGATATGTGAATATTTTGAAAGAAAACCATAAGCAGTCAGCAGCAAAACTTGGTCTGGGTCGTCGCTTTCTCTTCCAACATGACAACGACCCAAAACATACATCGCTCCTGGTGAAGAACTACCTCCAGAAGACCAAAGTGAACGTTATTGACTGGCCTGCACAAAGCCCTGACTTGAATCCCATTGAAAATCTGTGGGGTGAACTGAAGAAGAAGATTCATGCCAGAAGGCCATCAAATCTGGAGGAGCTAGGGAGATTTGCCAAAGAAGAATGGGCTGGGATTCCTCAGGAGATGTGTCAGAGACTTGTTGAAAACTACAGTAAACGACTGCAGGCTGTTATCCAGCAAAAAGGATACACAACTGACTATTAGCATCAGGGAGGCTAATAATTTTGGCCGTGGTAGTTTTTGATTTTGTGAAATAATTTAATTTCTGTGGGCAAAGTAAAATGATTTAATCATTCAAAATAAAACTGGGATGTTTGAAAAGGCTGTGTTAAAAGTTATTTGCTCTATTTAACAGTACTTGGGAAATACATTTAAAACAATGAATTTTTCATAGGGGGGCTAATAATTTTGTCCTCAAGTGTATATATATATATATATATATATATACTGTATATATATACAGTATATATACTGTATATAAAGCTTCAGGTTTCCTGCTCTGAAATGTTAATTTGGACGTGTTATCACAGAATCAGACCACAGTGATCATTACTGCATGATAACTTTGGGTTTGTAACGTGATGCTCTGTAGGAATTGAAGATGAAACTCCTGCTTTACACCGATCAGCCATAACATTAAAACCACCTCCTTGTTTCTACACTCACTGTCCATTTTATCAGCTCCACTTACCATAAAGAAGCACTTTGTAGTTCTACAATAACTGACTGTAGTCCATCTGTTTCTCTACATGCTTTGTTAGCCCCTTTCATGCTGTTCTTCAGTGGTCAGGACCACCACAGAGCAGGTATTATTTAGGTGGTGGATGATTCTCAGCACTGCAGTGACACTGACATGGTGGTGGTGTGTTGTGTGTGTTGTGCTGGTATGAGTGGATCAGACACAGCAGCGCTGCTGGAGGTTTTAAACACCTCACTGTCACTGCTGGACTGAGAATCATCCACCAACCAAAAATATCCAGCCGACAGCGCCCCGTGGGCAGCGTCCTGTGACCACTGATGAAGGTCTAGAAGATGACCGACTCAAACAGCAGCAATAAATGAGCGTTCGTCTCTGACTTCACATCTTCAAGGTGGACCGACTAGGTAGGAGTGTCTAATAGAGTGGACAGTGAGTGGACACGGTATTTAAAAATTCCAGCAGCGCTGCTGTGTCTGATCCACTCATACCATCACAACACACACTAACACACCACCACCATGTCAGTGTCACTGCAGTGCTGAGAATGATCCACCACCAAAATAATACCTGCTCTGTGGTGGTCCTGTGGGGGTCCTGACCATTGAAGAACAGGGTGAAAGCAGGTTAAAAAGGCATGTAGAGAAACAGATGGACTACAGTCAGTAATTGTAGAACTACAAAGTACTTCTATATGGTAAGTGGAGCTGATAAAATGGACAGTGAGTGTAGAAACAAGGAGGTGGTTTTAATGTTATGGCTGATTGATGAGGTGTGTTTGTGTTCAGATTTATTGAGTGAGGAGATTTGTGTGTAGTTTCACTGACCAGGCAAATACTGACCAATGAGGTCAATGAGGTTGAAGTCAATATACCAAACTCGTCAAACAACCTGTTTATGGAGCTCGCTTTGAGCAGCAAAGGAACTTTTCCAAACTTTTATTCTCAATTGTTTATACGAGCTTGTACTGTTTTTTTTTCTATCATTTCCTCGTGTCTCTTACCTCCTGCTAATCCCTCTTTTCCATTCTTTCCATTTTAAAAAGCTCTATTCAGAGTTCATAATAAACATGACCTTTATTATTAGGGAAGTCACTGCCACCCTGGCTCTCATGTCTCCGTCACCCGCCGTCTATCTCTTTTTAATGAAACACACCGGCTCTGCTCACGCCTGCCATAAAAATGGGTTTTTCCTCTCTGTCCTGCACTTTTCCCTCCTATTATTTTGTACAGAATGTCATGGGATGAAGAGGGTTGCTGTCAGTCAGACAGTCGAGCTCAGATTATTTTTCTCCGTTAGAGGAGAAAGAGAGAACATTTTTCAGCGCTCTGAGCTTTATCATTTCTGCAGTTCAAGCCTTAGAGGCTTCATGTCAGCGGCGCACATTAAGCGGTTGTAAGTTCAGGGTTATCATTTTTTCTTTTTTATTCCTTTTATTTGTGCATTTTTGACACACTTAATCGATTCAGAGCTTCAAACTACATTTAATATAAGACCAAGACAAGCTGACAAGCTGTAATCACAAAATCTACTTTTAATAGTCAGTGTTTGTACAGAATGGAAAAACTATATATCCAATTTAATCACTTCACAATAGCAACCTAACAGCTCTGGACTGGTAGGCATGAAGTGCCTATTTAAGTTCCTGCCACAGTTCCTCAATGGGGTACAAGTAAGGACTGTGACTAGGCGACTCCAAAACCTTAACCTTGTTCCTTTCAATCCATTCAGAGGTGGGATTGTGCTGCAGAATGATGTCCTGCTACATAAATGTATTGCCTTCAAGATTCAAATCATGGACGGATGACCAGACATTCTGCTCTAGCATTTTTTGTTGAAAGCAAAATTATTGTTTTATTAGATCATCTAAGCCCTGAAGAAACAAAGCATCCTCACCGTCACACTACCATGACCAGGCCAGGGCTGCACATCAGCGCACAAACTTTAATCGCTCGCTTCTTGTTGACGTGCATTTTTGGAGGTGGTATCATTAAACCCCTCGTCACTTCTCGCGTTTGTTTTCGTGACAAAACGTATTTCGGGAGACCAGAGAAGCTCGCCTGCGATTCCAGTTGGTGATAGATGGTGTAGTGTGAAACCCCCTATCGCCGATCAGTCGTGTAGTGTGAAAGCCACACCCGATTGAAAGACTCCCGATTACAAGAGATCCAGTCGTGTAGTGAGAACTGTACAGCGATCCGACCACTTGGAAAGTCGTGCAGTGTGAACTTGGCATAAGATGTTTTTTCTAGGTTTCTCTGAGATGCTCACTTTTGGAGACCCGCTTTTGAATACATGCACCACCGTTCCAGGATTAAACTGGTTTACTCGAGCTCCACAGGCCTCACGATGGCTTCGTAGCTTTCGTTCTCATTTCCTTTGAACGCGGCACGACGAGCCGCTTGTGCAGACCCTAAAGCTACTCCACTTAGCCAAGAATGTTCTGCCTAAGTGGGTGTTTAAATTTAATAGGTCTCGCTGTATCAGGACTAATTAACGCTATTAAACAATTTCATTTGGTTAATTAATTAATTGAGTAATGAGGCTATTACTTCATTACAGAGGACCAGATGATGTTTTAATGCTTACTCGGGTTGTCT
The DNA here is from genome assembly GCF_030014385.1 of Trichomycterus rosablanca. NCBI lineage: Eukaryota > Metazoa > Chordata > Actinopteri > Siluriformes > Trichomycteridae > Trichomycterus > Trichomycterus rosablanca. Next base: position 1,718,650 of record NC_086002.1, on the reverse strand, counting down.
CTGTGTTTTGATTTAGTTTTGTTTGAAGATATGCACTATATGTGAACACTTGATCATGAGCTTTCCACTTCTAAAGGTTCAACTCTTTTGGAAGTGCATCAGTGGAAAATATTGTCCACTTGTTTAAAGATCCTGGCTCCTAATATTTAGAAATATTTAGAAGTGTGTCTACATATTCTTCACCATAAAGGGCACAGAACCGACGTTCTTTTAAACCCTGCATTTTGATGTAGGATTACCACGTCAGTATCTCTGGTCGACATCCTGGTAATTTATTAGCCGGCTGTACGTCGGAGGGGGTAACTTTATTCCTTAAGCCCATTGTTCAGACTGGCACGTCTTTTATATGTTTGGCAACACAGCCTAGTTTTTTTAATTAACGGGGATTAGTTTAATTAAACAGAGCTGGAGGTCTTCTCATGTGATCTATTCTGTTTTACTGTGAGAAGAAGATTTAGCGCACTCACTTAAGCACCGAGCGACTATTTAAACCTGAATAGAGGAACAAAGCTGTAATTTAAACCAATTAGGAATCGGGGGGAAAAAACGATATTTAAAGATTAATGCGTCCGTGTTTTGTGTAAATGAGCTCTACATGATGACTGCTATTATTTCTAAACGTGCTGCACTTACTGTAGGTTTCATCAGCACCACATACAACGGAATGTAATGATGCTAGTTCTTTATTCTCTCTCAGAATAACAAACTCAGATTATATGTTTATTATATATGTTCTTTCTTCTTTAATATCACATCTCTGAGGATCTGAGCCTTTATATTTATTATTTAAAGAATGTCGTGACACATTTGTTTGGACAGGAATATTAAACCCTGTACGTCTGGCCCGAGTTCGGCGTTATTAGGACATGATGAGAGCGTTTCTCCTTTTCCAGCTACATTTCACCAGAAAACAAACACAGCTGAACACACAACTGAGTTTACGGGATTCAGTTCGCGATCTGAAAGCTTATCTCCACTCACCAGACATCAGAGAACACCAGTGTGGCTTGACACGGACCGAAATACGTGTTTTGGGTTTTTTTTGCGGCCAATATGCAACATTTTGACCTTCTACTCAAAATAATGTTGATAAGAGAGGTCAGAGGAGACTGGCCAGATCACTCTTTACAACACGAGATATCAGCTAAAGACTACGGCAAGAATCTACAGCCAAGAACAATCTTAAGCTACAGTGGGCACAGGCTCACTGAAACCAGACAAAAAACGTAGCCTGGTCTAAGGAATCTCAGTTTTTGTCAGCAGTTTGCTGCCTCACCCGTCTATCAAACATCTATCAAGCATGGTTTGAGTATTGTTGCTGACCATGTGCATGTTCAGATAGCCAAAGTTGGCCATCTTATAACGACTACTTCCATATCAATATTCCATCATGTCATAACGATGTGATCTGTACCTCAGTGGCCTCTCCAGGCACCAGATCTTAGTCCAATGGAGCAGGAGATTGACTGCATGAATGTTAATGTCCAATGTTCATCAATAACATGGAGCAAAACCTGAAGGAAATGTTTCCAGCACCTTGTGGAATCCAGGCCTGAAGAATGAAGGTTCATTTAGAAGTAAAGAGGGTTAAACCCAGTATTAACCTGGTGTTCCTAATAAAATGAACAAAAGTTACAATGACATTTACATTTTCTGCATTTAGCAGAACTTTTTTTTTATTCTAAGCAACCTACAGTACTGTGACAACATACTGTCTAAGCAGTTGAGGGTTAAGGGCCTTGCTCAAGGGCCCAACAGTGGAACCCTGGCAGTGGTGGGTACCTTAACCTCTAGGCTCCAACTGCCCTTGTCCAGATAGCCACAGTTAACCATCTCATAACGGCTACTTCCATACCGATATTCCATCATGTCATAACGATGAGTGATCTGTACCTCAGTGGCCTCTCCAGGCACCAGATCTTAGTCCAATGGAGCAGGAGATTGACTGCATGAATGTGCCGCTGACCAATCTTCATCAATAACATGGAGCAAAACCTGAAGGAAATGTTTCCGGCACTTTGTGAAATCCATGCCTGAAGAATGAAGGTTCATCTGGAAGTAAAGGGTTAAACCCAGTATTAACCTGGTGTTCCTAATACAGTGAACATTGATTGTTTTCTACAGTTATTATCACAAACATTATAGCAGCAGCAACAACAGAGCTTGTTGACGCTACCGAGTTTATTTTGATGTTTCTGTTCATTGCATTCATTGCTAATATTGCTTATTGCTAAGACGTAGGTGCATTAATGTTTTGTTTAGCTTTTGTTCATGGTTGAGTAGGCCATGTCTGCTTTTTTATCCATTTTCAGGCATCATTTTTTTTTTAAGTTGGGAGGGACTCATGAGCAATGTTTCTCTTAACAGCCACACAATAACCCACCTGCTTGAATGGCACCCCTGAAGGGACGTTTATGTACCAACCCGCTTTGAGAACCGCTGTTTTAAACAAGCACTACATTTCACTCCGGATAAGTATATAAATTATTAAGAGTAAATAAACACTTCATGACCTTTTTATCAGCTCGACTGCAATAAGCAGCAACAGAGGACGAACAACCATGAGCTGGCGGCACAAGTCAAATTTATTTGTGTTGCACTTTTTACAACAGACCTGGTCTCAAAGCAGCTTTACAGCATCCAGGACTGACAAACCAAAAACCTCCTGCTGGGCAGCCGAGGGCGACAGTGGCAGGAATAAACTCTCTTAAAATCACAAGGAAGAAACCTTGAAAAAACCTTCACAGGTACGTCTATCATCTTTGGGAGTCCAGGAGGATAGTTTGAATGATTAAGATTTAAACAAATCATACATAAAATATAAACATAAAATAATTGTAAATAATCTAATAGGGGGCGGCACGGTGGCTCGGTGGGTAGCACTGTCGCCCCACAGCAAGAAGGTTCTGGGTTTGATCCCCAGGCTGGGCCGTCCCGGTCCTTTCTGTGTGGAGTTTGCATGTTCTCCCCGTGTCTGCGTGGGTTTCCTCCGGGAGCTCCGTTTTCCTCCCACAGTCCAAAAAATGCAGTCAATTTAACTGGAGACACTGAATCGCCCTATAAGTGAATGGGTATGTGTGTGTGTGTGTGTCTGCCCTGCAATGGACTGGCACCCCGTCTAGGGTGTTACTGTGTGCCTTGCGCCCATTGAAAAGCTGGGATAGGCTCCAGCACCCCCATGTGACCCTAATTGGATAAGCAGTTAAGACAGTGACTGGGTGATAATCTAATATTGATAATAGTGAGTTCCGGACATTTTAAGTCCCGTCACATCCTGCAGGACTGGCATCGTTGGCACAGCAGTCTCAAACCTGCACTCGTGGCTTAACAAGCCTAAAATAAATTCAGAAGTGGGGGGCGCCACTGCGTGTCGAGTGCCGCAAACCGCCCGAAGGCTGCAGATTATGAATATATTCCCTGGTAAATAAAGACTTGTACAAAATGTTATTTGATTATTTTAGGTTGGCACTCACTAGTTGGCACACACAGGCTCATTTCTCTGTTCTTGGCAGCGATAAATGGTGGCATTTACTCTTGTAATTCTCTGGCAGGATTCTCAGCTGGGTAAAGAAGCCTAAATTTAAATGAAATGTCAGTAGTGTGTTTATAACAAAGCATTTATTTGGTTTTGCTCTGTGTGTGTTTCAGTGTATTTAAACGATGTAAGAAATTTAAAACAAGGATCCAGCTGTGCAAAGTAATAATTAAAATTTTTACGATTATTTGTAGGATTAATTATGATAAGTTAATGTTCATACTGTTGAGTGAAAGTGCACGTTTTTTTTATTAGAAATTTTAAAACAAAGACGATCTAAACATCTGTGTCTGATATTAATACAAACTCCATTTCCAGAAAAGTTGGGACATCAAAATCTAAACATGTTTATATTTACAAACTACAGTAAATTTGATCAGTGAAAGCACTGATAATCTTTTCTTTCTACTGTTACTGATTCTACTGTCCCAACTTTTTTTAAAATTGAGTTTGTATTCATGGTTCGTCAGAGAAAATGTGGAAAAAATAGTGGAGTAGGAATCATGGATCAGCGGGTTACAAAAATCTCGGTGTAATCGCTTATGGGGAGACAAGGGGCACAGAGTGAGATTTTTTACTAGCTATGCCCAGTGTGTGTGTGTGTGATTGATACCCTCATCTAGACTAACAGATAACAGAGGACCGAATCCTCCTCCCCTGCACCATAAAAGCTGAGGTGCAGCGCCGGCATTATGATGTCATAAGGGTCCTGGGATGAGCAGAGTGGACCAGCGGCTATCGGTTCTCATGATGGATTTGTACCAAACGTCGAAGCAGTCGAAGCAGTGATCGTGGAAAACAAGTCCAAAATGACTTCTTGGTTTGAACCGAGGTGTAGGGAAAGAGAGTGCTCGTCAAAAACAAAGCAGGCTGTTGGATTAAAACATCAGGACCACACCCACCTTCAAAAAATGTGCATGGAACAGTCAGGGGGGTATTAATACCATGAAGGCTATGACGTCCGAATTGGAGCAGGGAGGAAGGTGGATTGGTCTGATGAATCCAGGTACAGGGACATGACACCAGGACCTGCTGGTAACGTCCTGGTACCAGATACCTCAGGACTCCTTCAGATGTCTTGTAGAGTCCCCAAGTAGTTCCCTATGAAGTGGACTACAGTTTAAGTGAGATTCCAAACTGTAAGAAGTGAAAGCGTTCAGTTGGAAGGGAACAGGGAACAGACTGTGTAGGAGTCGTGAGTAGTGCTCCAATTCTATTCAAATTTATTTGTATAGCATTTTTTACAATAGACGTCGTCTCAAAACACCATAACAGAATCCAGGACCGACAGACCAAAAACCTCTGTTGAGCAAGCCAAGGGCGACAGTGGCAAGGAAAAACTCCCTTCATCAGTACTGCTTTATAGTTCACGGTAAAGTTTACCCATCAATCATTGCATGTTATCTGATAGCAGCAAACGGTACGAGCGGGATCATGTCACACTAATGTTTCATTAATCTTTGCTGCAAACTATCGACGCTGTCAAAGTAAACAGTGAACGTCCGGAAATGCTAAAAATCCACCAGAAAACCAATTTAGCTTGTTAACTTTCACATGGCTAAACACAAGCAATACAACACAACGTAAACACGACACAAACCTGGTGTACGTCCATAAAATCATGTTTATTATCATAATACAAACACAACATGACGCACGGCTGCGCTTCAGTAGTTTCAAAGCAAAGCAGCGCTTAAAGATCTGCGTAGGAACTCACTAATCACAGGAACATGCCTCACTGGGAATATTCGATGGGTGGTCCTAATGTTTTGGCTCATCTGTGTGTTTACTGTATATAATAATAATAATAATAATAATAATAAACAGAGGCCTATAATGTCTGTTTACTTTTTCTAATGCATGATTATGTGTATGTGCACTTTAAATTTATCATTAAACATAAAAAACAATAACATAAACAATAACCTAAATATTAAATAATAATATTAAAAATGCTGACCTATCACCAAGGTGTCCCTGTCCAAATACTTATGGGATCACGGTGACTGATTGTGCTTGCGCATCCTTATTCTAATGTTTATTTTGTTTATCCTACAGGCTCCGTTATGCCACGTTCAACACATGGCGCTGTTACAGCTCATAACTGTGATGTCAACTCCATCCGCATTTGCATCTTCTCCAAAAGACATCTGGGCGGCCATCAGTCTGTTTTACGACACTTTTGCTATTTTCAATATTTTCACAGTGAACAGTAAGGCTGCCATGTTGAAAATGATGCGTGTTTAGATGATACAGATGCTTCTTTTAATAATTAGCATTTTTTTAATGGTGCATGATGCTGCTTTGAAACGGCTGAATGATCCAATAAAAACAGAACGCTCAAACTCGTGGATGCTGGTACATGGTACGTCTGTGAGACCTGACGGCAGTAAGTGATGACCATGGCAAAACCTGCTGCGTACCCGACTCCCTCTGTTTGCAATCTCTGTACACTTGATGGTCCTTCTGGTGGTGAGATTTATTCATTCTTTATTTATCACAACACCACACAGAGGAACTGCTGTGTAAGCCATGTCCCATCTGTAACGACCTACTGTAGCTTCAGGAGACTGGCGACAACCAGCTCCAGTTCTGGAATAATAGTCACTGGACGTGGTAAACTAGACCAGGATTTTTAACCTTTTTGGACATGCGCCCCTCACCAACTACATCAACGCTTATCCGAAAACCATTAAGAAAACTCTCAACAAGCTTAAATAATATAATAAACGTTCTGCACAACATCATACGATGCAACAATGCCTCGCTTGTGGATTCCACATCTGATGCAACGCAGTCATTGTTTTGGTCGCTCGCTTTAACCGATTTATCCTCGTTAGCCCTATTTTTAAATTCTGCAAGCCACCGGGTTATTTTTCAGACTGTGAGCTGGAGGAGTCATTAGACGAGCAGCGTGCATAGTCAGCGAGACGAATCAGAAATGCTCCCTCTAGTGGGTAAATAATGAACTGAATTTAAGCTGACAGGAGAGGTTTATTACAGTAAAATACACCAAACAACCATAACCATAACCGTACTCCATCTGTTTCTCTACATGCTTTGTTAGCCCCCTTTCATGCTGTTCTTCAATGGTCAGGACCCCCACAGAGCAGGTATTATTTAGGTGGTGGATGATTCTCAGCACTGCAGTGACACTGACATGGTGGTGGTGTGTTAGTGTGTGTTGTGCTGGTATGAGTGGATTAGACACAGCAGCGCTGATGGAGTTTTTAAACACCTCACTGTCACTGCTGGATGAGAATAGTCCACCAACCAAAAACATCCAGCCAACAGCACCCCGTGGGCAGCGTCCTGTGACCACTGATGAAGGTCTAGAAGATGAGTGATCATCTCTGACTTTACATCTACAAGGTGGGACTAGGTAGGAGTGTCTAATAGAGTGGACAGTGAGTGGACACGGCATCAATGCTGCTGTAACTGATCCACTCATACCAGCACAACACACACTAACACACCACCACCAGTGTCACTGCAGTGCTGAGAATCATCCACCACCCAAATAATACCTGCTCTGTGGGGGTCCTGACCATTGAAGAACAGCATTAAAGGGGGGTAACAAAGCATGTAGAGAAACAGATGGACTACAGTCAGTAATTGTAGAACCACAAAGTGCTTCTATATGGTAAGTGAAGCTAATAAAATGGACAGTGAGTGTAGAAGCAAGGAGGTGGTTTTAATGATCAGTGTATGCAAACCTATTTATCCAGGCTTGGGACCTGCACTAAAGGTGCACCGATGTGTGTCACACCACTGGCTAGGTTTAGGTAACACCATGTGCCTTCTGTGTTAGTAAGCTCAGCCCAAGATTCAAACCCTGGAACTTACAAGCGGCAGGACTCTTACCATTACGCCACACTAGGTCACTAATGAATAATCCAGACCATGTTATGAATATTTTAACCCAGCAGAAAACCCACAATAAGACAGCCATTAAAAACCCAACGCCTGCGTGTCCCTTACAAGCGCATGTAAACTTTCAGAAATCACCCAGCTGAAGAAGAAAGAAATAACGAAAACTCTTTGTAATGCTAATCACGCAATGTTAGCTACAAAACCTTTCCTTCACATCCGCCACCTCCTCGTTTCATCTCCGTGCTTTCATTCGCACAGCTGGATCTCCAGCGAACCGCTCGTTTACTGGCAATTATTATTCTGCGCCGGGCTCGATCCAGAAAGCGGCGGCATTCGTTTATCTGCGGACGCGCCGGTGTGATCGCGATACAGCTGTTTTTATTAACGCTACATCTGTAGAGCCGCTCCGTAATGAAGTTAATCATCTCGCCGCTGCAGGTCGACGTCACGCCGAGAGATCTGAGCCGTTAATAGATTTCACACTAGAGCTTCCACACACAGCGATTAGGATCATCTCTCTCACACGGCGCTGGATTTAGGAACGGCTGGAGGGTGGAACAGAAGATTATTCTGCACCGTGGAGTGTGGAGCGGACCTGCGGGCATCAGTGATACAGAAACTCTGTGTGTGTGTGTGTGTGTGTGTGTGTGTACACTTACTGTCTATTATTTCACACACATACAGTTTGCTGATCCAGACTAAACAAGCTTCCTTTCTGGGGTCAGAAAGTCACTTTGCCCGAAGGAGTAATAATACAGTTCTGCTCCAGAACATGTGTACATGAAATGAAACGTCTACATACATTTGAAAAAAAGATACATATCACGGCAGACTTGGAACGTTTCTGTTTATTATTGTTGGTAAATAATGGAAACAGTCAAATATTGACTTTTTGTGGAAGCTTATTGTGGGTTTTTCTAAAATCAAACGTTAGAAAACGATCGTTATGGCCAGACGTCGGGGTTAAAGCATCTCCAAAACAGCAAGGGGTGCAGCGACAGGTCGTTGGGCGGCCAAGACTCATTAAAAGAAGACCAGACGACATGAAGGCTGTGGCGTCTGGTTTGTACCGACAGAAGATCTACTGTGGATCAAACTGCAAATGATTAAATCCTGGTGATGCGGTGAACACCAGAACACACAGAGCATCCAACCCTTCAGATGTGCTGTAGGATGATCCACCTCAAAATGCACCAAAGCTTAAAGAGCTGCTGGACCAGCTGCTAGACGTCCTGGTACCAGATACCAAAAAAACTCCATGGGTCGGAGGGTCAGTGCACGTGCATTTTTTCAGTGGAATTTGATCAGTGCTGTCTCTGTTTACACACACTTGTTCGCATCCGACTGTGTGTGTGTGTGTGTGTGTGTGTGAACCTTTGATGAAACTGCCTGAGTAAACTGGAAATATTAAAATATTAACACACGGTTATTTGCACAGTTTGCGCTGACATACTGCAGACACAGTTCTGGTGAGAACAATCCAAACATGAGGTGTCGGAACGGACCTCAGTCGAACTCCCGGAGTCTGAGACTGAAACTGTGTGTGTTTTATAAATATATCATGATGCCTTTCGGGTTCTCGATCAGGGGTCCTAAGGCATTATTAATTGATCTGCTGCTGCTGTCAGTGCTGACTGGATAACGAACGTTCTTCACGCTGTAAAATCCGTACAGCAGTTTGGGTTTTGTACTCGTGTTACCCTGTAGATACGTCCTTTATGGATTAATGCAGTGTTCTGAAGACTCTGGTGTGACGCAGGACCAATGCGTACCCCTAAAAAACACACCCTAACACTTACCTAAACCTAGAGTTCATTCAGAGCGGTCAGTCTACCTTCTGCATGTTTTGTGTGGAGGCTGGAAATCAAACACCTCGAGCATTCCTGCTAGTATTATTTGTTCAATAATAAGAGAGAAAGAGACAGTCGGTCTACAAAACGCAGGACCAGCAGAAAAGCCAAAACAGAACTGCACTAACATCATCTCCATCTCCAACCATCAGCAGACCCCAAAAAGAGAACATTAGACCCCAAAAAGGAGAACATCAGACCCCAAAAGGAGGACAGCAGACCCCAAAAAAGAACATCAGACCCCAAAAAAAGAACATCAGTTCCCAAAAGGAGGACAGCAGACTCCCAAAAAAGAACATCAGACCCCAAAAAAAGAACATCAGTTCCCAAAAGGAGGACAGCAGACCCCCAAAAAAGAACATCAGACCCCAAAAAAAGAACATCAGACCCCAAAAAAAGAACATCAGACCCCCAAAAGAAGAACATCAGACCCCAAAAAGGACATTAAACCCCAAAAAGGAGAACATCAGACCCCAAAAGGAGGACAGCAGACCCCCAAAAAAGAACATCAGACCCCAAAAAAAGAACATCAGACCCCAAAAGGAGGACAGCAGACCCCCAAAAAAGAACATCAGACCCCAAAAAAAGAACATCAGACCCCCAAAAGGAGAACATCAGACCCTAAACAGAGAACATTAGACCCCAAGAAAGAAAAACATTAGACCCTAAAAAGGAGGACATCAGACCCCGAAAGAAGGACAGCAGACCATTAAAAAACTTTTCCAGGGTCACTGGGGTTTCATTAAGAAAGCAAAACAAATAAAATCAGAAGTCAGGATGGTGCCACAGATAAAATATTCCTGATCAAACAGCAGCGTTCTCCTCAGTCTGAGCAGCAGGAGCAGCTTGGCTGGCAGTGTGAAATCTGGGTTTTACTGTAAGCAGAACTCCAAACTGTAAACACCAGCGCATTTATACAACTCAGAGCAATGGACAAAACAAATAAACGACCAATCTAATCTTATCCAATTGCATTTTGCTTCCTCTCTACTCCTGTAGACCTCCACTACTGATCACGGAGAGTCGTGACTAACACACACTCGCTGACCGCTGCACAAGGTGGGTTCATATAGCGCCTGGAGAGTCACACAGATCTCCATTATCCTCCGCCTCATTGTGCAGGTGCCAGTGATCATCCAGCAGAGGTCAGAATTGCAGCAGTTATGAGGAATCTATGTTCACCCCTTGGATTGGATGAGCCAGGCATTTTTATCGCTGCGCCTCTTGAGCACCCTAAAAATATTACAGCTAACCCAGACTGAAGTATGGTGGTGGAAGCATCATAATATGGAGCTGCAATGTTACTCTCTGTGAACATTACTGAAACATTATACAGCATTGAAGGTTGCATATATGAATTGAAAGCACTGGGACATATTAAGGCCAAATGACCAGATCTGCATGTTTCAAGACAACGAGCCCAAACATGAAGCGAAAAGAAGTCAGGAGTCAGTAAAGTGCTCTCGTGTCCAATCTAATCTGATGAAGATTAATGGAACAAACACAGTCCGCCATTAGAAATAAATCTAAACTGAACCACCGTAAATGACTTCATAGCGCAATCGCCAACAACAGCGCTGTTACTGATATGAGATGAATAAATGCACACAAGTACATTAAACAACCAAAGTGCTTTAATACTTGTGTAATTGTCACTTTTTAAATATCTAATATTCGATTCTCACGGCTCACCAAACTGTGAGAAAAAGACTGCTCGGGTTTTAATCTAAAGATTTTATAAACACATTAAATAATGCAGGAAATCCAAGCAAAATAAAACAGCTGGCTGATCATTACAGTAGCACAGAGCTCCAACCACCATCCTCAATAATTCATACTTTGGTCTCTTTATTGCTATATTTAGATGACGATGCTTCAGTTCCGTCTTAATGATTTTATTCTCTCAGGCACCGAATCTCAGAATCTGAGCCCCATTTGGATTAATCAGCCCCCGTGTTACTGCAGTGCTGATGTAAACGGGGAACATTTGGTCCTGTGTGTTAAAATAGTGTATTTATATAGTGTAATATATAACCATCTTATCAGCAACGGGTCAACATGTCTGTTCACAGGGACGCTGTGACGCTGGAATTCTGTACATCAAGTTTAACTGAAATTCACACCAACAACCCCTACAAATGAGACCATCAGACCCCAAAAAGAGAAATCAGACCCCTACAAATAAGACCATCAGACCCCAAAAAGGAGGACATCAGACCCCAAAAAGGAGGACATCAGACCCCAAAAAGAGAACTCAGACCCCAAAAAGAGAACATCAGACCCCAAAAAGAGAACTCAGACCCCTACAAATGAGACCATCAGACCCCAAAAAGGAGGATATCAGACCCCAAAAAAGAACATCAGACCCCAAAAAGAGAACTCAGACCCCAAAAAGGAGGATATCAGACCCCAAAAAGAGAACTCAGACCTCTACAAATGAGACCATCAGACCCCAAAAAGGAGAACATCTGACCCCAAAAGGAAGGACAGTAGACCCCAAAAAGGAGAACATCAGACCCTCAAAAGGAGAACATCAGACCCCCAAAAGGAGGACAGCAGACCGTTAAAAAACTTTTCCAGGGTCACTGGGGTTTAATTAAGAAAGCAAAACAAATAAAATCAGAAGTCAGGATGGTGCCACAGATAAAAGATTCCTGATCAAACAGCAGCGTTCTCCTCAGTCTGAGCAGCAGGAGCAGCTTGGCTGGCAGCGTGAAATCTGGGTTTGAAACTGTACCAACTCCAAACACGCCGCTATTAAATGTACCAACCTGCTAATCATCCCTCCGTCATGAGACTCAAGCTGGAACACGACACACAAGTGTGGCATCACGCTGCCAGTCGAGCCAAGTAAAGCAACCAACCTGCAAATGATTTTTATTTTTGTTGGATTTTTTCCCAGTTTGGATGTACTCAATTCCCTCATGCACTAAAATGGCCTCTGACAAGTGTGAAGCCATAGCATGTACGGTGGACCACACTACACTCCCTGTATTCCTCCACCACTCCAGCCAGCACCACTCATGTCATCTCCGTTACAGTCGACTGTGTCTGTAAAGCGCACTTTTTTGGGTCTGATGTTCTTCTTTCTTGGGGTCTGATGTTCTCTTTTGGGGTCAGATGGTCTCCTTTTGGGGGTCTGATGGTCTCCTTTTGGGGGTCTGATTGTCTCCTTTTTGGGGTCTGATGGTCTCCTTTTTGGGGTATGATGTCCTATTTTGGAGTATGACGTTCTCTATTTGGGGTCTGTTCTACTTTTTGGGGTCTGATGTTCTCCGTTTTGGGGTCTGATGGTCTCCTTTTTGGGGTCTGTTCTCCTTTTTGGGATATGATGTCCTATTATGGGGTATGACATTCTCTGTTTGGGGTCTGTTCTCCTTTTTGGGGTCTGATGTTCTCTTTTGGGGTCAGATGGTCTCCTTTTGGGGGTCTGATGGTCTCCTTTTTGGGGTCTGTTCTCCTTTTTGGGGTCTGATGTTCTACTTTTTGGGGTCTGCGGTCGTCCTTTTTGGGGTCTGATCTCTTTTGGGGTCAGATGGTCTCCTTTTTGGGGTCTGATGGTCTCCTTTTTGGGATATGATGTCCAATTTTGGGGTATGACGTTCTCTATTTGGGGTCTGTTCTCCTTTTTGGGGTCTGATGTTCTCTATTTGTGGTCTAATCTCCTTTTTAGGGTCTGCTGTCCTCCTTCTTGGGGTTATAGAAGTGTCCACCCTAAGCATATAGCACAGTATGGCATAGTATAGCACGACCTTGATTGTTCGAAAGAAAAACATTATTTGATGTGAATAAAAACTTCTTGGATGTCACGTCTGCTCAGTCCCCAGCTAATTTCCAATCAGTGTGGGTGACATTTATGCCGTTTTATTTTCTGCAAAGTCATGTCTCTTCCTGATGTTTGAATTAGCAGTTCACATCGGCGAATCTCCAGGGCTCAAACACCATCATCCCTCACTCGGAGCCACTGCATAAAGAAGTAAGCGAGGGAAGCAGCGGAGGATCAGAAGGAAGACAGGTCTATTACACATGGATTCACAGCCCAATCCCAGGACACGTTTTAAATGTTTGCTAACTGATACACAGACGCTCTGACATTTTTTCCCTAAATTACTTCCTGGCATTATTGGCTGTGCGGTTTGCTTGGGCTGGACAGGACGCTCTCTGCTCTCCACCGTTGTACTTGTGCTTAAAGAAATTGCAGCGGTTTGTCTCTGTTCGGGAGATTTCCTGCGGGATTCGGTTCTTTAAAGCAGTCGTCTCTATGCACGGTCACACTACAGAGGAGCCACGGCAGACCCGAAGGGCTTAGTATTTATTTTAGCTTAAAGGTCACACTAACAGACCCGCAGTAAGATGTACTGTAGATGGATGTGAGCACACAGATGCTGCACAGTATCTTCTCTCCTCAAACAGAGATCTTTCTACACCCTGAGATACCAGTTACATTTCTGCTAACGTCAAGCAGAAGGTAAAATAACCCATGATGGAGTGAAGTCCATGTACATCACCAAACCTGACCATAAACTTGTTAGATGCTCTATTCCAAGATCATGGACGTTATTATGAAGTCGCCCCTCCACTATTTGTGATTATAAAATCCTTTAGTCTTCAAGAACACCGACGGACATCAAACATGTCTTGTGTCAGAAACAAGGGACACAGTCACAATTAAACAAGAAAATAGAACTCATAACTTACATTTTACACCGATCAGCCATAACATTAAAACCACCTCCTTGTTTCTACACTCACTGTTTATTTTATCAGCTCCACTTACCATATAGAAGCACTTTGTAGTTCTACAATTACTGACTGTAGTCCATCTGTTTCTCTGCATGCTTTGTTAGCCCCTTTTCATGCTGGAGTTTTTAAACACCTCACTGTCACTGCTGGACTGAGAAAAGTCCACCAACCAAAAACATCCAGCCAACAGCGCCCCGTGGGCAGCGTCCTGTGACCACTGATGAAGGTCTAGAGGATGACCGACTCAAACAGCAGCAATAGATGAGCGATCGTCTCTGACTTTACATCTACAAGGTGGACCGACTAGGTAGGAGTGTCTAATCGAGTGGACAGTGAGTGGACACGGTGTTTAAAAACTCCAGCAGCGCTGCTGTGTCTGATCCACTCATACCAGCACAACACACACTAACACACCACCACCATGTCAGTGTCACTGCAGTGCTGAGAATCATCCACCACCTAAATAATACCTGCTCTGTGGGGGTCCTGACCATTGAAGAACAGCATGAAAGGAGCTAACAAAGCATGCAGAGAAATAGATGGACTACAGTCAGTAATTGTAGAACTACAAAGTGATTCTATATGGTAAGTGGAGCTATATATTATACATATGGAAGAAAATAAGCAGATAAGGTACTGGACCAGCACTGCCACTATTGGACCCTTGAGCAAGACCTCAATTGCTTAAAATACACACAACTAAAAGTTATAATTTGTGTATTTTTAAATGTATGTCTATTTGTATTACCTGGAAAATTGGCAAAGCTCAAAATTTGAAGTCCATAAAATTCAAAACATAAGAAGTCCACAAGTCCACCCAAAAATCAATGAATGAATTAAACCAGAACACAGACCAGCACCACCTCTAAAAAATTACTACATAGCAGCAAACCTTCACAAAGACTGAGGAGTAGAACAGGGATTCATTCACTAAGTGCTAATCAATGCTAACAGCTAACAGGCAAGCACATGTGAGCTGACTGGGAACAGTTTGGAAACAGTAGTGACACCTGGTGGTAAATGTCAGAACTGTCAGGTCTGGCTGTGACGTCACAGTGCTCAGTAACATAATAAAGCTCATAAAACCAACAAACCTCATATCATATACAGTATTTTATTATTAAAGTATATACTGCATATACTGTATAGCCAAAAGTATGTGGACACTCTTTCAAATGAGTGAGTTCAGGTGCACAAAATGGATTCTCTAAAACGATTCTTCTTGTTCCAGCACGTGCACAAAGCAAAACTCCCCACTGAACATGTTCAGAATGAATTGTGAGAGTTGAATAAGTGTTGATTACAAGCCAGGTGTTCCTAAATGTGCACAGATTCTCACAGGTACAGTCCAAAATGCTGTTTAGGAATAAAAGAAAAGGCAGACGACATCCTAAAGCCCGTGGTTTTGGAATGTGATGTCCGGTGTCCAGATACTTTTGGTCATATCGTGTATTTTTACTAGGACAGATCAGGGTGCGTTTTATTAAAATCCTGCCTGCCAGAATTCATCAACACTTTTTTGGCGACGTGGTGCACCATACCCCCCCCCCCCCCCCCCCCCCCCTTCCGTAACCAGACGAGCGCTAATTGTTATGAGGAACGTGCGCCATTGTTCCCACGTAGAAATTGGACACAAAAATACGTACTGGCATGCGCTGTCAGCACCCATCTCTCTGATGAATTACAACATTACAGGCTGGTAATTACACTGTCAGGAGCTTTAAAATCCCATCAGCGTTCGTCAGCGAGCACATCGACATTTTTTTATTACTGCTTTCATTTCAACATTTCATCGATAATAAAATAAAAAAGGTGTCAGCAGCCTGTGTGTGCTGAGGATTGATCAGGCCGAGCCGCCGGATCGTAAATACACTCGTCGTTTTCTTATCGGGCGTGTTCGGAGAACGAGGGGCCGGTTTACCACGAGGGTTCCCAGCTTTTCACTCACTTACCCACAATCCTTTGCTAGATTGAACAACCGACATGGGCTGCAAACACTAAACTGGACTTCCATCATACGTCCTTCAAAATATCTCGTATGTGGACACCTGACCAGGAGCTTGCCGGACATCCAACTCCAAAACTACGAGCACCAATACGGTGTTGCCTGTTTGGTCAAAAGAACACTGTGAGGTCATGAGCAGAAGCTGGACACACAGGTCTGACTCAACCGCCATTCCAATTCATCCCAAAGGTTCTCAGTGGGTTGTAGGTTCGAGATCTGTGCAGGCCCCTCCTCACCATGTGTTCAAAACATGGGCGTCGATCTGGAACAATAAAGGACCTTCCCCAAACTGTTGCTACACAGTTGGAAGCATGTGATCTATTTCATATATAGGATTTAATACATCTGTTAGTTAGGGTGTGGTCAAAGGAGAAGTGTCCACATACTTTTGGCCTTCAGATTTATACATTAGACAAATAGTTCTATGAATCACGTGTGATGAGTTTGGCATGTTCTTCCCATGCCTGTGTGGGTTTCCTCTTGGTGTATCAGTTTCCTCAAACCTCCCAAAACATGCAGAAGGTGGATTGGCTGCTCTTAATTGATCCTTAGTTTTAGTTAGTGTGTGAGGGGTGATGTTCTGTGATGGATTGGTTGCTTGTTTAGAGTGCATTCCTCACACACACACACACACACACACACACACACACTGACCAACACAAAGACAAACACACTGACCAACACACACACACACACACTGACCAACACACACACACTGACCAACAAACACACACACACCACACACTGACCTACACACACACACACACACTGACTAACACACACACTGACCAACACACACTGACCCCCCCCCCCCCCCCCCCCCCCACACACACACACACACACACACACACTGACCAACACACACGCACTGATTCATACACACACACACACACACACATACTTGCAGGAGAATGCTAAAATTGAGATGAAGCTCCGCTGGCATTTTAATTATTGTGCACATCTGTTCGGCTGCACATCTGGAGGAGCTTCACCTAAAACCAAGTCACTTTAAGACACACTCAGTGTGTGTGTGTGTGTGTGTGTGTGTGTGTGCGTGTGTGCGAGTGTGCGTGTCCTGTCAGTCCTAACTAAGAACCAGGGATAAGGTCGTCCCCGTCTGACTTTGGTGAGTGTTAGTTTTGCAGAATAGTAGATTGGTTGCGCTTGTTGCTGAGTGGGTGGTGCAGAGTGACACGGGTCCAGGGGGGCGGGTTTAATACTCAGTGAGCGAGTCAGTGAGCGAGTACAGAAGTATGTGATGCTCTTCAGTGCCTACTGACTCACTGTGACCCTGACCAGCTGGGCAAAATGAATGAACGATGCTCTTGTTTCCATCCAATCACAAAACTTCTACACAGACTTGGAATTCCGATGAGAATGAGACGTGGACGTCACAGTCGATTTACTTACAGTATATACTCACATCTACGGGTAATACAGAACACACACACTGACCCACATACACACTAACCAACAAACACACACACACACACACTGACCCTCCCCCACACACACACATACACACTAACCAACAAACACACACACACACACTAACCAACAAACACACACACAGACACTGATCTACACACAGACACACACTCTGACCACCCCACACACAGACACAATGACCCCCCACACACACTGACTCACACACACACTGACCAACACACACACAAACACACTGACCCACACACACACACAGACACAATGACCTTCCCACACACACAGACACAATGACCCCCCCACACACACTGACCCCCCCCCACACACACACTGACCCCCACACACACACATACACACTAACCAACAAACACACACACACACACTAACCAACAAACACACACACAGACACTGACCTACACACAGACACACACTCTGACCCCCCCACACACAGACACAATGACCCCCCACACACACTGACTCACACACACACTGACCAACACACACACATACACAAACCCCCCCCCCACACACACACTGACCCCCCCACACACACATACACACTAACCAACAAACACACACACACACACACTGACCCCCCCCACACACACACTGACCCCCACACACACACATACACACTAACCAACAAACACACACACAGACACTGACCTACACACAGACACACACTCTGACCCCCCCACACACAGACACAATGACCCCACACACACAGACCCCCCCCCACACACATACACACTAACCAACAAACACACACACACACACTGACCCCCCCCACACACACATACACACTAACCAACAAACACACACACACACACACTGACCTACACACAGACACACACTCTGACCCCCACACACACAAACACTGACCCACACACACACACACAGGACAAGTCAGTGAAGGTCCACTCAGACCTCAGGTTCTGAGATTTCAGGTCTTTGGTGAGAAGAACGGCGCTGGTTTTCACCGCCGCTGCCGCCAGACAGATAAAGATGAAAAACGTTCGACATTTATGCCGGGTGACGGAGGAGAAAATTCCGTACGTTGGTCTGGAGCTGGTTTGTGGTTCCTCACCTCGTATATTCACCTCAGATTAAAGCGTTTCGCCCCTAAAATTCCTGAAGGGAGCAGAAATGAATGTTCTGCATCTCGTGATGAAGCCATTCACATTCATTATGACTGCTTGTGTAGGTGGTGCGGAGCGTGGAGGAGCTATTAGAGCAGAAAGCTGATAAATGAGCCGAGTGTGTTGGCAGCATCAGGTTCTCTCCACTGGCTGGAGGACTGAACGTCTGTGGTGCTGCATGCTAATCCGCTCGTTTGGCGCTCTTGAGGGAAAACGGACGACTTTTCCACGCATACAAATCCAGCAGAGCCGCGTGCACGCTGATACCTGATCTGTAACACTTGCGTGCATGTAGGGCTGATGGATCTGTGAGATTTTGGACTGGTGGAGGTTCCAAATACATGGTTGCACACACAATCACCTATATGAGCAATAATATTCACACACACACACACATTCTACCATTGCTTACCTACAATCACCACGTGCATGGTGATGCCCATTCTGTAGCACCGGGGTGTGTGAGCCTGAGGGATCTGTGAGATGTTGGACTGGTGGAGCTTCCTCAAGGTTCACGTGTTGAAGGCAGCAGATCTGATCACCACAAAGACCTAAAATAACCTGAAAAGAACCTAAAAAAACAAACCATCATGAAGAAGGTCTACTGGTCCAAGGAATCCTGTTTTCTGCAAAGCATGAGGAACACCTTGGTGACCCCAAGCCTTTTGGGATACGTCCTGCAGACTAATGAAACAAAAGTACGATGCACCGAGCTAGATGTTTTCAGCTGTGATTTGAAATGATGATGCCTGTTTTGTAGCATCTGTGAGATGTTTGACTGATGGCGGTTCCTCAAGGTTCTCGTGTTGAATGCAGCAGATCTAATCAGCATAAAGACCTAAAGGAACCTAAAGGAACGAACCATCGTGGCTAGATGACTGGCTTGAGGACCCTCAGGATGGCGCTCCTAAGGAACACCTTGGTGACAACAAGCCTTTTGAGATACGTCCTGCAGACTGATGAGACAAAAGTATGACTGGACCTATGGATGCCCTGAGCTAGATGTTTTCAGTCTTGACTTGAAATGGTGATGCCAGTTTTGTAGCACCGTTGCTTGTGTGAGGGTAAAAGATCTGTGAGATGTTGGACTGGTGGAGGTTCCTCAAGGTTTACGTGTTCAGTGCAGCAGATCTGATCACCACAAAGACCTAAAGGAACCTAAAAGAACAAACCATCATGGCTAGATGACTGGCTTGAAGAACCTCAGGATGGCACTCCAAAGGAACACCTTGGTGACAACAAGCCTTTTGGGATACGTGATACCTATGGATGCTACTGGCTAGATGTTTTCAGCCTCAAACGGTGGTGGTTCTTCAAGATTCACGTGTTGAAGGCAGCAGATTTGATCAGCACAAGGACCTAAAGGAATAAACCATCATGAAGAACCTCAGAATAGCACTGCAAAGCATGAGGAACACCTTGGTGACCCCAAGTCTTTTGGGATACGTCCTGCAGACTGATGAGACAAAACTGGACCTATGGATGCTACTGGCTAGATGTTTTCAGCCTCTATTTGGCCACAACACCCACACGTACAGCACGCAAATGTGCGGCTTGTTTGATTGAATCCAGGTTAGGACAATTAGTTCATCAAATGTGTTCATGAGCCCGGAGTCCATCCAACCCCCCCATACACACACACACACACACACACGGTGAGATTTTTTATGTTCATTTTGCTCGTATTTTGCACCCAAAAGTGCGTCCGTGGCTCCCGTTTTACTTTCCCGAAGCAGGGTCGCATAGTGAACGCGAGCAGTTGCTTTGAAACGGCGCTAATTAAGTCGTATCCATAAAATAACGTCCCTTTTTTCCCACTCAGCACATGTTGTTGATGCATCTCACACATATGGAGCTAAAGATCTTAATTATATCCCCAAGATCTTCAGTGTAGCGTAGAGCCGAGCGCCGTGCTGATTCAGGAGTCCTTCAAAGCGCTTCTTCATTTTCTATCTTTTTTCTCCTTGTTTAGCTTCGAACTTTGCAGCATTTGAAAGCTCAGCACCCTGAAAGATCTGCTCCAGCACCACCACACCCGGTCCAACTTCCACCAGAACTGCAGGAAGGTCAACAAGGGAGGTCGGCATCAACCTCAACCTCAGATTCCTAGATGAATCACACCAATGGTCTCCTGCTGAGGTAACAGCCCGGATCAGTGATTTTTTGAGGGTTGAGGTCAGGCTGGTGCTGGATTAGGAGGCCTGGCTCATGGTACACATTCCAGTTCATCCCAAAGATGTTCAGTAAGGTTAAGTTCAGGGCTTTGTGTTCAACACAACTCATCACATATATTCATATACACCGATCAGCCATAACATTAAAACCACCTCCTTGTTTCTACACTTACTGTCCATTTTATCAGCTCCACTTACCATATAGAAGCACTTTGTAGTTCTACAATTACTGACTTTAGTCCATCTGTTTCTCTGCATGCTTTGTTAGCCCCCTTTCACCCTGTTCTCCAATGGTCAGGACCCCCACAGGACCACCACAGAGCAGGTATTATTTAGGTGGTGGATCATTCTCAGCACTGCAGTGACACTGACATGGTGGTGGTGTGTTAGTGTGTGTTGTGCTGGTATGAGTGGATCAGACACAGCAGCGCTGCTGGAGTTTTTAAACACCTCACTGTCCCTGCTGGACTGAGAATAGTCCACCAACCAAAAATATCCAGCCAACAGCGCCCCGTGGGCAGCGTCCTGTGACCACTGATGAAGGTCTAAAAGATGAGCGACTCAAACAGCAGCAATAGATCAGCGATCGTCTCTGACTTTACATCTACAAGGTGGACCGACTAGATAGGAGTGTCTAATAGAGTGGACAGTGAGTGGACATGGTGTTTAAAAACTCCAGCAGCGCTGCTGTGTCTGATCCACTCATACCAGCAAAACACACACTAACACACCACCACCATGTCAGTGTCACTGCAGTGCTGAGAATGATCCACCACCTAAATAATACCTGCTATGTGGTGGTCCTGTGGGGGTCCTGACCATTGAAGAACAGGGTGAAAGCAGGTTAAAAAGGTATGTAGAGAAACAGATGGACTACAGTCAGTAATTGTAGAACTACAGAGTGCTTCTATATGGTAAGTGGAGCTGATAAAATAAACAGTGAGTGTAGAAGCGAGGAGGTGGTTTTAATGTTATGGCTGATCGGTGTATATACATTTTTTGCTTTTAATTATTTAATACATCTGTTAGTAATGAGTAAGTGAACGAAGTGTCCACATAGTTTCGGTTAAATTGTATTTTTTTTTTAGCTTCGGATGCTGATCCACTCTTTTTTAATATCAGCTACAGCTAAATTAGATGAAGTATCAGGAGAATTGATGAGAAGTGAAGGACTGAATAAATAAAGAACATTTTTAGACGTTGACGTTGTTGCTGTGCATCTTGAAATGTAAAGACCGTCATTATTTCTAGAGTTAATATTTTTATATCTGCATTATGTGAAGTTTTGACAAGTGAACCTGACAGAAGTTTTGGAATGGCCGCTAAAGCCCAGGATGATTTTGTATTCTGCACTGATTGTGCTCTTAAGCCCAGTAATGGTCTGAGTGTCTAATCTTTTATGAGTGCACTGATCAGTCCTTAATCAGAATTTCATCAAAACGTCTCCAGTTTATTTGCATTTCTGACTAGAAGTGAATCTTGGAAAGTTGCTTCAAATCAAAGTAAATTCTGTCTGACTGAAAGTTTGAGGCTTTTGATGCCAGAGAAAAGGTGGCGGAGGTCTGAGAATCATCCGCCTCCTCCTCTTCCATCCTTCCTCCTGAAGTTCCCACTCAGTCAACCATGACTGACAGCCACTGTTGAATTACAACATGCGAGGTTCATTCACACCCATATTCAGGCAAAACGGGGTGGAAGTTTTGAAAAGGCTGAGTCTGGTTTATTATTAGTGTGATTGCAGTAGCCAAATACATGGTTGCACACACACAATCCCCTATCTGAGCACCTATTCCCCCACATATTCTACCACTGCTTACCTCACACTCACATTGTTTTCAGGAGATGCACCTGTCTCTGTAAATATTATCCCCAGTTTATGATCAAATACATCTATTTATAAGAAGCACAAAAAATACTGACTGTAGATGGTGAAGAGGGAGCTGTGCCATAAAGCAAAGCTCTTCATTTACCGATCAGTCTTTGTCACCTATGGTCATAAACTTTAGGTAACGACCTCATGATGTCATCATGGATACCAAGGGGCCAAAATGAGTTTTCTCTCTCTGTTCCATTGCATGGATCTGATAAGGATGCCTCCTTTATGCCTCCTGTTGGAGATATACAAGCCACAGGCAACTGGGAAAGGCCCCAGAGTAGACCCAGAACCCGCTGGAGGGGTTATGTCTCTCTGCTGGACTGGGAACTCCTGGGGATCCCACCGGAGGGAGAGGACAGAGATGTTTGGGTTGCTTCGCTTGCTGTGTTGCCACCGTGACCCCAAAATGAATGAGTGGAGAAGATCCTCAGGCTAATAACTCCAGATGCCAGTGTTGACCTGCCAAAACCGCAACAAAAAGTCCAGAAATATGGACCACTGACGCTGCTTAACGTGGAGTGAAAATGAAGAGCAGCAGAAAGTAAAGCCGGAAATAATAAAGGATACAAACATCAGGATCATGAGGAGGTGATGAGTGAGGACAGGCTGGACAGACTGCCAATCCATCGCAGAGCTTAGGCCAAGCCACAGACATGTCTGTGTAGATGCCTGGACAGCTGATAGCACCACTAAGATTTAAACTCAGACCTGAGCTAGCGTAACAGACCACTGCACCACCCAAGTGCTATTATTAATATTAATATTATTATTATTAATGCGCTATAATGAAGCTCCTGTCTGGTCGGTACGAACCATTTTCGCCAAGGTCTCGCAGCATCATCGTAACACTGATGCACTTTTTATTCCAAGATCATAATACGTGTAAAACTGCATTAATCATCTGTATCTTTTTCTCCTTCACTTGCTCAGCCTATTTAGACCCGGTCGTTTGAATTCTGAACTGATCGTGTCCAATTAGGCTTGAAATTGAACGCATTACATTCAGTCAGGGTCAAAAATCCACTTGAGTATTCAAGTGTTCGGCGTTTGTCCCCAATTAGCTCGAGTGTTGCTGTCTACAGAATCTGCATATTCACCGGCGCAGACATCGCATCCATCATCAACACGTTCAGACGCCATCAGCATACAAACGGCAGCGAGAGTCCTTCAGACCGAGCGTGCCGAGGCCTCCGGAATACATTTCGGCTAAAGCGGAGAAAACACTGGAGTGTGCAGAACTCGCTTTTAAAATCGGAGGAGAGGGAAGTTCAGTGCTCTTAAAGTTAATTAAGGGTGCAGACGCAGACGCTGCCACCGGAGGTCTTTGAGGGGCGCTGTTGATGTTCTCATCGGCTTTTTTGCAGCTTTTATCTCATATGATTAAATATACAATCACAGACCTGCTGCGGTTTATATTCGGACTTAAATAAATGTCCCCCCCAAAAATGCTAGCTTATCTAACAAAGGATGAAATTGATGGGGATCGTTAACATTATCTGGTGTGAGTGATGCTCGCTGATCTCAACAGTTCTTCTGGACCTGGGTGAGAAAGCTTTAGGTTTTTGTGCAAATGAAGAGAAACTTAAAGGGGAACAGGCGCATTAGGGGTGTTTTTGTTTTCAGATAAGGTGGTGGAACACCAGAACTTACTTGTATGAAGAAGGAGAAAAACTCCATGATAAATTCTGCACATTTAAGTTATTGGGAGGCGAGTTCTCGTCTTAATTATTACTGTGATCTCATTGGTCCAGTCCTCGTATATATTCCAAGCTCTAGCATTACACAGAGTGGTCATTTTTATATCATTTTTCCCATTTTTGTTGTTGTTAATTTCATTATTTCATTACATGCACTACAAAATATGACTACATTTCCCAGAGTCCCTTGCACTGCTTTGAGCTTTAACTTCATGAACGTAGGAAAATATTAATATCGGGCTGCATGGTGGCTCGGTGGGTAGCACTGTCGCCTTGAATCAGGAAGCTCCTGGGTTCAGTTCCCAGGTTGAGTGGTCTGGGTCCTTTCTCTGTGGAGTTCTCCCCGTGTCTGTGCTGGTTTCCTCCGGGTGCTTCGGTTTCCTCCCACAGTGTAAAGACGTGCAACCAAGTTAAATGGAGATACTAAGCTGCCCCTAGGTATGAGTGTGTGTGTCTACTATAACATACACCAATCAGTCGTAACATTAAAACCACCTCCTTGTTTCTACACTCACTGTCCTTGTTATCAGCCCAACTTACCATATACGTAGAAGCACTTTGTAGTTCTACAATTACTGATTGTAGTCCATCTGTTTCTCTGCATGCTTTGTTAGCCCCCTTTCACCCTGTTCTTCAATGGTCAGCACCCCGACAGGACCACCACAGAGCAGGTATTATTTAGGTGGTGGATCATTCTCAGCACTGCAGTGACACTGACATGGTGGTGGTGTGTTAGTGTGTGTTGTGCTGGTATGAGTGGATCAGACACAGCAGCGCTGCTGGAGTTTTTAAACACCTCACTGTCCCTGCTGGACTGAAAATAGTCCACCAACCAAAAATATCCAGCCAACAGCGCCCCTGGGCAGCGTCCTGTGACCACTGATGAAGGTCTAGAAGATGACCGACTCAAACAGCAGCAATAGATGAGCGTTCGTCTCTGACTTCACATCTTCAAGGTGGACCAACTAGGTAGGAGTGTCTAATAGAGTGGACAGTGAGTGGACACGGTATTTAAAAACTCCAGCAGCGCTGCTGTGTCTGATCCACTCATACCAGCACAACACACACTAACACACCACCACCATGTCAGTGTCACTGCAGTGCTGAGAATCATCCACCACCTAAATAATACCTGCTCTGTGGTGGTCCTGTGGGGGTCCTGACCATTGAAGAACAGCATGAAAGGGGGTAACAAAGCATCAGCAGCAGAGAAACAGATGGACTACAGTCAGTAATTGTTGAACTACAAAGTGCTTTTCTATGGTAAGTGGAGCTGATAAAATAGACAGTGAGTGTAGAAACATGGGAATGGTTTTAATGTTATGGTTGATCAGTGTAGGTGTTTATGCTCTGTGTTGATCTTGTATTAATCACCAGTACTGTAATAAGTGACTTTGTTTAGAAGTGAGACGCTGCATTTGTGACCTACAGTTATGACTGAATACAATTTGAGCAATTGAGGTTTAAGGGCCTTGCTTAGGAGCCCAACAGTGGCAGCTTGGTAGGGGTGGGGCATGAACCAGCAACCCTCTGATTACTAGTTAAGTACCCCAAACACTAAGCTATCACTGCGCTCACTGTCCAAAGACGTGAATAAGAATACAGATTAAAAACAGTGCATCAGCGCAGTACTTAAACAGAACTTGATGTTGTCAGCTTTCATCGGCGGCAGAATTCATTACGAGCAGAAACCTTCACGCTACACTGAGAAACCACAAGTCATCCTGGGAAAGTGAGTCTAGAGCGAGCATTAAAAAGAACCCAGATCTGCCTCCAAATGGCTTCAGTGGTAAATATTGACATTTCCCATCTAAAAATAGCCAAGCATGGCAGTTTAACATCTAAATAACATTTTAATTCACGTTACTGCAAGAAACGAATGATATTTAAGCAAATTAATACAACTACGACTGTTTTAAGTATTAAAAATAAATCCTTCACATGTCCCTAATCTCATTTTAACCTTTACTACTATTACTTATGTTTGCTGTAAATGCTTATGCATATTTATTCATGACATTACGCTCTAATCTTTTGTTTATTCACTTTCTCTTTTGTGCTTAATTAAGACGAATGCTGTTAGAATATTACGAGCATGTTGCATTTACCCCGCTGTTAATTACTCGCTGGGTCCACGTGGAACGGGGGCGACGCCGTCGTTCTGTACGGTCCCTGATTGCTTAATAGCTTTGTGCTCTTCATTTTTTCCACGCTTGCATATTTTTCCAGCACCTGCTAGATAGCGTAATTGACCGCTGTGCCTTTTAGTATTAAGTAGTATTTAATTATCAGAAAATGTGCTTAGCACCCTTGGCTCCCTCTTCACATACAGTACTTTTTGTGTACGGAAACATGACAGGGTTTTACAGTTTGGTCATTTTGCTCATCTAAGCTTTTCTCTCTCTGCGTTTTAAGTGAAGATTATTCTCACCCGGAATAGAACCAGCCGAGCCGCAGTTGCGACGAGAGGAAAGTGCTCAACTTCTCTACTTCTCCTCTTCAGTTGTGAGCGCTCTGTTGAGTGAGTGGAGCTAAAATTATGGTTCAGGGTTAATAACACCACTCTCCAGCGCCATTGTTCTAATGAATAAAACCTGCAGGCACTGAGATACTGTAGGAGATAGTGCGCTATTGTTAGCATAATTAGCATTATATTGCTAAATGAGCAAGCTTGTTATCTTTTAATATCCCTGCCGTTGTTAATCTAACATGGAACACACAAGTGTTCCCTCTCACCTGCTTTTTAGATCCTCTATGCTTGGGTTTGAGCTGGTTAAGCTGGTCCTCCAGTCTGGTAGGCATGCCGTAGCCTAGTGGTTAGGGTACTGGACTAGTAAATATAAGGTCACCACTTCAATCCCCACCACTGCCAGGTTGCTGCTGTTGGGCCCTGGAGCAAGGCCCTTAACCCTCAATTGCTCAGACTGTATACTGTAACGGTAATGTAAGTCGCTTTGGATAAAGGCGTCCGCTAAATGCTGAAAATGTAAATAGTATGGTCAGTGATGGACTGGTCTAGATGGTCGGCCTTCTGGTCTTCCAACCTATCCAGCATAACAAGCACTCTGTCACTATCTGTCAAAAACACACTGCTGCTATTGATTTCAGTGAGAGGTATCCGTTGACTGACTGCCAGCACCAGCGCATTAGGATGCATCAAATTGATGCTTCATTAAAAAAGTCCAAGAAGTTCAGCAGATTTTGACAGAAAGCTTTGGATCAGCTGATCAGAGACAGATTCAGTCATTTAGGTCAGTGCTGAACATAAAGGACAAGCGTATCACGGTTATAAGCTATAAGTCATTCAGTAAAGTTATTCAGATGCTACTTTGACTATCCACAAAGCTCTGCACCAAAAACATAAACTCAGCCTCAGTCACCGTTAGCGCTCATTACTAATTACAGCGTGTGATTTTTCCTGTCCTTCTATAAGTCCTTGATGGTTGCACCATATCGTCACTCGACATTTCGCTGAGTCTGATGATGATGGATCTGTGTGATGAGGCCAATTTTACCTCCAGTGCTGAAGGGTACGAAGACGAGGCTTCAGCTCCGTTCGTTTATGAGCCGGGTGGAATTGTTTTCCTCTGTGGGTTTAATATCTGACTGTAGCAGCTGCGTTCAGACAAATTACCGCTGCCTCCCTGTCCCACAGCTTCAGAGACAAAACGTAGAAATTGCATTAATAAATCGTGACATTTGCATCGTCTCGTTCTCAGACGGAATACATAATTGACTCTGACGTTAACAGCGTTTTATAGAATGTTCGTCCCCTCTCACTTTCACCACGTTTACCTGCTCTGCTCTAATTGTGTGTTTTTGTGTGTTCCAATTCATCTCAGTATGATTTCTGTACATTTAATGGACAGTTTATTTCTGCGTTTGGCAGAGACACTTTATCACCGATGGAGAAGATGTGGAAGTGCTGGACAGTTTTCTCTACTTGGATCAATCATTAACAGCAAAGGATCCAGCAGTCAGGAAATAAAATAAAGAAACTGGAAAATACCTTCAGATGTAACGATTAGTGTTTCCAAGCAAAGATCAGATCTGTTCAGACTATGTTCCTCTCTGTGCTTTTTTTGGATGTGAAAGCTGGACAGTAAAATGTGGGACAGGAAGATTATTGGTGTTTATTATTGGCTTTGGTGCTGGCAAAGATGTTTGACAGATAAACAAGACAAACAAATAGACCCACAAACTGAAGCTCTGTTATTTTAGACACATAGACAGTTATGCTTGGATCAGTTGAAGGCAAAAGAGGAAGAGGACGGCCATCAACAATGAATGAGCCTGAAGACCTGAACAGAGAACAAAATGTTCTGGATAAACACCATTAGTAATAATAATATTATTATTATTATTATTAACAGTAAAAAAAATAATGATAATACTACTACTACTACTACTAATAATAACAGTAAAAATAATAATAATAATAGTAATAATAATAATAAATGATGATAATAATAATAATAATAACAGTAAAAATAATAATAATAATAACAGTAATAATAATAATAATAATAATAATAACAGTAAAAATAATAATAATAATAACAGTAAAAATAATAATAATAATAATAACAGTAATAATAATAATAATAATACTAATAATAATACTAATAATAATGATAATAATGATAATAATAATAACAACAAAAACAATATTAATAATAATAAAACAATGACAATAACACAAATCATAACAATAATAATAACATGAAATTTAATCATAATAAGTACCATGATGATAATAGTAGAAATAGTGGTATTATTATTAATAATAGTAGTGATAAAAATAATAAAATTAGGGTGGCATGGTGGCTTGGTGGGTAGCACTGTTGCCTCACAGCAGGAAAGAGCAATCCTTTCTGTTGGGAGTTTGCATGTTCTCCCCATGTCTGCATGGGTGTTCTTGTGGGCTTCCTTCAAATACACTGGTTTCCACCTACAGTCGAAAGACAGTGTGTGTGTGTGTGTGTGTGTGTGTGTGTGTGTGTGTGTTTGTCCTGTGAGGAAGTGGTGACCCACAGAGACCCTGACCAGGATAAAACGGTAGTAAAACAGACAATGAATGAATGAATAATAGATCACTTCTTATTCCAGAGCACTACAGCACCAGTCCATGGGCAATAAAGCAACAGCATTATATTTCTATTCTATTTTATTCCCAGAGGTCTTTGGTGACATTGTTCCAGGTCGTACCTGCACAGACCCATCAGCTCTAATCACAGATACCTTTACTGTGACAGAATCAGACTGGCAGCGTAGCTCCGAGCCAAGCGTACATGCCATCCAGATAAAAGTATAAAGAACTAAAACATTTCTGCTGATTTTACCTGAGTGTCACATCAGGACGTTCCTAAAGTTATGAACACCATATGAACCGTGTGGTTCAGTTTGAGAGAAGCTGGTTTATAAGATGTTATTACCATTTTTTAATCTGATTAGCCTCATCAGTTTTTTTTTATTTTGATCTCTAAATGAGGTAAAACATGTTTTGGTGGCTGCCACATCATCATGAGCAAGGACGGATTAAGGATAGTCTGGGCCCCTGGGCAAAGAGTTGCCCAGGAACCACCCCCCGCCCCCCCCCCTCCAAAAACATAAATAAATTAATACATTAAACAACCTGTCAATAACTAACCCTAACACAAGAATCTGTTTTATATAAGTTTCTTTCTACTCTTCTTTCTGGCAAAGTCATCCACTAATTCATCAAAATTAAGCTGTCTGACCAAATCTGATTCAATGGCCAGAAGTGACAGTGAGTTCAGTGAGTGTGTATGCATTCAAACTGCTTGAAATTGCTTGTCTTAAATTAAAAAAATTGCAAAATTGCTAAATTAATTTGTGTCTCTGCGCTTAAGAGAAATTGAACATAATAATTTTGAAACAATACAAATTCAGAAACATTAAGTAAGGGCCTGAATCGCATATTTGCAACAAAACGTCTGTTATGAAATATGGTAGCTTGCCTGGCAATTTGTAGGTCCCTAGAAAGTCAAGGAGCCATGGTAAACGACTTCTATGGAAGTCAAGGGCCCCATAGCAGGGGCCCTCGTGATCAAGGGCCCTCTAATGGTATGCCCTGCTCTTCTCTAGGGCCCCCTGGTAGGGGCTCTCATAACCCGGGCTCTCTAAAAATATGCCCCCCTGTTTCCTAGGACCCCTAATAGCCAGAAGTCGAAGTCAGAGCAGTGCCACAACGCCTCATCCATTTTCATAAGGGGCCCAAAAGCATGACTAGGGCCCAAAAGCATGGCTAGGGCCCCCAAAAGCATGGCTAGGGCCCAAAAGCATGGCTAGGGCCCCCAAAAGCATGGCTAGGGGCCCCAAAAGCATGGCTAGGGCCCCCAAGAGGCCCTGGGGTCAAAGTCCCTAATAGTCAGAGGATCCTTAAAATGGAGGGCCCTCGGAAATAAAAATATATTCTATCATAAATGTTGATAGGCATCGCAAAATGTTTTGGGCCAGGGCCCCCCCGGGGCCCCCTGACCTCAAGGGCCCCTGGGCGCTGGCCCCACTGGCCCGGTCAGTAATCCAGCCATGATCATGAGCATCTTTACCATGTTGCCCGAAACCCTGGCCAGCAGAACGATGTAGCATTAGGTCAGTAAAGGACGTCTGTACGCGTGGATTCAGTGTTTTTACCTCTAAAATGTTTTAACAGTTCCAACACGGACAGTAAATTGGATTATGTTGGAGTAAACTGCATTATGGGTAATGGGTGCAAAAGTGTAGTTGAACTGAAGGATAATTGCAGACAAATTCCTGCCTCTGGCTGCTTCTCCTGCCGATCTGCTCAGAGTGCTGTTAGTGCTGTTAGTGCTGGTGCTGGGGTCACACCAGGCTTCTGGATGTAAAATCTCAAGCCTAAATTACATTTATATAAAAGGAACGAACATCAGCACCCAGCCTTACAAATGCTCTCTTGACTGAATAGGCACAAATTCCCACAGACCTGCTTCAGAGCCTGCTCAATGCTCAATGCTTTAATAACATTTGTTTTTGAAATGGGACATCCAACAAGCTCACAGATAAGTGTCCAAATACTTTCGGCCACACAGTAGATGTCAGTCAGTCAGGACTCCAAATATAAACCCTGGTGCAGGTGAAAAGAAGCGGTACTGCACCCATTTCAGAGGGGGCGTGTGTTACTCACGACTTTCCTTGATCAGAAAAGAAGGTGAAATATGATTGGGGAATTGGATAAGATTTAATCAT
Source organism: Trichomycterus rosablanca (assembly GCF_030014385.1). Classification (NCBI taxonomy): domain Eukaryota; kingdom Metazoa; phylum Chordata; class Actinopteri; order Siluriformes; family Trichomycteridae; genus Trichomycterus; species Trichomycterus rosablanca. Next base: position 1,687,085 of record NC_086002.1, on the reverse strand, counting down.
AAAACCTCCAAATTAAAAGAATAAAAAAATAAAAAAGAACTACAAAATAAAAATTTATTAATTAATTAATTAACTAAAAAACAAAAATTTAAAACAAAAATAAAAAATAAAAAACAAAAAAATACTAAAATAAAATAATTTAAAAAATTGAATGAATAAAATAAAAATTTAAAATAAATACATAAAAATACAAAAATTAAAAATAAATTAATTAATTAATTAATTAAAAAACAAACAAAAAAAATCAATCAAAAAAAAAAAAAAAAATTTATTTAAATAATTTAAAAAATGAAATAAATAAAATTAAAAAAAAAAAAAAAAAAAAAAAAAAAAAAATACAAATAATAATAATAAAAACCCCTCCAAATTCATATCAGTGATCAAAGTGAAACCAGAACGTATTCGAGTTTCTTTATTCTGGTGTCTTTCTTGTTTGTGATCTGCACTGTTAATCTGGTCTGGGTTCTTCATACTGGAGATTCAAATGAGCACTGATACACAATCCCAGCATCCCCGTGGGTTTCTGTACCAAAACTGCTTACGTCCATCATTTTAAGATCCGTGTTGTGGAACAGGAGTCTGGGATTTTATGCTGCGCTGTAAACAGAGGATTTCTGTAAAGAAAAGATGACGTGCAGCGATTCTTTCCTCCCTGTGAGACGCACAGTGTATAATTATTATTATTATTTGTAATTTTGGTGCTTCCTTAATGACATTTGATTCTAAAATTGCTTTTACTTAATTTTCTGTCTGATGAGACAGTATAACAAATCAAAACATCCATGCATTTTTTACAATATAGCTTTTTTATGACCAGAGGAACACGCTGTGCTCTTTGTATTCCTTCACCTCTAAAGCAGGAACCTGAACCAGACAGTAGGAGTCGCTGTTGCAGCAGCAATCCGGCCTTTCCTCCCGTACTGAGTCTCGAACTACACTGTATGGCCAAAAGTATTTGGACACCCGATCATGAGCTTGTCTGGCATACCAAACGTCTGTGTGATCTTTTCAGCTTCTGAGAATGCTTCTCATGAAACTTGCCTTCTCATGAAGCATGTCTGTGGGAATTTGGAGTCTAGATTTCCTTTGCATCACACCCGTCATTAAGGGCACAGTCACACTGGAACAGGAAAGAGCCTTGGAGGCATATAAGTGATCTCATATCATTGATTCTTATACCCTCTGACCACAGCTCCTGTATCTCAGGTCTAGAAAATCCATTACTTGCTTTTTTCTCTGCTTAAGAAAAAAAATATCGTGTTTTTGTGAATTGAGAAGCCACTCCAAAACCATTTCCTCTGAACACACAAGTTCATTAATGGAACCGAAAGAGGACACAAATAAAAAGGCAGCGGTTCCTCATCTGATGGTTTCCATTCTAATTACAGCCTCTAATATCTGCACAACATGAAGAACTGAACCTTCTAGCTCCAGAGCAGATCATCAAAGCACCAGCACATTCACGTTCAGGACCTGAGTCATTCAGTCTCGGTCGCATCGGGTCCTCACATCAACAAATCGATCGATTCTACAGCAGATTAAAACGTTACAAATGTTTATAAGCTTCTATTTTTTAATATAGGAGCTGCATAAACACTCACCAACATCCACTGATTATTTTAAGCTACACCTATTATTATACAGATAAACGTTTTGTGTATACAAGTACTGAATGAGGTTGTGCATCACAGCCCGATCATTCACATTTTTGGACGATTTTTGCAGACATGAATTGAATTTTTCCCGGAGCTTTTGGACAGGACCCCACTCGCTGTCCGCCGCGGATATGAAAGCAGTGCGAGTGCTTGGAGACGCTGTGTGCCAGGCTTCGGTTTATTCAGGGTGTTAAACAGGGTGCCGTATTTTCCCCCGAAGCTGAATGTGTTATGACAGGCTCTAATTACGGACGGCGAGCGGTTGCCAGATTGTCCTGCAGAGGGCCGTGCGATATTAATTTGACATTGAGAGGGTGTCTCGCTAAATGATGTACACGGAACATTTCAATTTCCCTCTGTTATTAGATTGAACCAATTACGCGGCAATTTCGGGAGGAGACACTTCAGGAAGTCGCCGCGGAGGCTTCGCGTTCAATCAGGTTCTGCGACGCGCAGCTTTTGATCTTCACTTCCTTCAGCCTCACAGACTTCGGCTTGATTCTTTAATCTGATTAAATATAACACGTTTATAAAGCTGTTACATTCACATCCGCTCCTAACAGATGTACAAAAAAAAGCTATTATATGAAATAAATTATGAGCGGCTTTCTTCAGATAGCAGTTTGGGTTCGATCCCCAGGCGGGGCAGTCCGGGTTTTTTCTGTGTGGAGTTTGCATGTTCTCCACGTGTCTGCGTGGGTTTCCTCTGGGAGCTCCGGTTTCCTCCCACAGTACAACAACATGCAGTCAGGTTAATTGGAGACACTGAGTTGCCATATAGATGAATGTGTGTGTGTATGTGTGTGTGTGTGTATATGTGTATGTATGTGTGTGTGTATATGTGTATGTATTTTGTGTGTATGTGTGTGTATGTATGTGTGTGTATGTGTGTGTGTATGTATGTGTATGTATGTGTGTGTATGTGTGTGTATGTGTGTGTGTGTGTGTGTATGTATGTGTATGTATGTGTGTGTATGTGTGTGTATGTATGTATGTGTGTATGTGTGTGTATTTGTGTGTATGTATGTGTGTGTATGTGTGTATTTGTGTGTATTTGTGTGTATGTGTGTGTGTATGTGTGTGTCTGCCCTGCGATGGACTGGAGCCCCATCCAGGGTGTTACTGTGTGCCTTGCTCCCATTAAAAAGTTGGGAGATGAGCTGGCCAACATCAGTGCTTTAACGGGCACAAGGGTGGCACGGAGGCTTGCTGGATAGCACTGTCACCTGACAGCAAGGAGCTCCTGGGTTCGATCCCCAGGTGAAGCGGTCCGGGTCCTTTCTGTGTGGAGTTTGCATGTTCTCCTCGTGTCTGTGTGGGTTTCCTCCAACAGTACAAATACGTGCAAGTGAGGTGAATTAGAGATAAAATCCTAATAAATACATAAATAAATAAATAAATAAATAATGGGCACAAATTCACACAGACATGCTCCAAAATCTTACAGAAAACCATCTACAGTGGTGGCTGTTATTAGGGTGCACACAGTTTTATAGTGGAATGCCCAACACTGGGATATGGATCATGCAAAAATACTAGATTTTATAGACCTGTTGGCTCTGGGTGTGGCTGAAACACCCAACATTGTAATGTCATCTACATCAGATATTAAACGCTGCTTTGTAACATCCACAGCTGTAAAGTTGTTCACAGTTCTGCTTCTATCTTCCTTCTCTGTCTTATGAAATAACATTTAGCCGCTCCAACAGAGAAGAAATATCCGCTTCTCCATGGAAGCTGTCAGTATTTTCTTTATCTTCTAATAGATTGTCTCCTGTAATCCCGTAACTCCTGATATTTTTCATCCAGACTGGGTGTGAAATGTGATTTGGGAGGCCGAAATTCAATCAGAGGTAGAAAACGTGATTACGCTTCAGGATGGTGCGTGAGAGGATGCTCCGCTTATTCAATAACTCATCCGTTCATCTACACAATCACTTGCTGTTTATTCTGAGCTCTGGGTGCTGAAAGAAGCCACAATAAAATCAGTCATGGATTTTATTTAGAGATTTTCATCCTGGCACCGTGCTGCTTTACAGGGTGCTAACTAAATAGCCCAAACACACACACACACACACAAAACGTAATGAGCACCTCTGTATTTCAGAATTATGAGCTTCACAAAGCTGGAATTCATGAGATCATCTGAGGAGGTTCTGTACTATGTAGTGTCAGGACATCTCCAGCAGGTGGAACGTCCTGCTGTGCATCCTGGTGCCAACATCTTCCATGGGTACACCGTACACATCCAGCCACATGACCTTGGTCACATCTGGTCACATCTGGTCAACTGTCTGGTCCTGATCAAAGTCCCTCTGATCCCTCTATGCTGATCAGAACTACAAGGAACCTCCATCGGCCAAACATCCAGCAGATCCCTCAACCTCACATGCACCAGTGCTACCAAATATGCACATTTTAGAAGGGTGGTCCTAATGTTTTGGCTCATCAGCGTATATTTATATAAGTACTTTTATCTATTTTTATTTCAGTACCAAAATAAAAACAATAAGTAATTTTAAATCTGCTTATTATTTTAACATTACAATAAATTAATGTGTATTATAATTATTATATGACTGTTTTATACTTTTGTTACTAAATACTGGTGTTAATGGATTTTGTTTAATGTTTTCTTTATTTATTAATTTATATTTTACTCTTTAATACTGGTCAGGGTCACAGTGGGTCTGGGGCTACTAACTGGAAACTCTTGGAGCTTGTCAGTCCATCCCTGACCTGCCCAGCAAAATATAAATAATAGGCGCCTAGGTGGCACAGCGGGATATTCCACTAGCACCCCAGTGCCGAGATTCTGAACTCCTCGGTTAGAAACTCGCCGTTGTCACCAGTCAGCTGGGCGCCATCTAGCGGGCATAATTGACCTTAAATCTTCTTTAGTGTTTTGCAACGATTCGTGCTGCTATTAAATTATGGGTTTATGGGGAAGGGGGGGTTCCCCACCAGGGGGCACCACACAGACACCCTCTGCAGTCAGAAGCTGAAGTCGGACATGTCAGAATGTTCATTCAGCAGGAACCGGACGAGTTGTGACGTAAGCGCCTTTTCCAACATGGCGACAAGATATAAAATAATAAAGTACAATTTGTACGTTGCGTTACTGTGCCACATTTGTGTTGAAAAACACCCATAGAAAAGCTAAAATAACAGTTAAATCTCGCATGTATGTTACATGATTAATTAACATGAGTATGTAATAATAAAGAAACAAGACAGGTTTACACAAGACAAGATAAACTAACACCAGACCTATGCTAACTGCTAACTAAGCTAAACACACAAACAGTGCTAAATGCTAATGCTAATCTCTAAGCTAAATGCTAATCTAAACATACATGAACCAAGCTGAAGCTAGACATGAATCCTAAACTAAAAATGAATAAGAGAAACAGAACCAAGACTAAACAAGAACAAGACAATCAGAACATGAACTGACTAACAGGACCGGACAGGAGCAAGGACAGGACCGGACCCGACCGGACAGGACCGGACAGGACCGGACCGGACAGGACCGGACCGACAGAGTTATAGGCAAAATATTCTCCTCTTGACTGATCCCAAGCTCCCATCTTAAATGCCATGGGCTTATTACCTCAAACGAGGTTCAGCTGTGGTTAATTAGCAGGGGACCAATCACAGTGAGGGGGCGTTATCTTGCCCCTAAAAAAACAAACTTCTCCAACATGTGCTCCTGGAGAGAAGGGCGTGGCATGTAAACATGAGGTCTGGGAGCACACAGAGGCTGGATTCGTGACAATATTTAGCTTCCCACATAAACCACATGAATGTGAGTTTGACCTTGGAGAAACGTCCTCCCAAAATGCACTCGGAGGCATCGTTACTTCGGCCGTGTTTCTTTTTCAGTGCCGCTGACCAAATTGTTGAATTTCTAAAACAGCTTGATCTTGACCTCATGATGAGACATCTTCATGACGTGTGCCCTCCGTTGCTTTGGTTCTTTGGTTCTTTGGTTCTGGTTGCCTTGAACCTTTCAGCCACGTCTGCATTTTTCTGTTCCCAAACCAAACCTCATCCTTCATCCTCACTTTCCCGTAATGTGCTCACTAATCTCATTTCACTCTGGCTGAAGATTTATGGGATTTGTAGTTTCAGCACCATTGTTCTTCATTTTTCTGTCCATCCCAAGGTGAGACAGAATCCTTTACATTAGAGAAACTGACAAACCAGTAATGATGGAGATTCACACGTTTGGATTTTCCTCTGAATGTCAGCAGGGCGTCTCGCAGATTGTTTTACTCAGACTGAAAACCTTCCTCCGTCGCTCCGTTTCACTCCTCGGTGAGGTCACGCCGGGGGCGTTTCACACTCGGATTGAATACTCGGGTCGTAACCATGAAGCGATTCTGAGCTTGTTTTGGAAGCAATTAAGCAAATGCGTGCAGTGAGCGTTTATTGTAATCTACTCACTACAAAACCAATGAATTTACTCTGTTCATGAGGTGAATTCTCTTTTTACTTCCTCCTTAGTTTCATTTTTCAGTTTAAATCATCAGAGTGTGAAACCAGTGCTAACTGCACCCAGCTTTGAAAACCATTTTATGTCCATATATACTGATCAGTCATAACATTAAAACCACCTCCTTGTATCTACACTCACTGCCCATTTTATCAGCTCCACTTACCATATAGAAGCACTTTGTAGTTCTACAATTACTGACTGTAGTCCATCTGTTTCTCTGCATGCTTTGTTAGCTCCATTTCATGCTGTTCTTTAATGGTCAGGACCCCCACAGGACCCCCACAGAGCAGGTATTATTTAGGTGGTGGATGATTCTCAGCACTGCAGTGACACTGAAATGGTGGTGGTGTGTTAGTGTGTGTTGTGCTGGTATGAGTGGATCAGACACAGCAGCGCTGCTGGAGTTTTTAAACACCTCACTGTCACTGCTGGATTGAGAATAGTCCACCAACCAAAAACATCCAGCCAACAGCGCCCCGTGGGCAGCGTCCTATGACCACTGATGGAGGCAATAGATGAGCGATCGTCTCTGACTTTACATCTACAAGGTGGACCAACTAGGTAGGAGTGTCTAATAGAGTGGACAGTGAGTGGACACGGTGTTTAAAAACTCCAGCAGCGCTGCTGTGTCTGATCCGCACATACCAGCACAACACACACTAGCACACCACCACCATGTCAGTGTCACTGCAGTGCTGAGAATGATCCACCACCTAAATAATACCTGCTTTGTGGGGGTCCTGACGATTGAAGAACACCATGAAAGGAGGCTAATAAAGCATGCAGAGAAACAGATGGACTACAGTCAGTAATTGTAGAACTACAAAGTGCTTCTATATGGTAAGTGGAGCTGATAACATGGACAGTGAGTCTTCTAATAATTTCTAAATATACATTGTCCTTTTCTTCCTCTCAGACGTGCTGATCAGATTCTCTACTGTAATGCAGTCTGGTGTTTTACTGTGTTTACTGTGATGCAGGAACATCCAGAAGAACGTCCAGAGCTTCCGTGTGATGTGTGTAGACTGTAATGAATAAGAAGAGTTGAATAGTGGATCTGGTGGTTTGGAGGTCCATTGTGAAGTGCCGTTGCTGTGTGTGTTATCACCGGCGGGCCGGTGGCCAGAGTTCCTCCAGAGAGTCTGTTCATGACGGCATATTTTTCATCTCCCGTTCCCTCCCAGCGTGCAGCTCTTTTATCTGGAAATGACGACGTTTACAGCTGGGACTGTTTGGGGCTAATCATTACCCTCCTGCTGGGAGCTATTAGATTCAGTCCCACCCTAGATGCGTGCGCCTTTGTTAAGCCTGCTCACCATTGTGGTTCAGTTATCATTTAGCTAAAGCTAATGTGCTATTTGCGGTTTCGTTCTGAGTTTAGCGACTTTTCACGGTTGCAGCTTAAAGGAGAAGAAGAATCTTTATTGTATTTTGTAAATATACACAAATTTTAACACTGATGCCTGCAACACACTTGGGACAGGTGCAAAATAAAAGAAAAAAATGTACAAAATATTAAAGTTGCAGCGTTTAAAGATGGTCCACAATATGCAGGTGAACTGGGAACAGATGAGGCTCACCACTTTATGTCAAAATTTATGGAAGAATTCTCAAAAACATTAAAAAAAAAACATTTCTTAATGCAAGATTGCAAATAATGAGGGTCGTTCACCATCTGCCGTACATAATATTGTAAAAAGATTCAGGAAATCTAGAGAAATCTCAGTCTATGCAGTCAAGGCCTGAAAATACTGTTGAATCTGTGTGACTTTGAGAATCTCTGTATTCATGCTGCTGAGATTAATACAGCCAAATAGATTCTACACTCACTGTCCATTTTATCAGCTCCACTTACCATATAGAAGAACTTTGTAGTTTTACAATTACTGACTGTAGACCATCTGTTTCTCTACATACTTTTTTTAGCCTGCTGTCACCCTGTCCTTCAATAGTCAGGACGCTCCTACCTAGTTGGTCCACCTTGTAGATGTAAAGTCAGAGACGATCGCTCATCTATTGCTGCTGTTTGAGTCGGTCATCTTCTAGACCTTCATCAGTGGTCACAGGACGCTGCCCACGGGGTGCTGTTGTCAGTGTCACTGCAGTGCTGAGAATGATCCACCACCTAAATAATACCTGCTCTGTGGGGGTCCTGTGGGGGTCCAGACCATTAAAGAACAGCATGAAAGGGGGCTAACAAAGCATGCAGAGAAACAGGTGGACTACAGTCAGTAATTGTAGAACTACAAAGTGCTTCTATTTGGTAAGTGGAGCTGATAAAATGGACAGTGAGTGTAGAAACACGGAGGTGGTTTTAATGTTATGGCTGATCGGTGTATATTAACAGTATATCAAACATTTATTTAATCATCTCCACTAACTGCTTCATCCTGGTCAGGGTCATGGTGGGGCCTGAGTGCGAGGCTGAAATACATCCTGGACAGGTCACCGATCCATCACAAGTTAACACACTAACACATTCATGACTCACTCTCACCTACAGGCCATTTAAAGCAGCCGGTCTGAATTCTGAATGTTTCCGAGAGGCGGGAGGAACCCGGAGAACATGTGAGACCTTTCACAGACAGTGACTAGAGGTGGGAATTGAACCCAAGTACCTGAGACCCTGCTGCACTGCTGTGCCACATTTAAACAATCTTTGGCGGCATGGCAGTAAATTACCACTGTGTGCCCAGTGATTCCAGGGAAACCGGAGCCACCGCAGCACTGACCAGGATAAACCAGAGGTAAACTTCACATCTGGTGTCTCTGTGTTAGATGTTTGGCATGTTCTCCTATATAAATATGGGTTTTGTCCAGAAACCTCCTCAAAACATGCAGTAGGTGGATTGGATCTTCTAAACAGCCCCAGAAGTGTAAGTAAATGTGTGTTGACCATATTCCTGCAATACTCTCACCCCATGTGTTTAGGAAGGCCCTGGAACCACAGTGATCCTGATCAGAATGAAGCAGTTTGTGATCCTGGGGAACCTGGTATGATCAGTCGAATCTCTCCTTTCTGTCCGGCTCTGTTATTCATCAACATCATACAACAGAAGAGAAGATGCCCTCACTGACCTTCACACCGAGTCCCCCAAAAGCTCCGTGATGATGCTTCTTCAATCAGAAGCTACAATCACAAACAGCTGGAGGAGGCCAGCAGGTCCGGGCGTTGTTTACATGAGCGAATGTGTCACACTCGCTTTCCCACTTCCAAAAAAACTCCATCCTGTTTATGATTGGTGATGAAACCCTGCCGAGACCCCCCAGCGAGGTTCCACTTTCCCTTTGTCCTCCCTCGGCTTTATAACACCGGCCGGCGCTCTGAGGTCAACCCTGCTCGGCTGAGGACAGATTTCTGAATCTCTTGTTCCCTCACGTCTGACCACAGGAACGTGTGAGTGAAAGTCTTAAGGGAATAAGGAAAAGCTGGAGAGTTTGAGGGACACATTCAGAGGACGTCGTTATCAGCTCTGGTTTTACGTTTCAGATCTGGGCATCTACATACAAACACGATTGGCTACGTCTGGAGAGACGGGGTGGCTGAGGCCTAGTGTGCAGCCTAGTAATTCTAAGGAAACCGGACCCACCACGACCCTGACCAGGATAAAGTCGAGGTAAAACATGAAAATGAAATAAATGCAAATATTTTGCAGTAATAGAGAATGTAAGTGACCAGTGCCAGCGGCCTGCAAAGAAACCTGACCTCGACCTCACTGAACATTTTTGGGATGAACTGGAACACCTCCTTCAAACAATGAAAAAGCTTAGAATATCCCCATCTGTATCACCGGTTCCATAATCTACAGGTCCAGCATGCGAGATTTTTCAGTGTTTTTCCATAATAACAATCAAAACACTGAGAAGAGTTGCAGGACAACCTGAAAGCAGCAGGAACAACAATCACACAGTAAACAGTAGGTAATAAACTGGCCTAGGATCTTCTGCATAAAAAGTAGCACCATTCTCAAACCAAGGGCTTTAAAGAGGAGTTGTCAGTCCCTTTTTCTTTAGCTGTGAAAATCTTCATACTTCTATGAGGTAACAAAGGCTTTGCTCACAATTAGCAATCCAGTTTATCCCATTAACACTGACACAGACATGACTGGCTATGTCTAGAGAGAGGGGGCGGCTGAGACCTTGTGTGCAGCCTAGTAATTCTAAGGAAACCGGACCCACCACGACCCTGACCAGGATAAAGTCGAGGTAAAACATGAAAACAAAATAAATACAAATACTAATAAAGTGCAGTAGTAGAGACCTGCAAAGAAACCTGACCTCAACCCCACTGAACACTTTTGGGATGAACTGGAATACCTCCTTCAAACAGCAGAGAGTGGAAAAGCCTAGAACATCCCCGTCTGTATCACCGGTTCCATAATTTACAGGTGGATAGTTTACAAATCGTCCCCAGACAGGAACAGCATTTTTCAGTGTTTTTCCATAATAACAAACAGAACAACAGTCACACAGGCAACAGTAGGTAATAAACTGGCCTAGGCTTTTCTGAATAAAATGTAGCATCATTCTCAAACCAAGGGCTTTAAAGAGGAGTTGTCAGTCCCTTTTTCTTCAGCTATGACAATCTTCATACTTCTATGGTGCACCAAAGGCCTTGCTTGCAATCAGCATTCCAGTTTATCCCCTTAACATTGACACAGACATGACTGGCTATGTCTTGGGGGTGGCATGGCCAAAGCCCTTTAATGGATTGGTGCCCTGTCCAGGGAGTTCCTGCCCTGCAGCCAGTGTTCCCAAAGCAGACCTGCTTTAACCCTGATCAGGATAATGCGGTCGATAAAAATAAAATAAATACAAATTATTATGGATGTAATCAAGTACCATCAGTGACCAATGCCGGTGGCCTGCAAAGAAACCTGACCTCAACCCCAATGATCACTTTTGGGATGAACTGGAACACTGACTACAAGCCAGGTCCAGTTGATGAAATGCGGTTGAAGAAAATGAAATAAAACCTGAAATCCTGTGGAACCCTCATGACTTTGTAAAATTAAAAACACTCTGCAAAAAGAAATGGGTCACAATTAAAATTTATGTTGTGTGTAAATGTGACGTGAATTTTTGTACTGAAAGTGGATAAAATAAATAAAATAAAAAGCAAAAGGGTTGCAAACCTTTCTGACGGTGAGTAAACGACTCGGTGGAGGAAGGTTCAGTCCTGCTTTAATACCAGTTCATTGTGGGATGGATTATTGATGGAGTAATTAGACGTGAAGGCACATTCTGACGAGCAGATAGTTTGGTGAAAGAGAGATGAAAGACTTCATCAGACCAGACGGGATTTAACAGAACTTATTAGGCCAACGTAACATCTGAGCACCAGGCAGGATCAGATGCTAGATGGTGCCTGGATTATTTCCAGGGTCTGATTGCCCAGGACGTAATTAAGAGCACTCAATAAATCTGTCTAGGAAAAACTGGCATCCCAACACCGGGTCTTCTGCCAAGCCGAGCAGGCTTAGTGATGCACCAGTCGCTCCTTCAGAGATCTTCAGAACCTGCACTCGGCACTCCATCGGAATATAAAATGGTTCACACTGGGAATTTCGGGTCTCATGTCTCAGCACAAGCTTTACATGAAGATTTATGTAAGCTACTGCAGACATGAGAAATGTACAAACACCTGTAGGACGTGTCATTAGGACCTTAATCCTCTGACTGAATGATTGAAACACACTTGTTTATCCATTCATTGTGGGTTTCTGACAATCTGATGGAATCAAGAATATACACACAGAATTTAGATGATTCAGATGATTCATTTGGTGGTGTAGAAAGTTCTATAATGTAATTTAACTCTGGGTCTGGTCTCCTAATTCCTTTTCTTTGCCCACATAAATAGGGCTAGTTTGACTCCACTCATCAGAATTAGCGACAAGCACTACTATATAAACCGATCAGCCATAACATTAAAACCACCTCCTTGTTTCTACACTCACTGTCCATTTTATCAGCTCCACTTAAAAAAAAACATCCAGCCAACAGCGCCTCGTGGGCAGCGTCCTGTGACCACTGATGAAGGTCTAGAAGATGACCGACTCAAACAGCAGCAACAGATGAGCGATCGTCTCTGACTTTACATCTACAAGGTGGACCAACTAGGTAGGAGTGTCTAGTAGAGTGGACAGTGAGTGGACACTGTGTTTAAAAACTCCAGCAGCGCTGCTGTGTCTGATCCACTCATACCAGCACAACACACACTAACACACCACCACCATGTCAGTGTCACTGCGGTGCTGAGAATGATCCACCACCTAAATAATACCTGCTCTGTGGTGGTCCTGTGGGGGTCCTGACCATTGAAGAACAGGGTGAAAGGAGCTAACAAAGCATGCAGAGAAACAGATGGACTACAGTCAGTAATTGCTTCTATATGGTAAGTGGAGCTGATAAAATAGACAGTGAGTGTAGAAACAAGAAGGTGGTTTTAATGTTAAGGCTGATCAGTGTACAAAGTACGTGGAAGAGTGGTCTCTTTACCACGGTCAGTATACAGAAGTGAAGTTTAAGGCTGATCACATGAACAAACAATGAAATAAAGATTATGTTTTCAGGCTGTAATAAGGTAAAACGTATATTTGAAGGAGAGTAGCTGAGGCATTGAAACACAACCATACTGCACCTACTGTCAGGTTTGTTGACTGCTCGTAGGAATGGCAACATCCGGCTAAGTTCTGACCACATTCTTATTCGGAAGCTGCTTAATGGCTATTTAAAGTATGCTAATCTGGGGATCCTGGGCTTGAATCTCAGCAGTGCTATCAGCCAGTCAGGCATCAGCATTGACATAATTGGATAATGGCTGGAGGTGTGGCTGAAACAGCCTAGCCACTCTCAGTGCAGGTCACAAGCCCGGATAGCAATAAGAGGGTTGTGTCAGGTAGGGAAGCCGAGTTAAAAACTGTGCCGAGTCTGGTATGAGGATCAGATCCACTGTGATTACTTCTAAATAATAAAAAAACACATCAGATTTTCTCATATTTTAAGCAAACCATTAATAAATGTATAGATTCCAGTTCATATCATTTGACTCTTTTTGGTTTTTGGCTCTGACGAGCACTAAGAACTGAAGCTATAGGAAGTGGCTTCAGGTACATAATTCCGTAAAGCTTCCAATTTTCAGCGGAATCGACCGAATCCGCCAGCTCGTGCGGACCGGATTTGAAAACGGGATTTATGTGGATTTTTGGGGAGTCTGATTGGATCGGTCAGCTCATGGTGAAAGGACACTAAAAATAGATGAGTTCTCATAAAGGCAATGAGGCTCGACTCAAACAGCTGCCAGTTTGCTTTTCCCCTCAGCGCCCGGAGACTCGGCGCTCATGAATATTTTAGGAATGTTTGTGTTGGATGATGGTGCCGAGGAAACTGGAGATCGTTCTCGGGCTTTCTGTGTCTGCTATAATATTGAGTTATTATACAGTGAACATAGGAGGGTGATATCAGCTGCTGCAAAAAGCTCTTAGCTCTCACTTATCACATCATACGATTATTTAATTGTGTGTGTGTGTGTGTGTGTGTGAGTGTGTGTGTGTGTGTGAGTGTAGGGGCTCGTTAACTTTGTCAAGATCTCTGTTGTGGAGTTTCGTTTGCAGATAATTGCAGTGTGTAATGAGAGCTGCGACATCAACAGCATGACAAGAAGCCTAACACGGAAATTAACGTCATTTCTTTAGAAGCCGACATCCAGTTGAACCCTCCGTCTTGTCTGTGGAAGAGAAAAATTTATGCACTAGCTGATCAAATGTATATGGACGCCCCTTTAAATTATTAAGTTCAGGTGTTTGACACATCCATAGCTGAACAACGGATGCATCAAATCTTCTAGTTTTGGGACAAAATGTGCCAACAGTTTAGAGAAGACCCTCTCCTGTCCAGCATGGTACATTAAGACAAGGTTTGACCAGTTGGTATGCAGGAACTCCAGTGGTTTGCTCACAGCTCTGACCTCAACCCTACTGAGATACTGCAGAAAGAATCACACTGACCTGGTCAGCGCGAGGAACCAAACTGAGAACCAACAGATCGGCAACGTGATTACAAATTAGTTTGTCCACGAGTCCTGCAGGTCCAGGAAGAGTTCAGATCAGAGGAATTCCTCTTTCTAATACTGGAGGTCAGTGTTTGTTGGTCAGAATCAGACGGAACCCCTGTGGATCTCTAATGAAACATGAGAGAGGCCGTTTACGTTTTCAGAAAGTGGTTTAGTAACGGGTCGATTACCTGCGGCCATTTCCGCATGCAGTCGGAATCGCAAGTCGCCCGTTATAGTCCAAAATGAACTGCAAATCCCAGGAGCTGCAGCAGCGCCAATCTGCGCTAATTGTCAGCACTTGATCGCGCTTTATTTAAGAGATCCTCATGCGCGCGATCAGTGCTGAGACATACTCAGTCGGTAGGGAAGTTGGCCGGTGTGCGTTCGTCCTTACATTCCCTGACTTCTTACAAAAGCTAGCTGCTTCTTAAAGCTCAAAAGATACAAACGCCTTTAGCGTTTGCTTCCACATTCCGGAAGCCCTTTTTTTTCTATGCCAGCGATTCCGCTGCTGAGTCGACTCCGAGTTGAGAGTCGTTTGCCGAATTGATTCGGAGTTGATAACCTAATCGACTCCCTTGCCATTTTTTCTCCTTTTCTCAATTTAGAATAGAAGAGAAGCATTGGGGTCACGGCTGTGTGTCGGGAGTCTGGTGGATCGAGTAGCTGGGTGACTGACCATGATCGTGGTTCCACCTAGCGCTCTCTTCTGATTACACAAGTGCGTTTTTGTCTACAACGGTGAGAGGTTTGTGGAGTCACCCTCTCATCCGCTTTATAGATTTACTTTTGTTTTTAACATGCACTTTCTTTCCACTTTTCCTGCAATTGGGTCCAGCTCCTTACTGGTGATCTTCTCCCTGATCAGGTGCACCAGTGCACCGTTACAGGTTTATTAGATTCTAAACTTCTAATCAATGTAATATTGACTCATTATTGATTATTATGATTTTGTCTGCTCTGATGCATCTATTCCTTTACATTTATTGGTTTTTGTTCATTGGTGTCGTTAGATAAGCTCTGACATCCAGCGGTTCTGATTTTGGGTTTGTGGCTGGACTATCTGCTACCAAGACGGGACAGAAGTAAAGGTCTGGAGTCTGAAGGAAATCAGAGGTGGATCAGCCTGCTTGGATGCCTCCAGCTCAACTTCATATGCAACAGCTATAAGGGTTGGTTGCACTGATGTCTTGGGGTGGTGCATCATCAATGAGATCCTGGTTCGAATCTAGCATCTACACAGGCATGATTGGCAATCTCTGAGGGGAATAGGGGTGGGGAACTTTGGATGGCCCAAGCCCTGTTATGGATTGGTGCCCTGTTTAAAGGGTTCCTACCTTTCCTGGTGGAACTAGATCTCAAGTGACCCAGACCAGGATAACGGCAGCTGATAGAAATGTACATGTGTAGCCTTCAACAAAACCAACTGATCCTGGATCTGTATGAGCACCTTCAATAGGTTCTGGAGACAGCAGAAGGAAAACCTGAGACCACTGAGGCTTCTTCATGGTCCACTGGTGGTCCTCAGCCCAGTGGTGGAGAATCCCCAGTTCTGCTGTTTCAAAACACTGTGAATGATCTGACAATGTAAAAAGACTAGAGAGTCGAAACCGGAGCCCCACGGACACAAGCAGCACAAATGAATGCAGTTATTTTCTATAACCACATTACATTAAATACTGTTTTCCTTCCAGTATCGATCGTCTCGATCCCCGTGTCCATTCTCTTCTGAGCTCATAGACTCACAACAGACTGCAACTGTAAGTCTCTTCAGATCCGATCGCTCCTGCAGCCCGGACAGACGATCAATAAACACACTGATTACACTCAGCCAGAAGAAAAGCTGAACACCGTCACATTCATCATCTGGATCTTTTTAAACAGAGCTTTACATACAGTAGATTCATAACACTGTAGGACCAGAAGTATGTGGACACCTGACTGTAGGCTTGTTGGTCCATTAATTTGGAGTCGCCCCCTTTGCAGCAGTGACAGATTCCACAGACTGGAAAGACTGTGGAACTAAATCTCACACTAACTTACTCAGACCGTGTCCTCATGGACCTCGCTTAGTGCACTGAGGCACAATCATGCTGGAAGAGGAAAGGGACTTCCCTAAACTGATTTACACAGTTGGAATTTATTTTATTCAATAACCAAAGGGTGTGATTTATTTTCCACATGGTTGTAGATCTTAAAAATGAGGCCTCCTGTACTTAGACCCTCTGTGTGTTTAGAGTGGTAGTATGGAGATGAAATATCAGAACTCTGTGATCTACATTAATTCAGACACACACATGTGCACCAGGATTACCAAAACATTTCTGTAAGAAGGTGTAATCCTGTACAGCGAGAAATCCCACAAACCCTCTGTCCCGAACCTTAAAGACCTTTCCGGCTCCCAGAGGTCGGGTTAATTACATTTTAATCCATCATTAGCATAAAGCTATAAATCATATCTGAACGGCTGAGGAAGGGGCCTGTCTGGAATTAAACGCAGAGAGTGCGTTTAAACCATGAGAGTGATGCACGCTTCAGAAGATGTGAGGCACTGAGAAAGCCTGGAACCTTCTTCTCCTCATTGAGAAAGAACAAATTGTGACCGAACCTATTCTCGAACCCTGAGGTACTCCCTGTACATGAGAACTAATTATAGTGTAAAAAGGTTCAAGTTCGACAAAACTTTTAACAGATACTGTGTATGCTCTGTTTTTAATTCAGTAGCTGCAACACTACAACAATATAAACAAAAAAGTTGGGAGGTGGAGGGGGGCATGTTTACCATTGTGTTACATCACCTCTCCTTGTAACAACGTTTGGGAAATTAGGGCAACTGAGAAAAATGAAGGATTTTTTCCACAATTATTGCTCTAAGTAACTTTTTCGGATGCTCAAAAGTCAAGTTCCCTAAAACTTGTAATAATAATAATAATAATTGTGCATTATTCGGGCACCAATCATGGTGAAGGCAGAGGAGCTTCCTGAAGTGCTCAAAAACAAAATGTTTAAGCAAACACCTCACTCCATCATTCCAATAAATGAAAGTCCATAAGACCACAAATCCTCGGACATGGGCATCACACAAACTAGTCCAATGTGCCCTTAAACTGCTGTTTTCTTCTTTCATATTAGGCATCACCACAGTGAATCTGCTCTTCATACCAGACTTGGCACAGTTTTTACGCAAGATGCCCTCCTTGACTTTACCCTCCTATTTATAGCCAGGCTTGGAACCAGCACTGAGATCGCACTGATGATAGCTAGGTTGTTTCGGCCACCCCCCAACCCCCCATCCCAAACATTAAGCAATAATACCCATGCAGATGCCCGACTGTCAGATAGCACCAGCCAGATTCAAGATCTCTTTACCGCTGCACCACTCAAGCTGATGATAAGGTATGTATAAGAGTAACAAGCAGTCATTCGACCTGAAAGCAGCTGGAACAACAGTTACGCATCAAACAATAAGCAATAAAATCCACCATAATCATCTCTGTTCCTGCACCCCAGCCACAGGAGCACTGGGCTGCTAAAATGGACCAATCAAAGCATACTTCAGATCAACCAAATATTCAAATCTTTAGCAGAAATTGACTTGATATTGTTTGATTAAAATAAATAAATAAATAAATAAATAAATAAATAAACTATGTGTGCGTATGA
Organism: Trichomycterus rosablanca; assembly: GCF_030014385.1. Taxonomy (NCBI): domain Eukaryota; kingdom Metazoa; phylum Chordata; class Actinopteri; order Siluriformes; family Trichomycteridae; genus Trichomycterus; species Trichomycterus rosablanca. The sequence goes on along the minus strand of NC_086002.1, from coordinate 1,669,210 downwards.
TCTCCAGAGCACCAAAAACCAGCAGTGAAGTAAAGTGGTGGAAGCATCATGATATGAAACATGTCTCAGACTTTTTGCACCCTTCATGTTCCCTTCAAAGACATCAGAGGAAATTTATCTTAACAACACCACACACACACACACACACACACACACACACACAGATAAATGGTGTGTGTGATGTCCCGGCGCTTCTTATGTTGGTTCCATGCTGTGCTATGTCGTCTGTGTCTCTGTGGGTTGAACATTCCAGCAGAAATCCTCCGTGTTAGATGAAACTGGACAGTCGGTGGTTAAGGTTCATTCATCAGCCCCGCAGCGGCTGGTTTGATTAATGGCTCGGACTTTGATCCGCCCATCGTTACTGTTTCTGTTTCTTTCCAGCTCTGACAGCTTCACATTTCTCATGTTTTCTGATCAATGGCCACCTTGAACCTGTTCGGCGTCTTTGTTCCATGATCAGTGAAGGATGATAAACGATGCCTGAACAGCGGACGCTCAGATTTCAGACCTGCTGGAACACAAGCCTGACTGAACTCGATCGATCGTCTAAACATGGAAAGGGGCGGATAAAAGAAATTGGGTGCTTACCACAACAACAGCGACCCCTATTGTCTGGTCTAGGTACTGACATGAGCGGTGGAGGAATACAGAGATGTAGTGTGGTCCTTCATGATCTTCACACTTTTATGCAAAGCTACTTTTACCTGAAACGCCTGAACTTAATAATTACAAGGTGTGCTCAAATACACTATAGAGTCAAAAGTATTTGGACACCCGACCATGAGCTTGTTGGACGTCTCATTTCAAAAACAAGCTCTAATAAAACAGAGCAACCTTTTCAGCTAGAACAACAGCCGCTGTTCTAAGAAGGCTCCTTACAAGACTTGAAGTATGTCTGTGTATGGGAATTTGTGCCCATTCAGTAGTACACAGGAGCATGTGTATGGCTGGGCACAGATGCTGGTGTTCCAGTTCATCCCAGAGCTGTTGAGTAGGGCTAAGATCAGGGCTCTGTGCAGGTTCTTTAAACCGAGATTTTCTTCATTTCTTTATAGAGCTTGCTTTAAGGGCCCTCCCTAAACTGTTGATCCTTTATAAAATAGATTTTTACACCTAACTGCAATGGCTGGAAGACATGAATTAAAAAAAAAATTGGAAGGGGTGTCCCAATACTTTTGGCCATATAGCATATTTTAAGAAAACAAAAGGCAAATCATCACGTGGGATTATGAAGGAACCCCGTCAGTGTTCTGACGTCCTGCAGGTCCGTTATCTGGTTGTACTGGGAGAAAGGACCATCACGCCTTGAGCTTGTTGTTCAGACCAGCAGGTCTCCGATCCTCCGGAGCACCGCTGCATTTAAAGGCAGGAGAGATTTAACCACGGAGCCCTTTTTTAAATTACAGAGGGGTTTTAATTAAACCGAGCGCTGGTTCTCGTGTGGTTCATTCTGTTCCACCGCGAGAACCTGGCTGGATTTATTCCACCATCGTTTGTAAAGGCGCGGCGTTTACGGCGGGTTTCATCAGCGGCGTATAGAACCACCGAATCTAATGATTCCACTTCTGCTCCTAAACAACAAACCTTAATTACATGATGTGATTCTCGTCCGTAATATCACGTCTGGGAGGGTCTGAGCATTCGTCTTAATTAAAGGATCAGCGGGACTTACTGCTTTGGAAAGAAATATTGGACCCTGGACGTCTGGCTAAAGCTGAGCGTTATGAGGACGGCGGTTATTATTATTTTTATTTATTTATTTTCTCACTTGGCTTTATGAGAAAACAAAACGCAGCCGCGCCCGCCATTCCGCTCACATGATTCGATTTAGAATTTCAGATGATTATCTTTATTTGGCTTTAGGAACTGTGGGTGTAGCTGAACACAAGGGCTTTCATTCCTGTAAATATCTCATTTTTGGGGGTACTCGGGCGGTGCTTCATCTTATACGCTAACCTAAAGACTCCAGACTCGACGGTGCCACCAGGCTGCATCCAATGAAGGAAAGGCCGGATGAAAAATTACATGTAGTAGCGTCTTCTGTACGTCTGTCCCTGCTGGACCAGCAGGGGTCGCCAGAGTGCACAGGGGAATTTATCTTATCCAGGTGATGGATCGTTCTCAGCACTGCAGTGACACTGACATGGCGGTGGTGTGTTAGTAACACTGCTGGAGTTTTTAAATACCGTGTCCACTCACTGTCCACTCTATTAGACACTCCTACCTACCTAGTCGGTCCACCTTGTAGATGTAAAGTCAGAGATCGCTCATCTATTGCTGCTGTTTGAGTCGGTCATCTTCTAGACCTTCATCAGTGGTCACAGGACGCTGCCCACGGGGCGCTGTCGGCTGGATATTTTTGGTTGGTGGACTATTCTCAGTCCAGCAGTGACAGTGAGGTGTTTAAAAACTCCAGCAGCACTGCTGTGTCTGATCCACTCATACCAGCACAACACACACTAACACACCACCACCATGTCAGTGTCACTGCAGTGCTGAGAATGATCCACCACCTAAATAATACCTGCTCATTGGTGGTCCTGTGGGGGTCCTGACCATTGAAGAACAGCATGAAAGGGGGTAACAAAGCATGTAGAGAAACAGGTGGACTACAGTCAGTAATTGTAGAACTACAAAGTGCTTCTATATGGTAAGTGGAGCTGATAAAATAGACAGTGAGTGTAGAAACAAGGAGGTGGTCATAATGTTATGCCTAATCTTGTATTTTTGGCGTTTATTTGTTGGGTCCATATCATGATGCTCCAACCACCATACTGCACTCTGAGTTGGTTGTTTTTGGGATGGTACACATGGCTACTTCTTTCTCCAGTCCTGAGCAGATTCATTACCAACAGGTTTGTGTTTGTTTTATTTAGCAGGTAAGTTTAGTGAAGGTTGTAGTAATGGAGAACGTTGACATGTGTTGTTCCTGCTGCTTTCAGGTCATCCTGCAACCATTTCTGCAAAGTGACTTACTGTACCTTACAGTGGCTTCCACTTACCTTCTTTATTACTAGTCTGGAACAAGTTGTGCAATCCTTTCTCGACCAGCTGCCCGGGATCATAATGGAACCACTTTGGAGATGTTTCCCTCAGGTCCACCCTGATACAGAGGAAATATTTGGACGTGCACCGTGTCCAAAATATTATTTTACTGTTTCTGGTTGGTCCTGTTTAATGAGAGCCGTCTCAGTTCAGTTCCTGTCAGCAGAGACCCGGTGGCATTTACTTCACTAATTCACTGGCAGGATATTCGCTAAGCCTGTGTGTGTGTGTGTAAGTGTGTGTGTGTGTGTGTGTGTGTGTGTAGGTGTGTGTGTGTGTGTGTGTGTGAGTGAGTGTGTGTGTGTGTGTGTGTGTGTGTGTGTGTGTTAGCTGCTCAACCTTTAAATGTGAATCATTTAGGCACAGAGGAGCTTTTAGATCTGATTGTCTGCACCGATAATGATGATGTTTCATTAGAAAGAAATTTACTCTCTCATCTGGACCCGGGCGTGGCTCGGGCAGGAGACACGGACCAACTGTGTTTCTGCAGTGCTGGGCTGGCACGTAACACCCCTGTGTTCCCGAGTATCATTTACACCTACATTCTATATATTATTATTTTTTAAATGCATTATTTTATAACATATATGGTCAAAAGTATGTGGACACCTGCTGTATATGGACATGATATGATATGTGAAGGAACTATAGTGGCCTGTACAGAGCCTGAACACTTTGGGGATTAATTGGAATGTCGGTGCCTGACCATGTGACCTTGATAAGATCTCTAACAAACTGATGGTCAGGTGTCCACACACTTTTGGCCACAAACAAAGACTGTTTAATAATAATCATTTTTAATCCACCACTTCTTGATTGACCTGGACTACAAATACAGTCTCATGCATAAGCTTCGTACACCTTGATCCACCACTGCGAAGACCCAGGTTCGAGAAGACCCATGTGCGGTGCTACCGGTCTGGTCGGGCGCTCTACAGACCCAACTGAACGTGAAAAATGAAAAGGGAGTCACTTCCATGCCTGTCCAACAGCTCCTCCACCAAACAGCGGGTGAAGGAATACCGAGAGTAAAGCGTGTTCCTCCATACATGATAAAGCTCTGCAGAGGAATCTGTCACTGTCTGGTGAAAAGAAGAGGTCACTTTTTGGAGTGTTGGAGGAGGTCTGTACTGGTCTGCAGCCTGGTTCTCAACTACTGTCTGAAGGTGCACACTGCCAAGGTCACAGGTAGGAACTGTGGCAGGAAAAAGGGCGTTAAATTTGGAGATGAAGCTTCTGAGTTTGAGTCTCGATAGTGCTAGCAGCCTGGCTGGACCCTTAACAGACGCACGTGTCTGAGGGAGGGAGGGTCATTTAGGGAGGGTTTCTCCTGTCTGTAAACTACAGCTCCTGTATCTGTGTGACAGTGCAGGCCACAGAGGATCTGTAGTGAGGAACTGGAAATGACTAAATTTAAAGAAACAAGGATTTCCATTCTCACTAAAGGTCCACGCCTCAGCAGGACCCATCACCCGCTCATTGTTCTGAAGGGTCGGCGGAGTCGTGAGACGACGTGGCAGCGTGAATGTGAAGGAGAACCGGAGAGGAACTCGGAGACGGGAGCAGGTCTGAAGGTTTCAGTCGCTAATGAGTTCCTGAACCGAGAGGGAGCGGGCGGGTCGGGCTAAACGATTTCTCCTGTGGAGGATCCTCTCACCTCTCGGCTCTCCTCCATCAGCTGTTAGCATCAATACACATCTGTAATTTACTCGCCGAGTCGAGCGCTCGTCAAGTGTCGACCCGAGAGCGGCGGTAACCCACGCGCCTGCTCATGCTAATTTTAATGCTAATGCTTATGCTAATGCCGCCTAACCAGGAGGATTGATGTGTGTCATGCTGGTGTGTGTTTCTCTCTCAGAATTAAAACTACAGGGTGAAGGTCTGGGGTGTCAATGACAGTAAAAAGGATTAACCACATTTTTGGAGTGTCTGTGGGAATTTGTGCCTACTCAGGGAGACTAGAATCAATAAAATCAGGTAGTGATGTTGAGCAGGAAGGCGTGGCTTGCAACTGACATTCTGATTCATCCCAACCTAGTGTTCAGTTGAGGTTTGAGGTCAAGGTCACTGGAGTTTGTGGCATTTAGCAGACAATTAAGCAAATGAGAGTTAAGGGCCTTGCTCAGGGGCCCAACAGTGGCAACTTGGCAGTAATGGGGCTTGAAATAGTACCACAGAGTAGTAGTACTAGTAGAAGTTGTATTAATAGTATTAGTGGTAGTATTATAGTATTAGTAGTATTAGTAGTATTAATAGTATTAGTAGTTGTATTAATAATATTAGTATTGGTGGTCGTACTAATAGTATTAATAGTATCAATAGTAGTTTTAATAGTAGTAGTAGTTTTAATAGTAGTAGTAGTATTAATAGTAGTGTTAGTAGTATTAGTAGTAGTTTTATTAGTAGTAGTAGTAGTATTAATAGTCGTATGAGTAGTAGTATTGATAGTATTAGTAGTTGTATTAATAGTATTATTAGTAGTATCAATAGTATTAGTAGTATTAGTATTCATAGTATTAGTAGTATTAGTATTAGTACTAGTAGTAGTTTTAATAGTAGTAGGAGGAGTAGTTTTGGTAATAGGACTAGATCACTAGTTCAGTACCTTAACCACTGATCTATCACTCAGAGGTTTTGGGTGATCAGTCAGAAGATTGTGGATTTGAATCCCAGAACTGCCATGCAGGCACCGTTGGGCCCTTGAGCAAGGCCCTTAACCCAAAGAATTGGAACAAGGCACTATCTCAGGACCACAGAGACCTGGGTTAAGTCTTAGCCAACTGCAAATTCCCACAGACAGACTCCAAAAATTGTGGTTGCTCTCCTGCGCTGTACTTATTCTGAATAAATGGTCGCGGTTCGTCTCCGCGCGTGTCACTTCCTGCAGGGTTTAGTTCTCTAAAGCGCCCGCCTGGATGCACCGTCACACCACAGCGACGCAGTGACACGCCCGCTTTTAGCTGAAGGTGAACAGATCCACAGAGACCGGCCGGTACTTCCTCATGTACCTGGACTCCAGTTAAATAACAGAGCGACCGCAGTACCTGAAGTATGTGGACACCTGATGATGAGCACGTTGGTCATCTGATACCAGCTCGTTCATATGTTCACTCTTCTGGAGAACCATGAGATCTGCGGGAATTTGTGCCCATTAAGTCGAAAGAAAATTAGTCAGTATTAATAGTATTAGTAGTAGTATTATTAGAATTAGCAGTAGTATCAATAGTATTAGTGGTAGTAATAGTATAAATTGTAATTAGAGTAGTAGTAGTTGTTGTATTAGTAGTAGTATTAGTAATAGTAGTATTAGTAGTTGTTGTAGTAGTATAATTAGTAGTAATAGTATTATTATTAGTAGTAGTATTAATAGTGGTAGTATTAGTAATAGTAGTTGTAGTAGTATGATTAGTAGCATTAGTAATAATATTAATAGTAATAAGAGCAGTTGTTGTATTAGTAGTAGTATCAGTAGTAGTATTAGTATTAATAGTAGTTGTTGTACAGTAGTAGTAGTATTATTTTTAGTAGTAGTAATAGTATTAGTAGTATTAGTAGTTGTTGTAGTAGCATGATAGTAGTAGTAGTAGTAATAGTATTATTATTAGTAGTAGTAATAGTATTAGTAGTAGTATTAATAGTAGTTGTTGTAGTAGTATGATTAGTAGTCTGTAATTTGAAAGAAAATTCGTCAGATCTGGCACTGATGCCGGACTAGCAGTCAGCATCCCAATTCATCTCAAAGGTGTTCAGTACAGGCTGCACAAACCACTGAAGCTCCTCCACAACTAATCAATCAGACCACATTTATCCAAGTATTGGATGACTCTTAATAATTGAAAGTACAAATGTCCAGATACTTTTGAGCACAAGGTGTGTTTTACTGGTGATCTGTCTATCAGACCGGCTGTTGGAGATCTGTCTCTGCGCTGCAGCATCAGGAGAACGTGACGGATGATTCTGATTAGATGCTTCTCACCCTCTCGGCCTCCCTCAGCTCCTCTGAGCTGAAAAATTCATTAATGTTGTTTTTTTAATGCTTCGGACCAAAACCGCTCGTGCATCACCAAGCAGGGATCCCCGCTGCCCACCCCGCGCCCGCATTCCAAACCGCAGCCAGCAGATGAAGTCCTGGTCTGACCTTGGAGATCTTCATTCTGTGGACGCCTCGTTCTCGTCTCATTCTAAAACTTCTGCACCGATCAGGAAATGAGACGAGGCCGAAAAGAATCCATCAGAGCTGATCAGGACTGGTTACGGATTTATATTTCCAATCCTGCTTCAACCCCCTGGTCATTGTTCACACTGACCTTCAGTGGACTGAGGTGTGATTTGGTTCATCCGGTCATGTGAAAAAGTATTTGCCCCTCCCCTGATCTCCTCTGTTTATGCACGTTTGCAGTAGTGTTAATAGTATTATTAGTAGTAATTGTATCAGTTGTAATAAAAGTAGTAGTTGTTGTATTAGTGGTAGTATTAGTAATGGTAGTAATAGTAGTAGTATTAATAGTAGTAGTTGTGCTAGTATGATTAGTAGTAGTAGTAATAGTATTAATATTAATAAGAGTAGTAGTTGTTGTATTGGTAGTAGTATTAGTAGTTGTTGTAATAGTATGATTAGTAGTAGTAGTAGTATTACTAGTGGTAGTTTTAGTAGTAGTAGTAGTTGTAGTACTTTGATTAGTAGTATTAGTAATAGTATAAATAATGATAAGATAAGTAGTTGTATTAGTAATAGTATTATTATTATTATTACTATTATTATTATTATTAGTAGTAGTAGTAATAGTATTAATAGTAGTTGTTGTAGTAGTATGATTAGTAGTAGTAGTATTAGTAGTGGTAGTTTTAGTAGTAGTAGTTGTAGTACTTTGATTAGTAGTATTAGTAATAGTATTAATAATAATAAGAGAAGTAGTTGTATTAGTAATAGTATTGTTATTATTACTATTATTACTATTATTACTATTATTACTGTTATTATTATTATTATTAGTAGTAGTAGTAGTAGTATTAATAGTATTAGTAGTAGTATCAATAGTAGTTGTTGTAGTAGCATGATTAAATAGTAGTAGTTGTAGTAGTATGATAATTAGTAGTAGTTGTAGTAGTATGATTAGTAGTAATAGTAGTAGTAGTAGTACTTTGCGGGACAAGTAGTATTAGTAATAGTATTAATAGTAATAAGAGTAGTTGTTGTTGTATTATTATTAGTAGTAGTATTAATAGTAGCTGTTGTAGCATGATTATTATTAGTAGTAGTAAGTCAAGTCACCTTTATTTTTATAGCACATTTAAAAGACAACGTGTGTCAACCAAAGTGCTGTACATTAAAATCAAGTATAAATAACACTCAACTATGCAACATTTAGCAAATCATTAACGTACATACAAAATAACATACATACGCACCAACATATAAATACTGTAGTATTGGTAGTAGTAGTATTAATAGTGTAGTATTAATTATAATATTATTAGTAGTAAATGAAAATGATTGTTTAAACAGGTGTGTTCCAGTCTGATAAAGACGTGAACCAGCTCATGTTTCTACTGTAAACGTTTCTGTAATATGAATCTGAGAAGCTCTGAGATGAATCTGAGATGCTCTGAGATGAACCTGAGACACTCTGAGAAGAGTCTGAGACACTCTGAGATGAACCTGAGAAGAGTCTGAGAAGCTCTGAGATTAACCTGAGACACTGAGATGAACCTGAGACGCTCTGAGAAGAGTCTGAGAAGCTCTGAGATGAACCTGAGACGCTCTGAGATGAACCTGAGACGCTCTGAGATGAACCTGAGACGCTCTGAGAAGAGTCTGAGAAGCTCTGAGATGAACCTGAGACACTCTGAGATGAACCTGAGACGCTCTGAGATGAACCTGAGACGCTCTGAGATGAACCTAGATGCTCTGAGATGAACCTGAGATGCTCTGAGATGAATCTGAGACGCTCTGAGATGACTCTGAGACGCTCTGTTTGTTCTTCACCTCGCTGATTACATTCCGATTCAAACGTTCTGACCTCTAAACACTGAAACAGGAAAATGGAAGCATCGCATCGTGTTATAATCAGCCGCGATGTTCTGAGGCGGTCTTGCGCTAAATGATGTGCCATTTGGTCCCCGCGAGTAAAGCTATTAGAGCAGAAAGCTAATAAATTAGCTGAGTGTTTACAGCTTCTGCTTCTCTATTGGCTGAGTGACAGACATCAGTGGTGCTGAATGTTAATCCATGCAGTCGTTGCTCTCGGAGGATGAATTACGGACTTTTTTATACATACAAATCAGGTAAAAAGCCGCTGTATGTCTGAAAGTATGTAGACACCTTTATTTTATTGATTTTATTCACCTGTTCACAACAAGTGTGGCTGACAGACCTGAATTCACAAATTAGGAAAGCGTGTCCACGTACTTATGGCTATAAACTTTATATAGGCTTATGGTCGATGTTGCATTGAGCTAGCGAATGAGTCGACTGGATGCATTTGTGTAAGATTTATGTATTTATTTATTATTTATTATTTATTTATTCATTATTTATTTTTGTATTTATTATTTATTTATTCATGTATTTATTTATTTATTTATTATTTATGTATTTATTTATGTATTTATTTATTTACTCATGTATTTATGTATGTATTTATTATTATTATTATTTTTTTTTTTATTCATGTATTTATTTATGTATTTATTATGTATTTATTATGCATTTATTATTTATTAATGTACTTATTATTTATGTATTAATGTACTTATTATTTATTTATTTATGTATATATTTATTTATTCATTATATATATATATATATATATATATATTTATGTATATATTTATTCATTTATGTATTTAGTTATGTATTTATTATTTCTTTATGTATTTATGTATGTATGTATGTATGCATTTACTTACTTACTTACTTACCAACTTTACAAACAGGCCAAAATTCCTAAAAAAGCTAATGCATTTAAAATGGGCTGTCCAACACTTTCGTGGTAAGGCGTCCACATACTTTTGGCTGTATGCAAGACAGTTTTGGTGATGGTTCAAAAATGTACATTTTTAAACATGATAATTAAAAGGACGGAGCTCTGGAGCCTGATGATCATCAGTTGTTTGATTGAAATATAATCACGGCACTCACGAGAGGTTTCACAATCAGAACTTCATCAGAACTTTATCAGAACTTTCTCTTCTCTGTTTACATTTTTAATCTTCATTATACAATCTTAATCAGTGAACACTGGACAGAAGATTCTTATTTTTCTCTACAAAAGAGTCCGATGCAAAAGTTCTTCCAAACGTTCTTCAGAATCTGACCACGTTCACTTCATCACTCAGACATAAACAAGTCCTGGATCATAAATACTTTCCATGAAGAAGCTCATCCTGAATACTAACGTTCCCCAAAGATCATTGTTTGCTTATTTGAAGACCTTGACATGAAACCACCAGACCTTAATCAAAATCCTGAAGAGTGGACGTGCTTCCTTCAGACGGGGTCGACGGTCCACTTCAGTGAGCGTCTCTGTTTGTTCCCAATTAACTCGAGTGTCTCCAGAAGTTCCTGGCCATGAATATTAACCAGCACGTAGATTATTTATCAACAACCCATTCTGGGCCCATCAGCGAGCACGACAATGCTGAGTGGTCTTCAGAGAGTACGTGGAGGTAAACAGGTTCTGCTGGAGAGGTGAGATGGTGAGATTTTATGGATCAGAACCAGAACCAGTTCTCTGTAGTTACAGAACATTGCTTTTATGAGGAACGCTGATGCTCAGGCTCTTCCTGCTGCTGGTGCTTTTAGAAGCTTCGTTGATATTCACCTCAGATCTTCTGCAGCTTCCCTCAGTGCAAGGACAGATTTACTCCACACAGCCTTCAGAAGAACGTATTTATGTTCTGTTGAAGCGAATATTTGGTTGATGATTTTGTCTACTGTTCAACCTTCAACCTCCAGCTGGTTTTACCATGATCAACCCTTTTGAGAGCCGTCAACGAGCTTCTGGTGTGACTCTGGTTGGCTCCTGTGGCTCCTCTACCTGGTGGAATTGGTAGAGTTGAACCAAACTCTTGGTTTTCTGGAACACCCTTGACTTTTCAGTTCAGTCCACATATTTCTGACAGTTCCGAGGTGAATTCAGACTCCAAAACCATTCCAAAATATTCAAGAACCTTCTCAGCATGCTTCAAAACAGCCCCAAAGCACAATACTACTACCACCATGTTTTAAAGTACTGTAGGTGCAGTGTTGTTGGGTTTGAACGTCCCACCTTTTCTTCTCCAAACATGGTGTCATCAAACCTCAAAACTGTCCTGCAAAAGGGTTTTTTTTCTTTGTCCAGGTGATATGAAGCTTGCTTGGCTGTGCACAGTGGACCACTGAGACCACAGAGACTACTGTTCCATGTACGTCACACCTACAGACGATTGTTAAGTCACTGACTTGTGTTTGGATCTCTGTGTAGAGCTGCCCAGACTTCCTGCTTTCACGCTAAAGATTTGGGTTTAAATGACGTTCCCCAACCTTCTCACCACGTCTACATGAACAATCTGAATCATGACCGCCAGCTCTCAGACAGAACCTGATGATGGTCCTTCTTCCATCATCCTGTATCACCCAGTGATGAGACATGGCGTTCCTGAATTCAGACTGGCACCCCTTAGCATGGTCCCTGGATAAGAACATCAGGGGGTCCGTACCATGCCAGTCAGACAGCAGGCATGAGGTGGAATGATCATTAAATGGTCATTAGCTTGTGGTTAAAGGTTGGGATCTTCTCACAAAGCTCCCAGTTCTCTCTTAGTATTCCAGAGCCTCAAGCTATGAGGGTTCTGTAGCACATAACTGATCCAGGAGTTTCACTATTCCTCCTCTGTGTAATTCTGCTCTCCAGGAGGAACCAAAGGCTTCATCCTCCTCCTTTTCATCTCTCAATGTTCTCCTGTTCATCTCTCTACGTTCTCCTGTTTATCTCTCAACGTTCTCCTGGTTATCTCTCAACGTTCTCCTGTTTATCTCTCAAAATTCTCCTGTTCATCTCTCAACATTCTCCTGTTTATCTCTCAACGTTCTCCTGTTTATCTCTCAAAATTCTCCTGTTCATCTCTCAACATTCTCCTGTTCATCTCTCAACGTTCTCCTGTTCATCTCTCAACGTTCTCCTGTTTATCTCTCAACGTTCTCCTGTTTATCTCTCAACGTTCTTCTGTTCATCTCTCAGTGTTCTCCTGTTCATCTTTCAATGTTCTACTGATATTAAAAAAAACACATCCATCCAGATCCTGCCTGAACACAGAGGAAAGCACCAAACTGAAGATAATAAAACTAAACTAAATAAATAAATCTCCTCAGAAGATTCACCTCTTGGTCAAATGTACGTAATTCCAGGTTCTTCTTTGATTCTATTCCTGTCTGAATCAGCCATGTTGATGTTTCATCTCTCCTCCCTGAGAAGATCACAGAGCAAACGCTGGTGTGTGTGTACGTTTTTTTTTTTTTCCTGTTTTTCCTGTTTGGCAGAAGTAAACATCCAGAGAACCTCTTTACCCTCGCCTCCCCCCCTCCCCCAGCACATCTCCTCCTGCTATTTACATGAAGTGGTTTGGTTCATCACTAATGGTACCTGCTAGCAGTGAACCGTGAGTGAGGAGAGGAGCATCATGTCTCAGTCTAAAGAAAAAATCCAAAAACAGACAGAAAGAGAATAAAGAAAAACACACAGGTACCAAAACCAGAGAGAAAGAGAAAAAAAAAATTTTTATTCAAGAGTTTCAGCATTAAAATGACTTTAAAAGTCATCAGTTTTATATCTAATAGTGAATTCCACTTTACTCACAATACTGCATGTTTACACACGGTTATATGTGTGAATTTTCATGGGGCCCGAAATCTCTCAGAGCGGCCGTGTTAAGATGTTCCCTCACTAGTCAGTAAACTGAGTGATATTAATTTTTTAAATAACAATAACAATAATAATAATTATTATTATTATTATTATTAATGTTATAATAATTATTATTATTATTGTCATTACTAATTATTATTATTATTTTAGTATTTTTATTATTTTATTATTATTATTAATATTTTAGTTATTTTTATTATTTTAGTATTTTATAATATTAATAATAATAATATAATAATAATAATAATATTAATATAAAAAAATATTAATACTAATTTTTATTATTATTAAATATTTTAGTATTTATTATTATTATTATTATTTATAATGACAGTAATAATGATATTAATTATTATTATTATTATTATTACTCTGTTGAATTTATCATCATAATTCAAAGCAACTCAAATACAAAAAAAAAATTTAATTAAACAAATCACCAATAAAACCAGCAAAAATCCCAAATAATTACCAACAAAAACAGCAGAAACCAAAAGAAAAAAATCATAAACAAATAAAATAAATCACCAATAAAACCAGCATAAAATAAAATATATCACCAATAAAACCAGCATAAAATAAAATAAATCACCAACAAAACCAGCATAAAATAAAATAAATCAACAATAAAACAAAAATAACACTAAAAATCACCATAAAAACATTAAATTAAATTAAAAACCAATGAAACCAACATAAAATAAAATAAATCACTAATAAAACCAATATGACTAAAAATTACCATGAAAAATCAACATTAAATTAAATTAATCATCAATAAAAACAAAAGTAAATACAATGACAAAAAAAAAATGCTCCTTAAATTCAACAAATCACCAATAAAACCAGTAAATTGCAGCATGCGTCCAAATTCCAAATATATCTACAGTTTATTTATATCAGATGAACCAGTAGTTCTGGTGGAGTCGCGCTGCACCTCCCGCCACTCGACTCGGTGAGGGATCCGGCGCGTCGTGCCAGATTTCACCTCCAGTGCTGAACGATATGAAAATTATGTTTCACTTCCATTAATTAATGAGGCTTTTCTAATTGTTTTCCTCGGCGGGTTTCAGTATCTGCCGACAGCAGCTGCGTTTGAACAAACTCACATCCAGCGTCTGAATAAATAAATAAAGAGCTTTAAACGCCGATCGTTGGACTGGTTTCCCTCTCCAGCTGGAATGTAGCAGTGGGCTGTGTTCCAATTCTCAGTATTTAAAGGTTCGGGTTCTTTTATATGGAATAAATGACATCAGCTGTGAGGAGTAGATTTATGGCCTCAGTATTTTGAGAGGAGCCACATTTTATTCCTGGAGGTTTTTGATAACCTGGTTCCAGGACACAAACACCTACGTGGTTCTGAAGGTCTGTTCCAATCACGGATACCATACTGGGGAGAATCAGACTGGTACTGACTGGTACTGGAGTTCCAGCAGTGTCTCTCCAGTGCATCTCTCTTTGTTACATCATTAATACTTGGATATAACCAATTCCCATGTAATGTGCAGAATAGCACCCGGTGACTCTGACATGTCTAAGAGCGTACGGAGCAACATGCTATGCTCTACGTGTCCTTCCACCACTTGTTTAGACGGCTCAATCAGGCCACAGCAGCAAGGAGTTTATACCCCATTAGCCCTTGTGTCTGTCGGGCGCCTGACCAGGCTGCTAGCACTGCCAAGCAATGCCATTTAAAGCAGTTCTGTCAAAGAAAAATATCAAACGATAGAAGTCATTGCTGATAAAGAAGGCACAACCAATTCTATATTGGGTGATATAGGTGTTGGATAACTTTACCCCCCTAATAAACAAAATCATGTTCTACTAAATGTGTAAAATCACATGTGCAGTAAATGTTGATGCGAGGTCTGTTATGATTAGCCAGACTCGTTAAGTTAAATTATGATAATTACAGTTACAGTATCAATTCTGTCTCTGTAGTGCCGTCTAAATGCTGCTGGCACAGACGTGGCATCACTTCCAGTTTCTCTCCTAACTAAGCTGCAGTGAACCTTCACATTCTCACTTTGCAAGCAGACGTCCGGGCACCTGCATGGATGTAATTGGTTAGTCTGAGGGTGGGAGGGTCGTAGGGATTCTTCATAACTGCTGCAGTCATGACCTCTGCAGGCTGATCGATGGCACTGCACAGAGACGGGGGATAATAGAGATCAGTGTCTGACAGGTCAAATAAAGTGGTGCTGCACATGTGTCTGAGGTGGCGGCAGTACAAGTAAGATACCATTGAGGAATCAAATACGACTAGATTGAGAGGAAAAAGAGATAAAATCTCCACCCAGTTATGTTACTAACAACCAAAATAATGGATTCGATCATAAAATCGAAGTGAAAACATCATGTATTTGGGTTTCTTGATTCTTGTGTCGTTCTCGTTTGTGATCTGCACGGTTAATCTGGTCTGAGTTCTTCATACCGGAGGTTCTAACGAGCGCTGCTGCACACTCCCGGCATCCCTGTGGGTTTCTGTACCAAAACTGCTTACGTCCATCATTTTAAGATCCGTGTTGTGGAACAGGAGTCTGGGATTTAATGCTGCGCTGTAAACAGAGGATTTCTGTAAAGAAAAGACGACGTGCAGCGATTCTTTCCTCCCTGTGAGAGCTGAACAGTATCAGTGTAGAACTGCTGATGGAACCGCTGCTAAATATTCCACTTCTTACATTCAGTGAAGGATTTATTATATATACCGGGTTTGTGGATAATAAATTGGATTGGATTCACACCACAGATTCTTCTAACTGTGTTTTACAAAAAAGCATCCCAAGTCTGGAAATGTGGTTTGTAGATTTGAATAGATTTAATCCAGAATGACAAAACACACACACACACACACACACACACACACACACACACACACTGTCCCTGATAGAGCTTCCATTTCTTCAGCCCTAAACTTTGTTGTATTTTTCCGCTTTCATTCCTCAGACTGATTCTCCGCCTTTTATTACTATATTTTCTATAATAATAATAATAATAAATATCGTGTGTTTTTGTGCGTCAGCCTCGGCCCTCTGAATTGAGAAGCCACTCCAAAACCATTTCCTCTGAACACACAAGTTCATTAATGGAACCGAAAGAGGACACAAATAAAAAGGCAGCGGTTCCTCATCTGATGGTTTCCATTCTAATTACAGCCTCTAATATCTGCACAACATGAAGAACTGAACCTTCTAGCTCCAGAGCAGATCATCAAAGCACCAGCACATTCACACGCAGGACCTGAATTATTCAGTCTCGGTCGTATCGGGTCCTCACATCAACAAATCGATCGATTCTACAAAATATTGCTTTGAATATTTAAATATAGGAGCTGCATATACTGCACCATCAGAACTACATTATATGGATTAAAGTACTGGAATGCTTCTAATTACTAAATTAATAATTTTCAGGCTCAACAGGTGTAATAAATCAATCATATAAGGGAAATCATATGCTTCCAACTTTGCAACAGTTTAGGGAAGGTTTCTTCCTGTTCCAGCACAAAGCAAGATCTACACTGATCAGCCATAACATTAAAACCACCTCCTTGTTTCTACACTCACTGTCCATTTTATCAGCTCCACTTACCATATAGAAGCACTTTGTAGTTCTACAATTACTGACTGTAGTCCATCTGTTTCTCTGCATGCTTTGTTACCCCCTTTCATGCTGTTCTTCAATGACCACCACAGAGCAGGTATTATTTAGGTTGTGGATGATTCTCAGCACTGCAGTGACACTGACATGGTGGTGGTGTGTTAGTGTGTGTTGTGCTGGTATGAGTGGATCAGACCCAGCAGCGCTGCTGGAGTTTTTAAATACTGTGTCCACTCACTGTCCACTCTATTAGACACTCCTACCTAGTTGGTCCACCTTGTAGATGTAAAGTCAGAGACGATCGCTCATCTATTGCTGCTGTTTGAGTCGGTCATCTTCTAGACCTTCATCAGTGGTCACAGGACGCTGCCCATGGGGCGCTGTTGGCTGGATGTTTTTGGTTGGTGGACTATTCTCAGTCCAGCAGTGACAGTGAGGTGTTTAAAAACTCCAGCGGCGCTGCTGTGTCTGATCCACTCATACCAGCACAACACACACTAACACACCACCACCATGTCAGTGTCACTGCAGTGCTGAGAATCATCCACCACCTAAATAATACCTGCTCTGTGGTGGTCCTGTGGGGGTCCTGACCATTGGAGAACAGGGTGAAAGGAGCTAACAAAGCATGCAGAGAAACAGATGGACTACAGTCAGTAATTGTAGAACTACAAAGTGCTTCTATGTGGTAAGTGGAGCTGATAAAATGGACAGTGAGTGTAGAAACAAGGAGGTGGTTTTAATGTTATGGCTGATCGGTGTACATGATTGATGCCTGCGTCTTCATCCTGTCATCATTCTGTATCCAGAAACGTCCAGGACTGAAAGCGAAACCTCCACGATCTTTTATTTCTATTTTATTTCTTCGTCCTTGAGCTTGCAGCATCTTAAACCGTCGACCTGTACAAACCACACGCTGTTTACGTATGATGTGTTGTTACGGGATCTTTCGTTCTGAACCTCTGAGCTTCGTTCATCAGCGCAGGTTCCATTCATGATTCAGCAGAATTACTCGACAGCTTCTGATTGGTTTGTCAGTCAGTGAGATTGTCAGATTTGTTAGATTGGTTGTTCTGGGACGTCATTTGTCCAGCCTGCATTCCACCAGTACGTCCCATCAGCGCGTCTCAGGAGGAACCGACGAGGATCCGACTGATGGGGGGTTTTAAATTAAGGTGAAATGTTTGAAGGTTGTTGGTTCTGATGTTTCTCTGTGATGTTTAGTGTGTTCGGAACCACTTTATTCCGGTCAGGATTGTGGTGGGTCCAGCACCACCTGGAATCACTGGGAGCAAGGCGAGACGGTCCATTACAAGGGACCTCATTCATCCTCGTCCACAGTTTAGAGCAGACAATACGATTAATGGTTTAATTTAGTGATTAATGCTCGTTAGCTTCATTGTGGATCAAATATCAGGCGTGTGATGCCTGTCAGTCATCAGTCAAAATGCAGCCACAGACACAGTGTGGGTGTAACTGGGCGGGACGGGGCAGGGTGGGGCGGGGCACGCCTTGATACTGAAGCGTAAGGCAAATCCACACACCTGCAGGAATAAAAGTAGAACCTAAGTACAAATGTTATAAACAAGGTAGAACAAAACTGTGGCTTAAACCTGTAAATCATTAAAAAAAAAATAAGATTAATTAAATAAATCGCAAATAAATCAGTGAAAAATAAATCAATAAATTACAAAAAATAAATAAGATAAATAAAAAAATCACAAATAAATCAGTGAAGAATAAATAAATAAATTACAAAAAATAAATTAGATAAATAAAATAAATCACAAATAAATCAGTGAAAAATAAATCAATAAATTACAAAAAATAAATAAGATAAATAAAATCAATCACAAACAAATCAGTGAAGAATAAATAAATAAATTACAAAAAATAAGTTACATTTAAATGACAAATAAATTATTTAAAAATGAATAAATAAATTACAAAAGTAAATGAGATAAATAAAAATCAATCAGTGAAAAATAAATAAAAAAATACAAAAAAATCAATAAGATAAATAAAATAAATCAGTGAAAAATACATTAAAAATAATAAAATAAAATAAATAAAATAAACCAGTGATAAATAAAGAAATAAATTACAAAAATAAATAAGATAAATAAAATAAATCAGTGAGAAATAAATAAATTAAAAAAAATAATAAGATAAATAAAATGAATTGCAAATAAATCATTATATAATAAATAAAAAATATTAAAATCTAAAACAAATGCTAAACATCCTTTTAATGCTAAACTTTAAATATAAAGATAAAGTGTTAGAAGAAAACCGAAGGCAATAATTATCATTAAAGTCTGGCCACCAGGGGGCAGTGCTTTCTAACCTCTGCAACTAATGGGATGCACATGAACTGCTGAGTTTAATCCTTTGGTCTTGGTGTACTGCATTGCTGAGCCAATCAGTGACCTCCCTGCTAGCACTTTACCACATGTGTAATTGTGACTGACTCACTCCATTCCCAAACTGAATACAGAATCGAGAGCACTGCTTAAGCTGGCCGGGATCTCAGAATGAGAATCCACAGTGTCAGAGAGCCAAACCAGGTCAGATATCAGATAAAACTCAGGACAGCGTGGTGCAGTGGAGCTCATTGAGATTCTTCTCCTGAACCTTCCACTGTAAACACACACTCGCTCCCGCGTCCCTGCGGTCCAGATCAAGGACGGAGTGGCATCATTAGTAGGTGGTGAGAAGATCCGACAAGTTCCGGCGATAATCCTCCTTAAGCTGCAGGAGACTCAGTTCACCCCTCTCACCACCCCTCTCACCGGCGAAAGGGTCGAACTGCATTAAAAAATGGATTCTGTCTGCGCAGCGATGCTGACCTGTGTGTGTGTGTGTGTGTTCCGACTCTCTGACCTACCTGCTAGGGGTCAGGAAGGATCTTTGGAAGCATCTGACCTTCAGGAAGCCCTCGTTTGACCCAAACATACTTCTCAGACCTCTTTTATATTTTATATTCGCTTAAGGTTTGGACGCCCCGGTCAAACTGAAATTTAGATATTTCTGATTCACTCACTCACTTTCTTAACCGCTTGTCCAATCAGGGTCGCAGGAAGGGGTGCTGGAGCCTATCCCAGCTTTTCAATGGGTGCAAGGCACATAGTAACACCCTGAACGGGGCACCAGGCCATCGCAGGGCAGACACACATACACACACACACACACACACACATTCTCCTATAGGGCAATTCAGTGTCTCCAATTAACCTGACTGCATGTTTTTGGACTGTGGGAGGAAACCGGAGCTCCCGGAGGAAACCCACGCAGACACGAGGAGAACATGCATACTCCATATTTCTGATTTATTAGCTTTAAATAGTTAATTATTTATTAAAATCATTAATAAGATGTCAACATGCACCTTGGACTCCCAAAAATGTGGGACATTTTATAAAATATTATGCAAATGAGAGCCGTGATGAATTGCCGTCCTGCCCTGGATGAAGCGGTGGTCAAACATGAAAATAAAATGAAAAACAAGCAAATAAATAAAATAAATTCAGTATGAAAAGAAAGATTTATTATAAATTAATAGAATTTCTGACACCAGAGTTTTGAATTACAGGATTTTGATTTAAGAACTGAACTCATCAAGCAGAACGTAATCAGTAAAGCCAAGTTCACACTACATGACTTTCCGAGTGGTCAGGTCACTGTACAGTTCACACTACACGACTGGATCTCTTGTAATCGGGAGTCTTTCACACTACACGACTGATCGGTGATAGGGGGTCACACACTACACCATCTACCACCAACTGGAATCGCAGGCGAGCTTCTCTGGTCTCCCAAACTACGTTTTGTCACGAAAACAAACGCAAAATGTGACAAGGGGTTTAATGATCCCACGTCCAAAAATACACGTCAACAAGTAGCGAGCGATCAAAGAGGAAAAATAAATGAATCAGAGTGGATTTGGCAACGCGACCAGCATGGATTGTTTTGTTCTGTAGTGAGTTGGAGGTTAATAAATATTTTTTGTAATGCAGTGTTGGTATTATGGTTTGCCGTGGACGATAAGTTCACAAATATTGTAAAGCTTGTGTGTGTGCTGATGTATTCTGATAGAAGCTATATCATCCCCCTCACCACACTCATTGCCAGTTGCAACCAACTGATCCAGATATTGAACATGCTAGATATCTCTCTTCAGTCGAGCCGCTCGGATCGAGTTGTTGAGTAGTTCGCACATAGCGATTGATAGCCGAGTTTCGACCGCCGAGTTGCTCCCGAGCTGCCACATCTAGCGGCGAGCAGTCGGCGAGCGAAAATCAGGGCAGAAATGGTGTAGCGTGAACCAGGCATAAGCAGTTTAAGCGATGAGCTACAGCTTCTGTGAATTGAATGGTAACGTTAGATGGAATTCATGTTTTAGAGCAGCAGAAGGAAGGTCTGAAGGAAGCTCATCAAGATCTTTGTACAATGACTGACTGTACTGGATAGAAGCAGCAGAATCCTGAATCCCTCGGTGATCTGATACCGGCGCTCAGACTGGATCAGACCTGAGAAAATCTCATTAGCTGGATTAATTGAATCATAACTCTGAGACGCCGAGGGACAGAAGCAACATCAGATCATCCAGAAAGTTTCCTTCACAATCACTCGTCTCCATGATTAAACATCTGTTCTGGACTGCAGAGTCTGTCAGAGGGACTAAAATGGGCATTATTGGACTCAGAATGGTCTGGGTTTGATTCCCCGACCTGGAGATCAGGGTCCATTCTGTGTGGAGTTTGCATGTTCTCCATGTATCCACCAACCAAAAACATGCAGTCAGGTTAATTAAAACTACTACATTTACATTTATGCCATTTAGCGGACGCTTTTATCCAAAGCGACTTACAGTACTGTGACTGTATATTGTCTAAGCAATTGAGGGTTAAGGGCCTTGCACAAGGGCCCAACAGTTGCAACCTGACAGTGGTGGAGTTTGAACGAGCGACCTTCTGATTACCAGTCCAGTACCCTTAACCACTAGGCTACAACTGCCCAACTGCCTACTAAAAATTGACCCAGGTGTGTGTGTGTGTGAATGGACTGGCAACCCATCCTTGTTTCTGTTTCCTGCCTTCTGCCCAAAAAATCTGACCCACTGTGACCCTGACCAGGATGCATCAGTGGAAAAGCAGGCCATGAATGAATGAATGGATGAATGAATAAATGAATTATTATCTGAGAGATGAAGAGCTGACAGTAAATCCGATCCCGACAGATTAGCTCCACTTTTTGACGTCCTTCACACAAAAGCCCAAATTTCAGCGGGACCCCCGTGACAGGGCTAACAGGAAGACGTCTGGACGGAGATCAGAGGCCGGGCTGCAGTGAGGAGATGATTGATTTTTTTCATCTTTCGACTGACAAGGAGCAGAAGTGCCGGCTGTAATTAATGATGATGTTTTTATTAGCTCATCATGACTCTGACAGACCACGACGCCGGTCAGAGAGACAAAAACACTAAAAGCTTCAGTGACTGAGAGGACGAGTTAAAAAAAGAACCATATGGTGTGTTCAGTGATTTACACATGTAAAAGTATGTGGACGTCCCTCCTTCACACCTCATTCTTCATCCTGGATGACTGAACTCATGTCCACAACGCAGGTTTGGTGTGGAGGAACTGTACTGACATGCACAGAGCTCAGACCCCCACCACAGTGAAGACTTCTGGGACGAACTGGCATGTCCACTGTGAGTCAGACCTGATCAAACAAATGGCAACCCACATGCACAGTCCCAAATCTTTCCTCCCCAGAAGAATATTTAGCCAATCAGGAGGCTAGATAAGGGCTGCACTCTTTTAAAAGGGAGCTTTTAACAGGATTTTGGAATGTATCTGTTGGAAGTTGTGTCCATTCTGTTGTGTCCAAATAAAACCTCTTTCTGAGGTCAGGGCTCTGTGAGAACTACTGTGAGAACCTCTGAGAACTTCTACAAGAACCTCTGTGAGAACTCCTGTGAAAGAATCTGAGAACCTCTAAGAGAACGTCTATGAGAACTTCTGTGAGAACGTCTATGAGAACCTCTGAGTACTTCTATAAGAATTTCTATAAGAACTTATATAAGAACCTCTGTGAGTACTTCTATGAGAACCTCTGTGAGAACTTCTATGAGAATTTCTATGAGAACTTATATGAGAACCTGTGAGAACCTCTGTGAGTACTTCTATGAGAACCTCTGTGAGAACTTCTATGAGAATTTCTATGAGAACCTACAGTATATGAGAACCTCTGTAAAAATGTATGTGAACCTCAGTGAAAACCTTTATGAGAAACTATGTAAGATCTTCTTTGAGAGCTTCTGTGAGAACCTCTGAGAACTTCTAAAAGAACCTCTGTGAGAACTCCTGTGAAAAAATCTGAGAACCTCTAAGAGAACGTCTATGAGAACTTCTGTGAGAACGTCTATGAGAACCTCTGTGAGTACTTCTATAAGAATTTCTATAAGAACTTATATAAGAACCTCTGTGAGAACCTCTGTGAGTACTTATATGAAAATTTCTATGAGAACTTATATGAGAACCTCTGTAAAAACTTATGTGAAAACCTTTATGAGAAATTATGTAAGACCTTCTTTGAGAGCTTCTGTGAGAACTTCTACAAGAACCTGTGTGAGAACCTCTATAAGAATGTGATCAATCTTATCAGACTTCACTCCCTCTTAAAGCTCTAAACCGAGTCCCCGTGAATCTCCGGGTGACTGAAAGCTTCACGTCACCTCCTGCAGCTTCGTCGTCTCTGCTTCAGCGCTCCGCCCCGGGCCGAGTGATCCGTGGATCAGTCCGGATGCCCGGCCTGGCAGATTTACTGGCATCAGGATGCCAGACTTTCACAGACAGCTTTATTAAGAGTCAGAATTTACCATCCGGGCACGAGGATCTGAGGAATTATCCAGTCGACGTCCACCATCTGATCCTCGTGTTCTTCTGACGCCAAGTTGGCTTCTGAAAGTGCTGATGAGTTCTGGTGCTGCCAGGAGAAGTTCTTCAGAGGAGACGTTCTCCATCTTTCTTCCACAGAAGCTTCCAGACCTGATTAATGCTTCCCTGATTGTAAATACACACAAGTAAAAAAAAAAAAAAGCTATTTTTTTAGTATTTGAGTATTAATTTGATCTGAGCGACGAGGTTTCAGCCGCACAGCCGTCCGGCTGCCTCATTTGGGCCCTTGAGTTCGGCCCTTAATCTCGAGCTCCCTGAACTGCGTCCTGTTGTAGATAAAAGCCACTCTGGATCATCACGTCTGATCAACGCTGCACGAGACGCTTGTTGAAGTTTGATTTTAATAAAAACAGTTAAATTGATTTTAATTACAGTGAGGAAATTTTATTGAAGTGATCAATCACAGAGCGGAGCGAGACGGAACGAGCAGAACGAGCCGAGGAACCGGAATTAATCTCAGATCATAACGGGGTTTAATAAAGAGGAACAAAATGATCGTGTTTGATTACAGCACCAGTACAGAGAGACGAGGAACCAGTTTCAGCTCCTGAGTTCTGCTCTCAGTGATGCTATCAGCCTGGCCGTGCTCCACATACACCAGAGTCTGCAACATCAGTGTCTCACTGACCCTGCAACAGCTTCTACAATAACCTCTGTCAGAACATCTACGAGAACTTCTATGAAAACCTTTGGGAGAACTTCTGTGAGAACATTTACGTATGAGAACCTCTGTGATAACATCTACACAAACCTCTGTGAGAACTTTGGTGAGAACTTCTACAAGAACCTCTGTGGTAACATCTACAAAAACCTCTGTGAGAACTTTGGTGAGAACTTCTACAAGAACCTTGGTGATAACCTCTGTGACAGTCTCTGTAAGAATGTCTATGAGAACTTCTACGATAACCTCTGTAAGAATCACTGTGAGAACTTCTATGAGAACCTCTGTGATAATATCTACACAAACCTCTGTGAGAACTTTGGTGAGAACTTCTACAAGAACCTCTGTGAGAACTTCCTGTGATAACTTCTATGAGTACCTCTATGAGAAGTTCTGTGAGAACATCTATGAGAAACTCTGTGAGAACTTCTGTAGGAACTTCTACTAAAACCTCTATGGGAACCTCTGTGACAGTCTCTGTGAGAACTTCTACAAAAACCTCTGTGAGAACGTCTACACAAAACTTTGTGAGAACCTCTGTGAGAACTTATGTGAGAATATCTATAAGAACATCTGTAAGAACCTCTGTGCAAACTTATGTAAAAACCTCTGTGAGAACCATTGTAAGAACCTTTGTGAGAACTTCCTGTGATAACTTCTATGAGTACCTCTATGAGAAGTTCTGTGAGAACATCTACAAGAAACTCTGTGAGAACTTCTGTAGGAACTTCTACTAAAACCTCTGTGAGAACCTCTGTGACAAACTGTATGAGAACTTCCTCTATGAGGATCTTTGTGAGAACCTCTATATCTACACAAACCTCTGTGAGAACTTTGGTGAGACCTTCTGTGACAATCTCTGTGAGAACTTCTACACAAACCTTTGTGAGAACTTCTGTTAGAACTTTGATCGTTCCTGGTGACCTTCGACAATGTGATCAACCATATCAGACTCTCTGTGGTCACTCGCGCTCTGTAACTCGGCCTGCCAGCAAACTCAAACCCTGGACCCTGTCTTCAGCTGGACCAGAGATTGGCACCCAGGGGTCACGTGTCCACCCGTACTGAACTCAGTGCCCGAACTGACCAGGGTCTGGAGTAAACGTGCCGATGTGAGAACAAACTTATCAGAAATGAATTCTTGGCAGAGATAAAGCAGAAGCTCTGAGCGCCGAGCGCGGTGCCAAACCCGCCTGAGAGGAACTAAAAACAACATCGAGCAGGAGGGTGGCGCGGGGGGCAGCGGTGCCACGCTGAGAGGAACCAGCGGGGGGGGTCATCACTAACAGTTTAGGGAACAAGGTTTTTTTCTGAATGAAGAAATCAAGCGCGGTGCTTCTCACAGCCGGACGCGGCGGCGGGGGAGCGAGATTGGTTAGCTGGTAAACAAGGTGTGAACCTGCTCGGACCTTCACTGTCAGTGATTGTAGCTCCTGATTGAGGGACGTTTATCAGGAGGTCTGGTGCCACTCGGTGTCTCGGGGTGAAGGCGGCGAGGGCGTAATGACTTTCAGAAGCTTGCTGGCACTTTTATAGACGAGTACGGTGCATCAGGATAGAGACAGACACAGTACACAGTACGACCGAAAGTATGTGGACACCCCGACTAACTACTGAGTCCAAACGAGAGCCATAAAGACTCTGTGAGTTTGGAAGGACACTGGAACATCCATCAATACCTGACCCTTTAAATGCCCTTTAAAATTAATGGGCGCTGAATGAGCACAAATTCCCACAGACACACTCCGACACCTTGTAGAAAGCAGCTTTATATTAATGCCCGTGTACGGCAGGTCAGATGGGTGTCCACATACTTTTGGCCATATAGAGTTATATAAAGCTATAGAGCAAAATACATTTCAACAAGAAATAATGAAAGGAATAGGTGGCCAAAAGTATGTGGACGCCTCTTTTATTCATTAAGTTCAGATGTTGCAGCCACCTTGGTTCAAGGTTCAACATTGCTGTCTATTTATATACAGTCAGTCGTACTATATGGCCAAAAGTATGTGGACAGCACCTTGTAGAAAGCAGCTTTATATTAATTGCCATGGTTTAGGAACAGGATGTCCACCTGATGCCTGGTCAGGTGGGTGTCCACATACTTTTTACCATATAGAGTCATATACAACTCTGGAGCAAAACAGATTTGCAAAAGTATGTGGACGGCTCTTTTTATTATTACATTCAGGTGTTGCAGCCACCTTGGTTCAAGGTTCAACGTTGTTGTCTATTTATATACAGTCAGTCGTACACTAGATGGCCAAAAGTATGTGGACGCCCTGACTAACTAAGACATTCTATGGTGAGTTTAGATACTCTTTGCCATATAGAGTCATATACAGCTCTGGAGCAAAAAACATTTGCAAAAGTATGTGGACGCCCCTTTTATTCACTAAGTTCAGATGTTGCAGCCACCTTCAGTCAGTCGTACTATATGGCCAAAAGTATGTGGACGCCCTGATTAATTACTGAGTCCAAGCGAATGAGCACAAATTTCCACAGACACACTCCCACACCTTGCAGAAAGCAGCTTTATATTAATGCCTGTGGTTTTGGAACAGGATGTCCATCTGACGCCTGGTCAGGTGGGTGTCCACATACTTTTGGCCATATATAGTCATATACAGCTCTGGAGCAAAACACATTTGCAAAAGTATGTGGACGCCTTTTTTTTTAATTATGTTCAGGTGTTGCAGCCACCTTGGTTCAAGGTTCAACATTGTTGTCTGTTTATATACAGTCAGTCGTACACTAGATGGCCAAAAGTATGTGGACACCTGACCATGAGCTTGTTGGACATCCAGCAAGGTGCAGCTCTTTTTTCTGGGATGGTTTTGAGGATTTGTGCTTATTTAGGTCATGTGCTGATGCCGGACGAGAAGTTCTGGCTTGGAATCGGCATTCCAGTTCATCCCTCGTCAGGAGGAGCAGCGTCTACATACATTTGATCAGACGTGTACACGCTCTCCACTCCGTCTGTGAGGACGTCTCTCGGTCGCAGATCCACCAGGTGGAGCTCACACACCCCGTGCGGATCCGCCAGGGGGCCGCGCGGAACGATTCCCGCCGCCCGTCGTCTGAGCCGCGTGATGGAGGGAAGCGACGTGACCTTTCGATGGGAAGCACACCCAATAATGCTAACATGCTAACGGCACACGCGGGCCGGACGGGGCCAGATAGTGGCATTTAGAGAGCGCAGTCATAACGCTGCTAACGTTGCTAATAATGTCTGCGCGGGGCTATTAGCATTTTGATAGTGTGACCGCGTGGCCGGGATCTGGCTCGTCGTCGTGGCAGCGGAGGCTGTGGGATGTAAATCCGCTAACAGATTGTTTATATTTATTTGCAGGTGAATTAATGGAGCGGCTTCGCACAATAACGTTTCCCTTTTAAGGCGGAATTACAAAGACGCCGAGCTTTTAGCGCTCCGAGCGAGAGCAGAGAAACGCACGTCCTTTCAAATCCCTGAACAATCCAGATCATTAGCGCCCGAGCTCTTGAGAACGGAGGAGAGAGGACTGGGGGGTGCGGCGGGGGGGTAGGACAGGGGGATGAGAATGACAGAGTGTGTTTAGTGTTCTCTCACTTCTCAGGAGACGTGACCCCCATTAGCGAGGCTAAATTCAATATGTACTGATGTGTATGAGTAGGTGTGTATGTGTGTGTGTGTGTGTGTGTGTGTGCATACCGACAGCCGCATAAATACTGCAGACGCTCGGGAAGGGGGGGGCTTGTTGCAACCACAACAGGCTCTACCCACAAGATTTTGGACTATGTCTGTGAGAATTTGTGCCCATTCACTCAAAAGTGCAGGTCAAAGGTGCCGGTCAATCACACTGCTTCTGCTGCCGATCACAGACGGTCGATAGCACTGCTGAGATTCAAACCCGCAACCACAGCACCCCCACGATTCATAAATAGTGCTGATTTTTTAACAGCTTGTTCTACTAATGTCTACACAAATACACCAGACTGTTGGAAAGTGCACACATTCCCACAGGCACACTCCAGAATCTTGTGGAAAGCCTTCGGAGGAATGGGTTGTCCAACAAGCTTATTGTTAAAGGTACTAGACTAGTAATCAGAAGGTTGCGTCTGCTAAATTGTCATGTGTCCATATACTTCTGGATATATATGTGAATACTACGACATCCTAATAATAAACGGTTTTATTGTGCGTGGTCAGTAAAACTGAACCTAATTGTCTAAATTTGGTTAACTGCTTAATTTACTTTTTCACACGGGTCAGGTAAGGTTAAGGTACCGAACAAGCAATCAGAAGGTTCCCAGTTCAAGCCCCAATGCCTCTGCAGGTTGCCACTGTTGGGTCACTGTTGGGCAAGACCCTTAAATCTCAATTGCTCAAAATCATGTTCCGTCATAATTGTAAGTCGCTTTGGATAAAAGCGTCCACTAAATGCCAAAAATGTAAATTGTCATGTGTCCATATACTTTTGGATATAGATGTAGTTACTAAAACATCCTAATAATAAACTGTTTTATTGGGCGTGGTCAGAAAAACTGAACCCACTTGTCAATTAAACTTGGTTAACTGGTTGATTTAGCAGCTGAGGGGGGCGAATACTTTTTCACACGGGGTCACATGGGGCTGAACAAAGCTGACAAAAATTAGTTTGTGTTTATTTGGGTCTAGTATAATTAAAGTACTTCGATTCTGTACTGTAGGTACTGTACTAGCAATCAGAAGGTTGCCGGTTCAGCCCCATTGCCCCGACCCTCAATCGCTCAATCGTGTTCAGTCATGACTGTCATAAGTCGGTTTATTGATGCAAATGTAAGGTGGGAAGGGTACAAATACTTTTTCACAGCTCAGCTCTGCTCTGCAGCATCTTAGACCATGATCTGTATGTAGCGAACGCTTTTATCCAAAGTGACTTACAGTACCGTGACAGTATACTGTCTGAGCAATTGAGGATTAAGGGCCTTGATCAAGGGTCCAACAGTGGCAACCTGGCAGTGGTGGGGCTTGAACCAGCGACCTTTCGATTACTAGTCCAGTACGTTAACCACTAGGCTACTTGGCTCGGAGCACAGAATCGAACCTGGGTCCTACACCTTCATGGCATGAACTGGATCTTTCATTCTGAACCTGCATGTTACACAATCAGCTAGGAGAACTGATCTTAGTGGGAGAGTGAAGGTGCTAGACCTGCTCGCCTGCAGTCCAGATCCACCTCCCACTAAGAGATGTGTGGACGTTTGACTGGAAGTGCTGGAACACGATGGTGAACGCGCTACCGTCCGAGCTTTTTGGATTTAGTATTTTTAACTAAATGCAGATCATGAAGCGTTAGCAGATCTAGCAGCATGTTTCCTACCGTCCCAACCTTTTTGGAACTGGGTTTGATTACACTGGAGGTCTTTTTACAGACTCTCACTCACTCTTTTCATGCAGGATGCAGCTAAATAAAAGAAAAATAAATAAAGAACGAGATTAAAAGTGTTTCAGGTAAATAAATCACCCAGCTGGATGCTAACAGCAGGACATAATTAGCATTTAGCTTCCTATTAGAGCCCGTTTCCTTCCACCATGCGTCTCGAAGCCGCCGTTCGGAATCGGCGCGATGCGGAAGGTCGCCGGAGTTGAAACCGAAACCGAAATGAAACTGAAACAGAGTAAATATTTGATTCCATGCTGGAAGTAAACAGAGATCAGAGAAAAATAACCAGACTCTCTGATCCGGATCATCTTTTATTCATATCTGAGCTGCTTCACACGCCGGCTCTGTTCCTACCGCGGTAAAGTACATCCTGCGCTTCAGTAAAACTTACGAGCGGGTTCGGTGGGGGTTTGGCGCGCTGTGCTGCCGCCAAGTGACCGACTGATGACTGGATGAATACACTGTACGGCCAAAAGTATCTGGACGCCTGATCATGAGCTTGCTGGACGTCCCACTGTAAAAGCAAATGCTGTGATCTTGTTTTTAGCTAGAACAAGAGTTTGGAGTGTGTCTGTGGGAATTTGTGTCTGTTCAGTTGTATGGCTGGGTACCAATGTTGATGTTCCGGTTCATTCCAGAGCTGTTGAGTGGGACTGAGGTCAGGACGTCTTGAGCTTGCTCATGCCTACACAGGAAAGGGCCTTCCCTAAACTGTTGCTGCAAAGTCAGAAGCATGTAATTTCCCTTATATGACTGATTTATTTAATTACTTAATTACACGGATCAACCATAACATTAAAACCACCTCCTTGTTTCTACACTCGGTCCATTTTATCAGCTCCACTTACCATATAGAAGCACTTTGTAGTTCTACAATTACTGACTGTAGTCCATCTGTGTCTCTACATGCTTTGTTAGCCCCCTTTCACCCTGTTCCACTCTCCCAGGACCCCCACAGAGCAGGTATTATTTAGGTGGTGGATCATTCTCAGCACTGCAGTGACACTGACATGGTGGTGGTGTGTTAGTGTGTGTTGTGCTGGTATGAGCGGATCAGACACAGCACCGCTGCTGGAGTTTTTAAACACCTCACTGTCACTGCTGGACTGAGAATAGTCCACCAACCCAAAATATCCAGCCAACAGCACCCCGTGGGCAGCGTCCTGTGCCCACTGATGAAGATCTATAAGATGACCGACTCAAACAGCAGCAATAGATGAGCGATTGTCTCTGACTTCACATCTACAAGGTGGACCAACTAGGTAGGAGTGTCTAATAGAGTGGACAGTGAGTGGACACGGCTGTGTCTGATCCACTGATACCAGCACAACACACACTAACACACCACCACCATGTCAGTGTCACTGCAGTGCTGAGAATGATCCATCACCTAAATAATACCTGCTCTGTGGTGGTCCTGTGGGGGTCCTGACCATTGAAGAACAGGATGAAAGGGGGTTAAAACGGTATGTAGAGAAACAGATGGACTACAGTCAGTAATTGTAGAACTACAAAGTGCTTCTATATGGTAATGGACAGTGAGTGTAGAAACAAGGAGGTGGTTTTAATGTTATGGCTGAATACTTTTGTCCATACAGTGTTTGGTTTAGATTCCCTCTGTGAACTCTGAGCTCCGTATCATTTATATCATTTGATCAGCTAGATGAGGTACAGCTGTGCGCTAAAGGCGAAACATCCAAAGTTTCCCAAACATCCAGCCGGAGCAGAGCAGAGCTCCCGGTATCCGACAACCCAAGCACAACTGCACAAAATAAATAAATAAATAAATAAAAGAAACGAGCAGAGAAGCGAGTCTGAGACTCAAAAGCAAACTGCTGAATAATTCACGACCCCTGAGCTTCAGCCTGAGCCGAGCTTCCTCGCTTTCATCTAATTTTTCATCTGAACTAAGCTGCTTTTACTGACCCTCGACCATGAGGGGCGTCTCAACAAACAGCCTCAACAAACTCCCCAAAAAGCTGCACCCCCATTCCAGATGTGCTGCAGGTAAACGGGAGCTTCCCGAGTCGCTGAAGGTCAAGATCCACATCCACAAACCTACCAAACGTAAGCAAACGGATCTGAAACGTCAAGGGTCTGTGTGAAAACCCACTGATCTCTCTACACAGACGGTGCTTTACGTCATCATACACTCCCGAGAAGAGGGCGTGTCTAAATTCTTAGATCCCTTAAAATGCTCCTACTGAGGCGCCTTAATTCTGAGTGATGATCCGACGCCTCCTCAGAGCTGAAGGCAATCCCAGCATTCAGTGCGGCATGACTTTTCTCACCAAAAACGTCCAGTGAGCGGAGTTCTTTTCAAATGTGAATAAACTCTCGTTGATGTTTAATCTGTATAAAGGTGCACGAGTGTTGTTTATTTGTAAATTCAGGCTCGTCGGGGACAGTTTAACCGTTTTGGCGGGGACAGTCGATGGCGTCATAGTTGTCTAAGTAGAGCTTCATCATTTAGCGACCTACAATTATGACTGAATACAATCCCAACAATTGAGGATTAAGGGTTTTACTCAGGGGCCCAACAGTGCCAACTGCAGTGACACTGACATGGTGGTGGTGTGTTAGTGTGTGTTGTGCTGGTATGAGTGGATCAGACACAGCTGTGCTGCTGGAGTTTTTAAGTACCGTGTTCACTCACTGTCCACTCTATTAGACGCTCCTACCTAGTTGATCCACCTTGTAGATGTAAAGTCAGAGACGATCGCTTATCTGTTGCTGCTGTTTGAGTTGGTCAACTTCTAGACCTTCATCAGTGGTCACAGGACACTGCCCACTGGATATATTTGGTTGATGGACTATTCTCAGTCCAGCAGTGACATTGAGGTGTTTAAAAACTCCAGCAGCGCTGCTGTGTCTGATCCACTCATACCAGCACAACACACACTAACACACCACCAGGAGATGGGAATGTTTTATTACTGTATGTATAAGCATCATTGTTTTCCTTCACATTGTCTTTCTGCTTTTGTCCTGTCATGTGTACCACTAAGTCTTAATAAATAGAATGCTAAAAATAAAAATAAATTATAATAATACCACCTAGAGTGTGAAGGAACCTCCAGTTCCTCCTGAGAGCGTGTATACGCTTAAACGCCGGAGAAAACAGTGCAGAAACATCTCAGCTGCTTCGTTTCCTCACTCTCACAATCGCTCGTTCATTATTTTATGATCCACGGCGTCTGTAAATGAGTATCTGCCACCGGCAAGGCTGCCCGCGTGACCGGGACAACCTCCAGCAGCAGGTACGCGTCACCAGCAAGGTGTAACTGGGGAATTATGGGTAGAACTGTGCTCGGCCGTCATTGAAGCTGCGAGGGTGTTTTTGTTCTGCCAGGCGTCTGATTAATAGACGTCATTAAGTGGGTTCCTGAACCTTTTTATGAATAAGAGCCTGAGCCCATCTACCGAGCTCAAGTCATCAATTCACAGCAGACAGGAGACCCGGCGCTGCTGCGGGTCAGCGGGCCGCCCTGGATCAGGAGCGCTGACCCGAAAAAACAAAACAGGAAGTGACATTTTGAAGTGCGGACTTGTGTGAACTGCTGTCTGATTGTTTCTTACAGAATCCTCCTTTCTCACCTGGTGTCCGGATGCTCGAGTATAATCCAGGGACCACCAAAAAAAAAAACAGGACAATGCTAAACATGGGGGACACTGTCCAAGGTCAAGCAAGCTTTAAATGAATAGAATAGAACACCTTTATTTGTCATATATACATAACACAAGTACAGTACGATGAAATATTTTTTTTTAGCTCGTTTGGACCTGGGGTCAGAGCTCAGGGTCATTGTACAGGGCCCCTGGAGCAGACAGGGTTAGGGACCTTGCTCAGAGGTGGGATTTGAACTCTCAACCTTTTGATTAATAGCCCAAAGCTCTGTCCTAAATCGCAACTGTCCTAAATCACCAACCTCTGCTCCTGCTTTTCTTTAGTCTGTGTGATAGTCCTGTGTGAAGTTTGCCTGTGGGAATTTGTGCCCATTCAGTGTTCTAATTCATCCCACATGTGTTCAGTGAGGTTGAGGACAGACCACAGGAGTTCCTCCACACCACGCTCATCAAATCATGTCGTCACATTTGCATTTAAGGCATTAAGCTGATGCATTTTCTTCCTAAAGTGATTTAAAAATGTGACCAAATACAACACAAGCTATCAAGGATTAAGGTTCTCACTCAGGAGTCCCAATGATGGCAGGTTGGAAGTGGTGGGGCTTTAACTAGCAACCTCCTGGTCGAAAGCCCAGCACTTTACCACTGAACTAACACTGCCTTATTGCTTTATGGACAGTCATGCAAAAATTTTATTCGCCTGCTGAAACAACTGAACGTAATACTTAGATGGGGTGTCCACATACTTTTGGACACATTCTGCACATTATAATGCACCAGTACAATAATAAAAATGGGCGCCCAGGTGGCACAGCGGGATATTCCACTAGCACACCAGCGTCGAGATTCTGAACTCCTCAGTTCGAAACTTGGCATTGCCACCGGTCAGCTGGGCGCCTTCTAGCAGGCATAATAGGCAGTGCCTGCAGCAGACACGTTTCTGCTTGGGCGGGATGACCGGACTATTGGGCGGGGTTTTCAAACGCTCTGTAAGGACCCTGATTAGCAGATAGAGAGACGCCTGTGCAGAGTGCATAAGTGAAAAATGGTTCCGCTAAGGGCTGTGAGCGGGTCGGAGGAGGCGTGAGCAGCAATATACCCTCATCAACTACAATCAGGGATCCTCCAGCAGCGGAAGATAAACTGACTACACTAAATTGGGGAGAAAATGCAGGAATAAAATAGAAAATAATAAAAATGTAGAATTTGATCAGGGGTGCGTAAAACTGTTTGTATTTGATTTTTCCAATGCAAATCTTTCTAAACGAAAGATCCAGCGTATGTTTATGTTTACATTCACATCAGATCATTTGTGATTTAAAGCTTCTTTATTGTATTTTGGTGGACGTTCACCTTCAGCGTGTTCCTCTTTCTGGAGAACAAGAACCGAAAAGCTGTTGATGTACGAGTCCTCTGAAGATGTCCCTCAGTGTCTGATCCTGAACCTAATTAACATGGTACCTTCATGCACATGTTCCTGTGGTCAGAGTGTGACAGAGCAAGAGAGTTGGAAATCTGTCCTCGGCTGAGCCGACGCAGGACTGAACCCCGGTCAATCCTGAGCTCTGTAATGAAGCAGCCCGAGACGAACTAGCGGTACCACGCTATGAGGACACAACAGGGCTTCATCACAACAGGGTTTTAGGGGACTGAGGTATTCTGGAACGTGGGAATGAATCGTGACTCTTGGTTAGGGATGCTGGTGGGAGAGGGTTAGCGAGCTGGAAAAAAAAAAAATCTCTCAACCTGCTTTATTTCCTCCAGCTGTTTGTGACTGAGGGGTTTTGATTGAATGACGTTTATCGAGCAGCTTCGCGCTTCTCTGTGTGACGCAATAAAGCGGTTCTGTGATTGTTATGAATTTCAGAGCCTCAGCAGCACACAGAGATAAAAGAAGTAAAATAAAACTAACTGGGAATAAAACACTTTTAGTAGGAAAATCTGATTTATTTTGGCAAGCAGTGGGTAGCGCTGCCGCCTTACAGCATGAAGTGCCTGGGTTTGAATCCCTGGCCGGGCAGCAGGTATCCTGTGTCCTGCGTCTGCGTGGGTTTCCTCCGGGTGCTCCAGTTTCCTCCCACAAGTCCACATACATGCAGTCAGACCAATTAGACCTATTAGAAACTGCCCTAGTTGTGTGTGTGTGTGTGTGTGTGTGTGTATCCTGTGATGAACTGGCAACCCATCCGGGGAGTTTTCTGTCTTTCGCCCAATAAATCAGACCCACTGTGACCCTGACCAGGATAAATAGTGATAAAACAGGTAATGAATGAATGAATTACAGATTCAGATGCAGGAATCATGCATAAATGGACCCAAATACATGTTTATGCGTTTTTCTGTCCTTTTTATCCTGATTTACTAACACGCTGGTGCTCTGCTGTCTGTTTTGGTCAAATTTTAGGTTTAATTTCCTCAAAATTAACATCTGATGATTTTTTTCTGTACCAGCTGTGAATAAAAATCACCATAATTATACGATATTTTATCAAATATGATTAAATAAATCTGAAAGAGAGTTTGATCAGATGTTTCTAGAATAAATATTGACAAAGTTAAATTAGCTTTTGAGTTTCTAGAGTAATAGAAACTAGAGTGTTTAGTTAGCCACATGCTAAAGGTGCACCTATTATTCTGCTAGCTTTGAGCTAACAGCCCTGCTGGATAAAAAAGCAACACAAAATCAGCTGGTTTCAGTTAGTAGTCAGTCTTAGCTAAACAGGCTGGTCTTTACTGGTTTAACAGGGGGTTTGTATGCTGGTTAGTATTACCAAACCAGCTAAGAGCAGCAAATCAACTTAAGCTGGAGTAGATAACCTGTGATCAATGCTAATTTTCCGATTAGCATTACGCTAACAAAAACAAAGACTGTCTGTTTGTGGTTCAGTGTCATGCAGCTTTGTGATTTCATCTAAAGTTTAACTTTAAGTGGATAAAAAAATAGAGGAAGTTTGAATTGTTGAAAGGAATGACTGAGAGCTGTGAAAAAAGTTGTAGAAACATCATAAAAATGTAATATATGACTTACACCGATCAGCCATAACATTAAAACCACCTGCTTGTTTCTACACTCACTGTCCATTTTATCAGCTCCACTTACCATATAGAAGCACTTTGTAGTTCTACAATTACTGACTGTAGTCCATCTATTTCTCTACATACCTTTTCAACCTGCTTTCACCCTGTTCTTCAATGGTCAGGACCCCCACAGGACCACCACAGAGCAGGTATTATTTAGGTGGTGGATCATTCTCAGCACTGCAGTGACACTAACATGGTGGTGGTGTGTTTTTGTGTGTTGTGCTGGTACGAGTGGATCAGACACAGCAGCGCTGCTGGAGTTTTTAAACACCTCACTGTCCCATGGGCAGCGTCCTGTGACCACTGATGAAGATCTAGAAGATGAGCGACTCAAACAGCAGCAATAGATGAGCGATCGTCTCTGACTTTACATCTACAAGGTGGACCAACCGGGTAGGAGTGTCTAATAGAGTGGACAGTGAGTGGACACGGTATTTAAAAACTCCAGCACAACACACACTAACACACCACCACCATCTCAGTGTCACTGCAGTGCTGAGAATCATCCACCACCTACATAATACCTGCTCTGTGGTGGTCCTGTGGGGGTCCTGACCATTGAAGAACAACATAAAAGGGGGCTAACAAAGCATGCAGAGAAACAGATGGACTACAGTCAGTAATTGTAGAACTACAAAGTGCTTCTCTATGGTAAGTGGAGCTGATAAAATGGACAGTGAGTGTGTATGAGTATATACAGGGTGGAAAATAGAAAGCTGTGTGCTCTGCATTGATTCATTTCTAACAATTGTAATTTTGTTCACTGGCAGGAATTCATGCAAAATATTGAACTGAATTAGCGAAGGCTAAACCCATCAAGCCTCCATCCATTCATCAAACTGCTGACACGCCCCTGCAGGTATCGCTTATTTTCAGGACCTAAATTAATATTTCCTCTCACAGGGGACGCGTATTCACACAGCGTAGAGGGTTCAGGACTGTTATTGTTTATTAATTATGCTGCTGAGATGCTTTCTACCCACAAGCAGCTGGGTTTTTTTATTTTTGGGAAAAATCCCACAGGACTGAAATGGTAATTTTTTTATTGTTATGCTAACATGCTAATCGTGTGGAGGATTGTGTGTTGGTGGATTTAGACTGCATTAGCAGGGATTAGCTGCAGTTTGACAAAAGAACAACATGCATTACATTTATTTATTGATTTATTTTACTAACTACATCACCTTGGTCAGGGTCAATGTGGGTCCTTGACAGGGCCATTGCAGGGAGACACTTCAGACGGTGGAAGGAAAGGAGTCCCTGGAGGAAACCATGATAAAAATATACAAAATCCAAGTCCCAGATACCCATGATGCAGTGCAGCGGCTAATCTAGCAGCTAAGCATTGTTGATACAGAACTGTGTACTATCTAAACAAAGCTTTAAGGTGCTAATCATCATTAAACCATGTTTACAACGTTGTGTACAAAAGCTGCTCCTCATCTGTGATCTGTTTGATATTGAGGAACACACTGAACATCTCAGAGAAACATCAGGACCAACAACCTTTTAACGTTCCACCTTAATTTAAAACCCCCCATCATTCATCAGTTCCTCGTTGGATCCTCGTCGGTTCCTCCTGAGGCGCGCCAATGGGACGTACTGGCGGAACGCAGGCTGGACAGATGACGTCCCAGAACAACCAATCTAACGAGTTCTGACAATCTCACTGACTGACAAACCAATCAGAAGCTGTCGAGTAATTCTGCTGAATCATGAATGGAACCTGCGCTGATATTTTTAAGTGGTTGATCAACGAAGCTCAGATCCAGAATGAAAGATCCTGTGATACACACGTCATAAATAATTAGCGTGTGGTTTGTACAGGTCGACGGTTTGAGACGCTGCAATGATGTTGCTACAGAAATAAAAAAACACTCGGGGGAAATCAAGCCAACGAAGAAATAAAGATAGTGGAGGTTTAGCTTTCAGTCCTGGATGTTTCTGGATACCGAATGATGTGTACGTGTGTTTGGGGTTGGGATTTGGTTCTAGCTGAAAGGTTGTTGGGAAGTAGATGAGAGGAAGAAAACACAAACTGATGTTTGAAACAGCTTGCGAGGTATTTGCAAGATTGTTCCTGCTATTAATCAGGTTTTAAAAAAAAGGATTGAACTGTTTGTCCTCTGGGTGGCGCTCTCACATAAAACAGATCTAAAACTCTCCCCGTCTTCTTTCCCCCGACTCAAAACATTAATATCACACCTACATTAACGTTCCCCAGTTTTTGGATAAAAGATGCAGTCGGTACTGCACACGTGTCAGAGGGGGCGTGTGTCAGTTGCAAAGCTTCTCAGTCAGGTTGTATCGGTAGAGGTAAAGCGTAACGCAGTCTGGGTAGTTGGATTCGACTAAATTAGGGGAGAAAAAGAGGGAAAAAAGAGTCTGTGGCCCCGTGTTTGTGTATTTTTTACACCCCTGGTCTAGATGGTCCAATTTACAGTGTTTTTCTCTTTAAACTGCTTCATTTAATCACTCTGAAGTAGAAAGACAACTCATTCTGGACTCTTTGTTAAAGGGTTTATTTTTATTTTTATTATTATTATTATTGGTGTAATTAAAGATCTGAGTGGGTTTATGACCACCATCTGTGAGAAGAACCAACCAGAGCTAATTAGAACTCATGATGCTTTAAAAACCAACGAACCATCAATTCACAACTACTAACATTTAATAGCATTAAAAAATCATGATACACTACATTGCCAAAAGTATGTGGACATCCCTCCTGAAGGAAAGCCCCCTTTCTGTGCACACATCATGATCTATCAAGACATTGTTTCATGAGTTTGGTGTGAAGAAGCTCTTCAACTCCATTAAACTCCATTACACAAATCTCATGTGAGCCAGACTTTCCTGTCCTCCACCAGAGCCTGACCTCAAATTCCCTCAGATGCACTCCGAGGTGTGAAATGCCCTCTCACAGGGGGAAGTTAAGGCTGATAAAGTCACAATAAAGTCACAGAAGTGGCAACTTTCTACAGTATTTATACCCATAGCTTTTTAGAATCAGGTGTCCACATTTTGTGGCCAAATAGAGTAAATTTTTGCATGTACAGCCGATACGGTAAGAGCTGTTTGACACCAGAACTCGTCCTACAGTTCCTACAATCTTTATTCCACAGAGGAACGTCCACAATCAATAATCACTCATTCCAGAGTTAATCCACTTTTCCTTTGTAGCGCTTCATTTTGAAGCTCACTTCACTTTGTAGTTCAGACTCGTCAGATGATCGAGATAAAGGAAGGAAAGATCAAAACCAAAGGATCGGCACCAGGGACACGGCGGACAATAAAGAATAACAAAAGCATCCCAGTGTCCCCGTGGTGGGGCTGAGCCGGATCGCTCGTGGCTGGACTGAGATAATTACCCAAATCAGTCCCAGCTGGCAGGTCAGTCAAGGCCAGACCGAAATCGCTCCACGCTGGGCGAGAGACCGGAGACGACAAATGTGCCGTCAAAATCCGAAACCCCGTCTTTCACTCTCAGCGGAGAACATCTGCCCTCCAGCCTGCCAACAAGGACCCACGTCACTAGTACAAATCTTAACATTTCCTTCATGGACCTCCAGAACTCATGGCTCCTCTGC
The DNA here is from genome assembly GCF_030014385.1 of Trichomycterus rosablanca. Classification (NCBI taxonomy): domain Eukaryota; kingdom Metazoa; phylum Chordata; class Actinopteri; order Siluriformes; family Trichomycteridae; genus Trichomycterus; species Trichomycterus rosablanca. The sequence goes on along the minus strand of NC_086002.1, from coordinate 1,629,331 downwards.
TGCACAGAAACGTTCCTCATATTATTAACGTTTAAATAATAAAAATCTGCTCGTAATTTGTTTTAAGCATCAGAATAGAGTATAATGCCTTTAATTGTCAGATATATTTACACCAATCAGGCATAACATTATGACCACGTTTCTAATATTTTGTTGTTCCCCCTTTTGCTGCCAAAGCAGCCCAGCAGAACATCGCCCAAAGCATCACACTGCCCCGCCAGCTTGCCTTCTTCCATAGTGCATCCTGGTGCCATGTGTTCTCCAGATAAGCGATGCTGATTCATCAGACCAGGCCACCTTCGTCCATTGCTCTGTGGTCCAGTTCCGATGCTCACGTGCCCATTGTTGGGACTGGGACCGGACTAAGTGGGCAGGGTCTTCAAACGATGTGTAAGGACCACCAGAAGTGGAGAAGGAGCCTCATGTGCAAATCCGTCAAGCACGCGTGAAAAAAGACGAGGTTGAGGGTCCACACAAGCGTCGGAAGGGGCGTGGAGCAGCAAATATACCCTCCCCGAACGCAATTATGATCCTCAGCAGAGGTGGCAAATAAATAGAAAAAATAAAGTAATAATTATAAATAAATGAAAAAAAAATGTTTTCCAAAATGTGATCTTCATATTCAGTGTAAAATAAAATATAAAAGTTAATGTATGTAACGATATTGGGCTAGACGAGACAAGAGGGGGCGGATACACACGCAGAGATGCTTAATAATAACAAAACACACAACTTGTGCTAAAGGTTAAGCTAACTGCTAAGGCTAAACTAAACACACATGAAACCTGAAGCTAAACCCTAAGCTAATATAAATTCCACACTAACAGCTATGGCTAATCTAAACATACATGAAAAATGCTAAAGCAAAAGCTTAACATGAACTGAACTACCACAAGACAAGAACAGGACTGAGCAAAAGCAAGACATGAGCATCACCAAACCAACATGAGCATGAAAACCAAAAGCAGGACAAAGTCAAATTCAAAATAGTCTGTAATGTGGAATCTTTAGCAGTAGCCCTCAACAAGGTGCAGCTGTGTATAATTTACAGGAGACCAATCGTAAAGAAGGGCGTCGGATTGAGACAGAAAACAAGCTCTCTCCAACATGTGCTCCTGGAGAGAGGGGTGTGGCATGTAAACATGGCTCCAGGAGCACAATGTAAACCTACAGCATGTCTATATATTTCTGTAATTCCCTCCATTTAAATGAAAATTTGTCACCTTGTTATAAAATGAGAGAGAAAAAAGAAAGAAAAGATTAAGCACCTAAACTTTAATCCCATAAATCTTTAGTGTCGGCTGAATGAGATCAGTGAGCAGATTATAGTGAAATCAAAATGAAGCATGAAGTTTGGCTCCGAGTAAAATTGACATTGTAGACGAGAAAAAAAAGGTCAAAGCAGCCGATAAAAATAGAAATAAAAGATAAATCTGTTAGAAGAGAGAAGATCCGTAATTTGGTCCAGACGAGGTTTTTATTATAGACGCTCGTAACACCAAACAGCAAAATAAATACGATTTAATCAACGACACCGAGAAGAAAAACTCATCATGAAAAACATGAAAAGCTCATCAGTGTGTCACAAAACCAAATTAAGATCAAACTGAAAGATCCGTCTGTGTAAACACGTTAATAAATGCACTGTTTCCAAAAAAGTTGGAAAGGTGAAATGAAAATAAATAAACACCCCAGGTGGCGCAGCTGGATATTCCGCTAGCACACCAGCGCCGAGATTCTGAACACCAGTCGGCTGGGCGCCATCTAGCGGGCATAATTGGCAGTGCCTGCAGCAGACACAAATTAGGATCAGAAGTTAAAATGTCTCTGCTAGGTCATCCCGCCCTAGCAGAGACGTTTTAACTTCTGATCCTAATTTGATGCCTGGAACACTTTCCAAAATAGTTGGGACGGGCTCAGGAATGATGTAAAGTTCATCCTGTCATAATTAGCTATGGAACTAAGGAACAAAGCAGGGTCGATGTTCACCACAGTCCAACGTTTGAAGGACGTTTCTCCAGGAACTTGTGCAAGCAATTTGGGAATTTTACCATCTACAGTCCAAAATATTATAACAAGATTCAAAACTAAAGAATTCAAGGTTGTATTTAGACACCTGACCATGAGCTTGTTCTAAAATATTTACATTTTCGGCATTTAGCAGACACTTTGATCCAAAGCGACTTACAGTACTGTGACAGTATACAGTCTAACCAATCGAGGGTTAGGAGAGTTGCTTAGGGGCCCAACAGCAGCAACCTGGGAGTGATGGGGCTTGAACCAGCAACCTTCTGGTTACTAGTCCAGTATCTTAACCTCTAGGCTACTGCTTGCCTACATTTACATTTCCAGCATTTAGCAGACACCTTGATCCAAAGCGACTTACATTACAGTGACAGTATACAGTCTGAGCAATTAAGGATTAAGAACCTTGCTCAAGGGCCCAACAGTGGCAACCTGGCAGTGGTGGGGCGTGAACCAGTGACCTTTTGATTACTAGTCCAGTACCTTAACCGCTAGCCTAGAACTGCCCTATGCCCTACTAAACAAGGGGACATTGTTATTATTATTATTGAGACGTGTCCACTAGTTTGGGAGGATTTTCCTCAAGATATTGGAGTGTGTCTGTCAGAATTTGTGCCCGTTCTGTGAAAAGAGTTCATCAGTGAGTGTTTGTAAGGTCAGGCCTGGATCTCAATCAGCATTCCAATTCATCCCAAACGTGTGAAGCTAAGACTGAAACACATACACACACACACACACACACACACACACACAATGTACGATATGTTAAATGAGGTATTTTGGTTCGCAGGCTCCACCTGCAGACGAGTAACGAGGGATCGTGTGGATGAACGGATGAAGGACGCCGTCGCCGCTGCTCCTCCTTACACCCCATCCTGAAGCGTAATCATGTTTTCCGCCTCTGATTAGATTTCATCCCCCTTTCATCCCCCCAAATCACATTTCACACCCAGTCAGGATGAAAAATATCAGGAGCCGGAGGATTACGGGAGTCCTCGGAGCCGAGACCGTCGTGTGGAGGGAACACTGTCGCCTTTTAAGGGGAATTAAATGTTTTTTTTATTTATATTTTGCTAAATATTAGTTAGGCAGAACCTCAGACGACGTCACGGGGATCACAGGGTTAATTTTCCTCCATCTGATCCCAACCCGAAACCATGGGCATCATTATGGAGTCGCCTCCACTCCTCCTCTGGGGAGACTTTCCACAAGTCTGGGAATTTGTGCCCTTTCTGTCGAAAAGCATTGATGTAGGATGTAGAGCTAGCAATAGCTCAGCAGTTAAGGTACTGGACTAGTAATCAGAAGGTTGCCAGTTCAAGCCCCACTATCACCACCAAGCTGCCACTGTTGGGCCCCTGAGCAAGGCTCTCAGCCCTCAATTGCTCAAACTCTATCAGTCACAATTGTAAGCGCCCAAAAGCGTCCACTAAATGCTGCAAATGTAAGTCGTAGCCTAGTGATTAAGGTACTGAACTAATCAGAAGGTCGCTGGTTCAAGCCCCACCACTGCCAGGTTGCTGCTGTTGGGCCCCTGAGTAAGGCCCTCAAAACTCAATTGCTCAGACTGTATCAATCACAATTGTAAGTCACTTTGGATACAAGTGTCCACTAAATGATGCAAATGTAAGTCGTAGCCTAGTGATTAAGGTACTGGACTAGTAATCAGAAGGTTGCCAGTTCAAGCCCCACAATCACCAAGCTGCCACTGTTGGGTCCCTGAGCAAGGCCCTCAACCCTCAATTGCTCAGACTATGTTCTGTAATTGTAATGTAAGCTGATTTAAATAAAGTTGTCTGCTAAATGCTGTAAATGTACATGTAGAGCCCTGGCTCACAGTCGGCATTTCAATTCATCCTAAAGGTGTTTTGTTTAATACGGCTGGGCTCTACTGTATTCCAAACTCACCAAACCAAACCGTGTCTTCATGAACCTTTGTGGTTTTAGCTGCACCAGATAAGGTCCTTCCCTAAACTCTTACACCTGTTTGTTATACTTATTTTATACACTTGTTACCGATGTGTGCAGCAACAGAACATCATCGCTAAAACCAGACTGATCTTATAAGTCCACATACTTTTGGCCGTATACTGTGGTCTAGATTTAGAAACCCTGAACAGAGCCCACTGTTCCAGCTGCGCCACGGCCGTGTCCTTTCTTGTTTTTGCTTCTTCACCTCTGCACGCCTTTCTTTGATTCCACCAGTTCGAGAGGAGAAGCTGAGACTCTGATGAAAAGCAGATGAAAGCAAACAGGACGGAGGGCGACCCTTCAGATTTTGGGACGCCACCTGCATGGGACATCTGAGGGTGAAACTCTTACCAAAACATGACATATGGAGCTCTGATTCCACCTGGAATGACTGGGTGAAACACAAGTGAAGATCAGTCTGAACTAGTGAACATACTGGGTATTTAACACTGGATTGGGGGGGGGGGGGGGTTCTATAAAGGACTAGTGTGTTCCTCCTTGATTCGAATGTTAGGAGGCTGACAGATCTTCAATGAACCCTGAGAGTCACGTTTCCCCTCACTTTTATTTGAATGTAGTAAGTTTCACATTCCTGTTACATTCCCTCCGCTGCTTGCACCGCCCCCACACTGGCCAAGGAGAGGCGCAGACTAGCACCTGCTGATTTTTCTGCTGACGTTAAATAATTGCTATTATTTTTGGGAAGGGTGGAGATGTAACATCAGCTCAAATAAGTTCAGTTGGGTGTGAAAGGTCAGCTTCATACTTTCTAATAAAATTACATGATTTCTGGAAGGAAACCGGAGCACCCGAAGGAAACCCACACACAAAGTACCTTGGCCATCCAGCTGGGGAATTGAATCCTTCTTGCACTGCACTGCACCACAGTGCCTCCCTATATTTAAAAATCCAATAATACATTTGTTTCCACTTTATTTTGAATCAGATTATAAACATTTAAAACGAGTTCCTGCAGTTCCAGGTAAAATATAAGTGGACGCTGATGTTCTTGGAGAGTCGGTGTTCACCAGCAGATGTTTTTATCTGAAGATGAAGCTTAGTGAGATTTCAGATACTAGATTAAAAAACACATTCCAGACGAGCAGAGCGTGAAATATCAGCAATGAATTCGGTTTATTTATGTAGCTGCTGGATGGGTGGAGGAGAAATCCTGCAGTAATTAGGTTAAAGCAGCTGCTGCAGGAAGATTCAATCCTCAGGAATTAAAAGTGACGTCTCATTTTCACTCCCAGATCCAAACTGGAGAAGGAAGATCTGAGGGAACATCTGATCCACCGACGATCAACGGTTCATCACCACGAGCTGTTCTTATAGATGTGTTTTAGATGTTGGTTATAGATGAGTTATAGATGTGTTATAGATGAGTTATATACATATGTTATATAAACGTTAAAGATGAGTTTAAAGATGAGTTATAGATGTGTTATAGACGACAGGTGTATTTTATATGTATTCTGGATAGATTACAAATTCTAGATTAGATTACAGTGTATTGGATTATAATAGATTACATTAGTTTAGATTATATTAGATTAAATTAGATTGGCTTGGATTGGATTGGATTAGTTTAGATTAGATGAAATTAGATTGAAGTAGATTTTATTTCATTTAATTAGTTTAGATTGGATTAGATTAGATTTGTTTGAATCAGATTAGTTTGGATTAGATTACATTATGTTACATTTGGAATGTATTGGATTAGATTAGATTTGAATTGAATATGATTACATTAGCTTGGATTAGATTAGGATTGGATTAAATTAGATCACATTAGATTCAATATTAGATTAGATTAGTTAAGATTAGATTGGATTAGATTACATTAGATCACATTAGATTAGATATTAGATTAGATTGGATGAAATTATATTGGATTAAAAATAGATTAGATTTAATTAGATTACATTGAATTTGATTAGATTGAATTAGATTAGATTGGATTACATTACATTTGGAATAGATTAGATTTGAATTGAATTAGATTAGATCAGCTTGGATTAAATTAGATTAGGATAGATTAAATTAGATCACATTAGATTCGATATTAGACTAGGATTGGATTACATTAGATCACATTAGATTCGATATTAGATTAGATTAGAATTGTATTAAATTACATCACATTAGATTAGATTAGGATTGGATTAAATTAGATCACATTAGATTAGATTACATTAGATTAGATATTAGATTAGTTAAAATTAGATTGGATTAGATTACATTGGACTGAATTAGTCCAATCTTAGCTTGGTTTGGAAATTTATTAGATTAGTTTAAATCAGATCAGATTAGATTAGATCATATTGAAGTGGATTAGATTGGATTAGATTAGGTTGACTTGGACTGGATTAGATTAGAATAGATTAGATTGAATTGGAGTGTATCAGACCTGGCTTTGTGTGATTGGATTAGATTGGATTACATTTACATTTACATTTTCAGCATTTAGCAGACGCTCTTATCCAGAGCGACTTACAGAAGTGCTTCTATAGTGAACATTTCATTTCTCAAGTTTAGGAAAACAACAGTCGAAGATACAAATCTGCTAAAACCTGTTAGAACCAAAGTGCCTTTTTTTTTTTTTTTTTTTTTTTGAAATGGAAAAGAATGAAACAAAATGTTAGTAAATAAGTACAAGTCAGCTTAAGTGCTTAGTAAAAAGGTGATGAAGGTTTTTAATCGTTTTTTAAAGACAGCAAGAGACTCAGATGTTCGGACAGACAGAGGAAGTTCATTCCACCACTTCGGCGCTAGAACAGAGAACAGCCTTGATGCTTGTCTTCCTTTAGTCCTGGGTGGAGGATCAAGTCGAGCGAGACTAGAGGCTCGGAGGTTGCGTGGTACAGAGCGGGGTTTGATTAGACCCCGAAGGTAGCTTGGGGCTGGTCCATTTTTGGCTTTGTAGGCGAGCGTCAGTGTTTTAAACTGAATGCGTGCAGCTACAGGAAGCCAGTGAAGAGAACGTAGCAGTGGGGTGATGTGGCAGTGTTTGGGTTGGTTAAAGACCAGACGGGCAGCTGCATTTTGAATGAGCTGTAAGGGTTTAATCGTGGACATGGGAGCTCCAGCCAGAAGGGAGTTGCAGTCGTCCAACCGTGAGATTACAAGTGATTGCACCAGAATCTGGGTAGCTTCCCTGGAGAGAAATGGACGAATCTTCCTGATGTTGTAGAGGAGGAACCGACACGCTCTGGTCATGTTGGCTATACGAGGAGAGAATGTCAGCTGGTTATCAAGGACAACACCAAGACTTCTTACCTTATCAGATGGTCTGATCTGGGAGTCATCCAGAGAAATTACTAGGTCCTGGGTTGGAGACTGATCTCCAGGAATGAGCAACATCTCTGTCTTGCTGGGATTAAGTTTCAGATGATGAGCTGACATCCATTGTGAGATATCTTGCAGACATGCTGAGATGCGAGCTGAGACTTGCGTGTCTGAAGGAGAAAATGACAGAATGAGCTGAGTGTCATCTGCATAAGAGTGGTAGGAGAAGCCATGGGAGGCTATGACCTTGCCCAGAGAGCGGGTGTAGATAGAGAAAAGAAGTGAGCCAAGTACAGAGCCCTGAGGAACACCGGTTGAGAGAGTGCATGGGGGAGATATGGATCCCCTCCATGACACTTGGTAGGAGCGCCCTTCCAGGTAGGAGGCCATCCATTGCCATGCTGAACCTGTTACTCCAAGGTTGGAGAGAGTGGACAAGAGAATGCTGTGATTCACTGTGTCGAAGGCTGCAGAGAGGTCAAGAAGAATAAGGACAGATGACGGTTTGGCTGCTTTGGCTGCATGAAGCTTCTCAGTAACGGCTACAAGAGCTGTTTCCGTAGAATGCGCTGCCTTGAAGCCAGACTGGTACGGATCGTGGAGATTATTCTGAGTGAGAAAGGCAGATAGTTGGTTATAGACAGCACGTTCAAGAATTTTGGATAGAAAAGAGAGGAGTGAGACAGGTCTGTAGTTGTTGATGTCTGTAGTGTCTAGTGTAGGTTTCTTAAGAAGGGGGATGACCTGAGCCTTCTTAAATGCAGTAGGGACAACACCTGATGTCAGGGAGTTGTTGATGATGGGTGTGATGAAGGGGATTAGATTAGATTGGATTTTGACGTGCAGTCTGGCGACATCTGCTGGTTGCACGACACCGACGCCGCATCCAAAATGAAGTTGCTGATCTCTTCTTTTCACCAGCCAGTGATGGACTCTTACAGAGAGGCTCAGCAGGTACGACCCACCACACTACACTCCTCGTATTGTTCAGCCGCTGGTGTCGGCGCCCTGATCAGACAGTAAGAAGAGGAGGAGGGTGAATCCCTGTCCGATCTCCTGTCCTCACGGTCACTCGTCTCTGTTAAACGACCCCCAGCAGACGTGTTTCAGAGCCGGAATCCTAAATGTAGATTTAATTCTAGTAAATAATCGAGTTTGTATTTCATGCTCAGCCGGAGCATCAGTCACCTCCCGGAGCTCAGCAGCACTAAAACCTCCTGTGAGCCGCGTGAGGTTACGACCGGCCGGAGGTCTGAGGAGATCAAAGGCTCTCGGCTCCCTAACGCTACCCTAATGAAAGCTAATCATGCTAAATCTGAGATAATGAGGTGCTTTTATTAACCTGGCTTTGTGTTAAAGCTCTCGCTAACGCGGCTCCGCTGTTTCTCAGCTACATCAGAATTCGATTCAGTTTAACCTCCGCAGGAAGTCGAGAGGAGACGAGTCGAGTGTCGTGATAACATCCCGGGTTAAATGCTAACGGCGCACGTACGCGTCACTTAGCGCTGATTACGCTGGATCGATCCTGGGCTCGTTTGTGGTTCACTAAAAGCGAACCTTGTTTTTAGGAGAGTCACAAACCAGAGTCCAGGGTTCATACAGCAAATAAATCTCGTTTATTAGCTAACGAGGACTGTTTTTGTTACTTAGCATCCAGGAGTCAGTGGCGGGATCCAGGTATGGTGAAATAACTGCAACGTTTCAGGTCATGTGATCAAGAAAAGCTGATGTGAACGCATTAAACGCATAGTTTTTTAATGCTACTCTTATATTATATTCACAGTTTGACTGCACCAATCCTTTCTGCTCTGTTGCATCATGGGTAACGTGTTTTTACGACTGGTTTTGAAAAGTGTCTACACTACTAATACTACTTTTGTGTACTGGATCTCCCTCGAGCGTCAGGCCAGCGGTGCCACCAAGACTGAAACTCTAGAGTCAGTGCTAGGCTAGCTTGTTAGCTCGCTTTGCTAAACAAGCAGTTCTAAAGTCCTGAGTTCTGGATAGCTCGAGATCTCAGCGCTGGTGGGCTAGCATGTTTCACCTCCGCGCCACCCGAGTGCCTCATATTCACATTCTGACTCAATGCTATGATAAAGCAAGCGCATAAAGCAAGTCCTTCCCGCTCTGTTGCATCGTGGGTAATGTGTCTTTATGACCGTATTGAGGCCGTGTGGAAGCAGCAGCTCAGAACATTTGCTTGGTTGAACTCGGGTGATCATATTAGCAGGATGGCAGCATGGGCCAGACGGACACCCGCACCGGTTCCCCTTTTCCACCGGCGTGGATCCAGCTCCGTTCCGGTTCGTGAACTTGATTTTGAACCGGTTCCGCGTGTTTCCACTAAAAAAAAAGAGGTTCCATACAGAGAACTAGGGTTCTAATCTGGCACCACAGAGTACTGGGTTCTTCAGCGCGAACCGTGACGTCGTCCGTGGGCGTGTCACAGTGTCGAGCTGCTAAACCGCGTTTGTGCTGCACATTCATCTTTTAAAGTCACCTGATTACATTCAGATCCAATGTGTCGCTGATATTTTCAAAGTGCCTCAAATGAGACGAACTGTTTGATATGACGCGGTAAAAGTGACCCGGACAGAATAAACGCTTAACATGAAAAATAAAGAGTAATGTGGCCTGTTGTACTAAAACACTGAGGGATGAATCTGGGCAGTACAGAGACACTTATAACCAGTACAGAGCACTTATAACCAGTACAGAGCGCTTATAACCAGTACAGAGCGCTTATAACCAGTACAGAGCGCTTATAACCAGTACAGAGCACTTATAACCAGTACAGAGCACTTACAACCAGTACAGAGCTCTTATAACCAGTACAGAGCGCTTACAACCAGTACAGAGAACTTATAACCAGTACAGAGAGCTTATAACCAGTACAGAGCGCTTATAACCAGTACAGAGAGCTTATAACCAGTACAGAGCACTTATAACCAGTACATAGACACTTATAACCAGTACAGAGCGCTTATAACCAGTACAGAGAGCTTATAACCAGTACAGAGCGCTTATAACCAGTACAGAGTGCTTATAACCAGTACAGAGTGCTTATAACCAGTACAGAGCGCTTATAACTAGTACAGTGCTCTTATAACCAGTACAGAGCACTTACTGGTGATATGGGGGGTGGATTGGTAAGCCGTTTTCTTTTCCCGTCAGGTTCCACCTTAATGTGAATGTAAAACCACTGTCGTCAGGACTTGTGCGGGAGCCAGTGATCTAAAACGTCCTTTCTCGAGCGAGCGAGCTTGATTTATGACGGGTTCCATTTCTGAACGCTTTATTACTCCAAACCTACAGAATCTCACACATGAGGAAACATCTAATAAAAACGGAGACGGCGGGAACAAGAGCTCGGGTGTGTTTAGATCGGGTCGTGAGGATTAATTATAAGTGGGGGGGGGGGTGTTATTATTTATGTTATTATGGATTTACAGAGTAAATAATGTGAGTGTGAATGGTTTCGGACTTTAATTAAATCACATTATGAATGTAAAGGATTTAATACAGAATTTGGTGGAACAGTTAAAGCTTGTTTGGTCGTTTTCCCACTCGGTTTAAATACTTGGGTCTAGGATCCACATCTTCAACACCTACGTGAAGGCAGTTCTCCTGTACAGGTGACAAACACCATCACCGACAAGCTTCAGACCTTCAGTAACAGATGCCTGCGCCACATCCTCAACATCAAGTGGCCTGAGAAGATCTCCAATGCCGACCTGTGGGCAAGAACCAGTCAGAACTCCATCAGCCAGGACGTGAAGAAACGGAAGTGGGGTTGGATTGGCCACACCCTACGCAAACCGGCAGATAACGCCACGAGACAAGCCCTGGACCGGAACCCACAGGGGAAACGCAGAGTGGGGAGCCCAAAACAGACGTGGAGGAGATCAGTCGAGGGCGAGGCAAGAGACGTCGGCCTGTCATGGACCCGACTGTGGATGGACCCTCAAGGAGCACTCAGGCAAAATGAAATAAGGATTACATTTAGACTGACAGAAACCTTAAACAACGATTAATCTCATATTTAAATGAGTTAGCTTGGCTGCATCTTTAAACCAACCAGCGGCGGATTAATACAGAGAGTCTAAAGGTAAAAGGAGGACCACACTACACCCCCTATATTCCTCCATCGCTCATAATAATAGCGCCTTGACCAGACCGCTGGAGTCGCCATTGAGTCAGCCTTCCCTTCATCAGACAAGCACTCCACCTGCCACGCCCGCCAACTGTACCCATAACCAAACAGACTCCAACAGACTTCCCATGATTCAGTGCTCCATCGTGGGGAAATATGTCACCTGTGTACTAATATGATTCACGTGTGCTTATAGATAAATATACTGTATATCACCCGGGGACTGTCGCCTCACAGCAGGAAGGTCCTGGGTTCCATTCCCAGGTGGAGCGACTTTGCATGTTCTCCGCGTGTCTGTGTGGGTTTCCTCCGGGTGCTCCGGTTTCCTCACACAGTCCAAAGACGTGCAGTCAGGTCGGACCAGTGGTGCCACCAAGACCACTTTGCTACAGAAGCACCTTTTTCTTTTTCCCTCAATTTTCCTCCCAATTTAGTCATATCCGCTTCCTCTCTACTATTACTGACCTCCACTCTGACCAAGGAGAGAAGTGACTAACACACGCCCCCTCCGACACATTTCATTTTTGGCATTTAGCGGACGCTTCAATCCAAAGTCTAAACAATTGAGGGTTAAGAGCCTTGCTCAAGGGACCAACAATGGCAACCTGGCAGTGGTGCGGTTTGAACCAGCAACCTTCTGATTACTAGTCCAGTACCTTATCAGCTAGGCTACAGCTGCCCTTGTGTGACACGTGTGCAGCACCGACCACTTCTTTTCACCTGCACCAGGCAGGTTCAGTCTTGCGCACAGAGAGTCACGCACTGATCTCCAATATCCTTCATCTCTGTGCAGCACCATCGATCAGCCACCAGAGGTCATAACTGCAGCAGTTATGAGGACCCCCTCCGGCATCCAACCCGAGATTCGAACTTTTTTACACGTGCACAAACAAACAGAGAAGCAGCAGAAATTCCGAGTGAGATCCTGTCAGTGCATCCTGGTGCTCTTCACAGGTCTCAGCCATGAATCTAATCTGTGTGATGATTCTGAGGAAGCGGTGTAATTTTGTGGAGATTTAGGGAGGCTGGAGGCACCGCTGGGACCGCGGGGACCGCAGGCAGCCAGTGTTTTACAGAGGATTTAAGGAGCTGACAGAACTTTTTCTCCAGGGAGCAGAATTACAAAGAGGAACCGGATGAAGAACGGAAGAACTCTCCGATGGAGGAAATGTGCTAGAGATGAGCTAGATTGTCTCCCGCCGCCTCGGGCTCCATGATGCTGAGGGTGGATGGATGGGAGAACTTTTATTTCTTCAGCCGAGCTGGGTAATGAAACCCTGAACCTTCCTCAGTCATAACGGAGGTGAGATTTCATCTGGGATTCATCAGGAGGAGTCGGGATGATACGGAAAATGTTGATTTAGCTGGAGTGACCACACCACACGACCAATATTGTTTACAGATGTAAATATTCTGAAGAGCGGCTCAAAGCCCACAGATATGGAGAAGATCTGGAGTCCAGGAGCGTCCCAGGATTCAGATTTAATCCCCTGAGGTTCTGAGAGTCCTTCTGATGGAACGTCAGAACCTCTCCTCACATTTGAAAAGAATTTGAATCAGAACTAAGGAAGCTGTAGCCTAGTGGTTAAGGTACCGGACTAGTAACCAGAGGGTCGCTGCTGTTGGGCCCTTAAGCAAGGCCTTTAATCCTCAATTGCTCAGACTGTATACTGTCAGTACTGTAAGTCGCTTTGGATAAAGGCGTCTGCTAAATGCTGAGAATGTAAAATGTAAACTAGATGGCGCTGTAATGGAAACAAGTGTGGTGTGGCATGGTGTAGTGTGGTACACAGACCTAGACAGTAGAACAGTACTCTGGGATTCAGGATTAGAGGTTAATACAGCGGTACCTTGAAACTGGACGTCAGTCGGTTTTAAAGACGTTGAGTTTCGAGGTATTTTTTCCCATAAGGATGTTTGTGAAACCTGTTAATGCGTCCATGGTCCCGTGGAGCTGCAGATATTTTTGTCTCATGTAAAATAATGAGGTTGTTTTTGACACCTAAACACTGAAAATAACACAAATATAATATAAACACACTGAAATACAATTACTAACAGTTAAACATCAATAAAAATACAATAAAAGCTGCACTTTAGTTTTACTTCTTTATTGTTTCCTGACGCTTCTTAATGCTGAAGATGCTTGATGTTGGAATACCGTATTCCCTTCAGCACCGGCGCATTTACATGAGAAGTGACAAAACCGCTTCTGCGCCACTGTGTCGTTATTTCCTATGAAGTGTGACGGCGGTGCACAAAACGTAGTGTGACTTACTGTAGTAAAACAGCGAGTGAGGAATGTGATTAGTGGAGGAACTTATGAGCAGTAATAATGAAGAGAAGTTTAGTGCTCCTGTCTCCTTCTTTTACTACATTAAACCACGTTAAGCTTTATTTTCAACCAGAAGCGTTTTAGACTCTGGGAGAAGCTGATTCTGATTCTCACCGTTTCTCAAAAGCTGGAGCTGTAACACAAATTTAAAAGTGAAACATGGAGGAAAATCCAGATAAACACAGATACATGTGGAGCTGTAACCCTGGATCTGACGCTTATTCCACACTGATGCAGATTCAGCTCAGATTCACACGCTGATCAGGGTTTACCGCTCAAGCCGAGCGCCGAACAAAGCGGCTGTTTATTGTTAATTTGAAATTAAATAAATAGATTTTTTTAAAACAGCTGAACATGTTGAGTTTAAGGGAACACATTTCTTCACGAAGTGCATCGAGTTTCAAGGTTACGAAGGTTACGAAGTGTTGCTAACCATTATTCACATTCACATTTTCGGCATTTAGCAGACACTTTTATCTAAAGTGACTTACAGTACTGTGACAGTACACTGTCTAGGCAATTGAGGGTTAAGAACCTTGCTCAAGGGTCCAACAGTGGCAACCTGGCAGTGATGGGGCTTAAACCAGTGACCTTTCGATTACTAGTCCAGTACCTTAACCGCTAGGCTACAACTGTCCTTAACTGTTATTAAACCCTCTTGCTCGCCCACCCCCACCCCAATCGACGAGGGCTGAGGCTGTTTTTTCAGAAGGGTGATATAGGTGTTGAATAACCTTCTTTCTATTGCAAACATGCAATAATTGAGGCAGTCAGATGGGGGCGCAAATACTCTTTCACATCCTTGTACTGTATAGGGCAGTTGTAGTCTAGCAGTTAAGGTACAGGTATAGTAATCGAGAGGTCACTAGTTCAAGCCCCACCATTGCTAGTTTGCCACTGTTGGGCCCTTGAGCAAGGCCCTTAACCCTCAATTGCTTAGACTGTGTACTGTCACAGTCCTGTAAGTCGCTTTGGATAAAAGCGTTCGCTAAATGCCGAAAACTTTGGCGACCTCTGCTGGCAGCTCAGACCAGCACCCACTTCGGCAGGACAGTCACTGTTGCGGCAATACTTAACACTCATTAGTGATGAGCTAGCAGATTAGCCTGCGACTCCGCCCGAGCATCCTCACCTCGTTATTCAGATCAGTTTTCTTTCCGAGTCGTTTGGAGCCGCAGCCCTTAATTATCTCAACAGCTAATATTAGCAAAGCTAACGCTCGGGCAGCTTAAGTAAAGCAGGGGAACAGAAGGTCTCGCCGCCGCCGTGTACTCTCCTCGTGTTTAATTGTGTGTTTATACGGTAAATATTCATCACTGAGGGTCTCTGAAAACACACCAACACTCCGGCTAATTAGGGACGGACGCCGCGCGCATACTGAAGTGAACCGACGGAACATCATCAGTTCAGATTTGTGACTGAACAGCGGTGAGGAGCTTCTGCATTCCAAACACAGACAGGAAACAGAGAGTTTGACTCTGTATATTATGGAATTTATGGTTGTTTACTGAGAGTTACAGTAGCTTAGCATGCTAACAACTTACACTGCAACAGACGGTCAACAACGCCTAGAGCAGGGACACGGCTCTCGAGGTATTTTAGTAATAAAATTAATTGTGCCGCAGATTTTTTAAATGAATATCAAAATGATTTCATTATTATAATAAAAAATCATAACGAATGATTCTGATTGTGATTTTATATGAATGATAATGAACGTCTGGACCGGATAAAGGTCTGATTACGCTCTGATTCAGTTCTGATGAAAGAATAATACCATCATTAAATCATTAGATGAACACCGAGCCTAAAGTGTGATGGACAATCAGAGCAGATCAGACCGGGTCACGTCTGTGATCCACACCGGGCGCGGCCCAGCGGCATTACACACAAAACCCAGTAATAAAACAGCATAGAAATGTTCAAAACACAAAACATACTGGTCAGAAAACCTGCATGCACTAAAATGTGATCACAACACATACTGGTCAGTGACCAGTAAAAACAGCAGAAATGTGTTCAAAACACAACACATACTGGTCAGTGACCAGTAAAAACAGCAGAAAAGTGTTTAAAACACAACACATACTGGTCAGTGACCAGTAAAAGAAGCATAAATGTGTTCAAAACACAAAACATGCTGGTCAGTGACCAGTAAAAACAGCAGAAATGTGTTCAAAACACAACACATGCTGGTCAGTGACCAGTAAAAGAAGCATAAATGTGTTCAAAACACAACACATACTGGTCAGTGACCAGTAAAACAGCATAAAAGTGTTCAAAACACAACACATGCTGGTCAGTGACCAGTAAAAGAAGCATAAATGTGTTCAAAACACAACACATGCTGGTCAGTGACCAGTAAAAGAAGCATAAATGTGTTCAAAACACAACACATGCTGGTCAGTGACCAGTAAAAGAAGCAGAAATGTGTTCAAAACACAACACATGCTGGTCAGTGACCGGTAAAAGAAGCATAAATGTGTTCAAAACACAACACATGCTGGTCAGTGACCAGTAAAAGAAGCAGAAATGTGTTCAAAACACAACACATGCTGGTCAGTGACCAGTAAAAACAGCAGAAATGTGTTCAAAACACAACACATACTGGTCAGTGACCAGTAAAAACAGCATAAATGTGTTCAAAACACAACACATACTGGTCAGTGACCAGTAAAAACAGCAGAAAAGTGTTCAAAACACAACACATGCTGGTCAGTGACCAGTAAAAACAGCAGAAATGTGTTCAAAACACAACACATACTGGTCAGTGACCAGTAAAAGAAGCATAAATGTGTTCAAAACACAACACATACTGGTCAGTGACCAGTAAAAACAGCAGAAATGTGTTCAAAACACAACACATACTGGTCAGTGACCAGTAAAAACAGCAGAAAAGTGTTCAAAACACAACACATACTGGTCAGTGACCAGTAAAAACAGCAGAAATGTGTTCAAAACACAACACATACTGGTCAGTGACCAGTAAAAACAGCAGAAAAGTGTTTAAAACACAACACATACTGGTCAGTGACCAGTAAAAGAAGCATAAATGTGTTCAAAACACAAAACATGCTGGTCAGTGACCAGTAAAAACAGCAGAAATGTGTTCAAAACACAACACATGCTGGTCAGTGACCAGTAAAAGAAGCATAAATGTGTTCAAAACACAACACATACTGGTCAGTGACCAGTAAAACAGCATAAAGGTGTTCAAAACACAACACATGCTGGTCAGTGACCAGTAAAAGAAGCATAAATGTGTTCAAAACACAACACATGCTGGTCAGTGACCAGTAAAAGAAGCATAAATGTGTTCAAAACACAACACATGCTGGTCAGTGACCAGTAAAAGAAGCAGAAATGTGTTCAAAACACAACACATGCTGGTCAGTGACCGGTGAAAGAAGCATAAATGTGTTCAAAACACAACACATGCTGGTCAGTGACCAGTAAAAACAGCAGAAATGTGTTCAAAACACAACACATGCTGGTCAGTGACCAGTAAAAGAAGCATAAATGTGTTCAAAACACAACACATGCTGGTCAGTGACCAGTAAAAGAAGCATAAATGTGTTCAAAACACAACACATGCTGGTCAGTGACCAGTAAAAGAAGCATAAATGTGTTCAAAACACAACACATGCTGGTCAGTGACCAGTAAAAGAAGCATAAATGTGTTCAAAACACAACACATGCTGGTCAGTGACCAGTAAAAACAGCAGAAAAGTGTTTAAAACACAACACATACTGGTCAGTGACCAGTAAAAACAACATGAATGTATTTAAAACACAACACAAAACCAGTATGAATGTGTTTAAAAGAAAATGCTGGTTTGAAACCTGTATATAAATTATTCTTCCAGCATGATGGTCCTTCATGACTGACCCAGGTTCATACGGACATGGTCTCACCCTTGGGACCAAAACAAGACCTTACTGTCCAACAGAGTCGTCACAAATTCCCACACATGAGCTCCAAAATCCCACTTTTGGACTCTGTGAGACCTGATCATGTCCAGTGAGACGATCACCAGGGGACACGAGCCGCCTTGATCGTGGTGGTTTCTAGTTAACTTTCTGAGTTATTGCAAAGTAGGTCTTGGATCTTTGTGGAAACAATTTGGGGAAGACCCTTTCATGTTCTAGCTCGACTGTACCCCTGTGCACCATTAAAGGTCCATAAAGACGTGTCCTGAATTTTGGATTAAAAAGAAGAACCTTAATGAACACCTTTGGTACAAACCGGAACATGGACTGTGAGCCAGGCCTTCTCATCCAACATCAGCGCTTCACTCAAACGCTCTGTTAAACGATTAGTCACAAATTCCCCCGGACACACTGCAATATCATGAGGAAAGCTGTTGAGGAGGTGTGTGTGTGTGTGTGTGTGTGTGTGTGTGTGTGTGTGTGTGTGTGTGTTCAGGATTAATGAATGTAATAATGGAGGCTCGGTGGTTCATCGTGACTCTCTGTCATCATTCATGTTTTATCTTCCATCTCAGCACAAACCTGCTGCTCTTCTTCATCACGTTCACCCGTTCACTGGTGGTCATGTGATCCCGTTTGTGTTCCTGCCTCTGTCCACATACTTTTGGCTCTATAGTTTATATTAAAGCTGGAATGATGATGTGGGTCAAATCTGCAAAACTGGATAAATGATTAAAGGGGGCACAAACTTTTTCACTCCACCTGAGAACCTGTTGAGGAGTGAGTGATGAATCAGACCCACTGAGACCCTGACCAGGATAAAGCAGACAATCAATAAATGAATGAATATCCAGTTTACCTGGTGTTCATGGCTGTGTCCCAATCCATATCACACTCTAATAAGTAAAGGACAAATTAGAACACAACCATCAGTGTCATTATGATTTGATTACTGAAGAATAGAACATAGAATAAACTCCGCCCACAATGTGATGCATTAGAATAAACTCCGCCCACAATGTGATGTGTTATAATAAACTCCGCCCATAATGCCATGCAAGTTAGAATAAACTCCGCCCACAATACCATGCAAGTTAGAATAAACTCCGCCCACAATGTGATGCGTTAGAATAAACTTCGCCCACAATGCCATGCAAGTTAGAATAAACTCCGCCCACAATGTGATGCGTTAGAATAAACCCCGCCCACAATGCAAGTTATAATAAACTCCGCCCACAATGCGATGTGTTAGAATAAACTCTGCCCACAATGTGATGCGTTAGACTAGACTCCGCCCACAATGTGATGCGAGTTAGATTAAACCCTGCCCACATAGTGATGTGGGGTACTATAAACTCCGCCCAGAGTGATATGAGGTAGAATAAACTCCGCCCATAGAAGGATTGTAGTGGGGTAAAATAAACTCCGCCCTCAGAGTGATGTTGGATGGAATAAACCCCGCCCATTGAATTAAGTGAGGTACAATAAACTCCGCCCACAAAAGTAATATGAAATAGAATAAACTCCACCCACAGAGTAATGTTGGGTAGAATAAACCCCGCCCACAGAATGATATTAGGTAGAATAAACTCCGCCCACAAAATGATGTGAGGTAGAATAAACTCCGCCCACAAAATCAACTCTGCCCACAGAGTGATGTGAGGTACAATAAACTCCTCCCACAGAGGGATGAGGTGTAATAAACCCCACCTATCAAATTAAGTGGGGTAGAATAAACTCCACCCACAAAATCAACTCCAACCACAGAATGATGTGGGGTAGAATAAACTCCACCCACAGAATGACGTCCACAGTGAACCTAGCCTAACACCACAGCACAGAGCTAAAGGCCCAAAGGTCTCGGTGATGGACCTGACACGCCCGAGCTCAAGTCTGTGTGGGGGGCGGGAGGGGGCGGGAGGGGGCATCATTAAGATCCACTGAAGATGGATGGAGATTCAGAGATCAGGCTTGTGTGTTTACACGGCTACAATAATTAGGAAGTAAATCCCGTTTTAATAACGTCTCGGCGCCGCCAGACGTCTGGGGTCCAATATTTCTGTCCCAACAAATTCCTGCTGTGATCTTTTAATTAGCAGAAGCTTCAGTTCCTCACAGACGTGATTCAGAACCCGAGCGGGACGATAACACGAGACGATCCGATCCAGCTTCATTATGAGGAGAAATGCTGCTGATGTAACGGCGCTTAGTACAAACAAACAAACAAAACAGGAGCCGGGCGTTCATACTCCCCGTTATACCGGACCAAAAGTATACGGATGCCTCGTCATGAGCTTATCGGACAGGACAGAGCAGTTTAAAATCCTGTGAATCTTTTAACAGTGTTATGGACTGTAGATAGTGAATCTTTTAACAGTGTTATGGACTGTAGATAGTGAATCTTTTAACAGTGTTATAGACTGTAGATAGTGAATCTTTTAACAGTGTTATGGACTGTGAATAGTGAATCTTTTAACAGTGTTATGGACTGTAGATGGTGAATCTTTTAACAGTGTTATGGACTGTAGATGGTGAATCTTTTAACAGTGTTATGGACTGTAGATAGTGAATCTTTTAACAGTGTTATGGACTGTAGATAGTGAATCTTTTAACAGTGTTATGGACTGTAGATAGTGAATCTTTTAACAGTGTTATGGACTGTAGATAGTGAATCTTTTAACAGTGTTATGGACTGTAGATGGTGAATCTTTTAACAGTGTTATGGACTGTAGATAGTGAATCTTTTAACAGTGTTATGGACTGTAAATGGTGAATCTTTTAACAGTGTTATGGACTGTAGATGGTGAATCCTGACCCATACGTTTGTTATCCAGAGTTTTGGTCTCTGGCTCTGATTTTCACTTTCAGGTTCTCTGAACTCTCCTCAGTCGATACGAAACCCTCCAATTAGGCAGAAGAGAATCTCTCAGCTCTTCCTCCCCAAAAGTCACCGCTGTCACTCAGCGTAAACTTTATTTACTGCTTGTGGATCAGATCGGCTCGGTGAAAATCTCATTATTCAGGGGATCAGAGGAAAAGAAAAGCAGAACTAATTAGAAGGAGCCGCTAATTAAGACTCGAGCTGTTCCAGCTTCCACCTCCACTCACAGCGTTCAGGAACGACTGAACAAGGGAGAAACTCTAAAAAACAACGAGAACCTAAAGATGGAAACTCCTGAATACATACAGACACAATATTCACACCCTCCGACCCCAGGCTGGACAGAATCAACCAGATCTAAAAAAAAATAATAACCAGATTCAAAAAATCAACCAGATTTAAAAGAATCAACCAGATCCAGATCTTAAATCTAGTCTTTTTAAGTTAAAGCCCTTTTGGCGTATGTCAAAGATTCCCACTCAACACAAAAGCCAATAACGATGTCCAAAAATGAGTCTCCCAGCATGCGCACATACATTCATATATGATCTATATGGCCAAAAGTATTTGGACACCTGAATATATGTTATTTTTTAAGCATTTTCCAACTTTTTCTCCCAATTTATCGTAGCCAATCCACTGCTGGGGTCCCCGACAGCGTCCAAGAAGGATGTATGTTCACCTGGCACACACTCAGTCCACCAATCCTTTCTTATTCTCTCGTACTTTGGTGGATTTGCGCATGAGGTTGGCTGTGCGTACAGAGAGCCACGCCCCAATCTCTGAGCTCCTTCACTTACTGTACAGGTGCCCTGGGCAAACAAGGTCCTTACACAGTGTTGATAACCCCGCCCCTTAGTCCAGTCTCTCCCACCCAGCAGACTAGAAGCCAATTTTGTCTGCTCCAGGCATTAGAGGGCGCCCAGACGACCGGTAGCAGTGCTCGAGATTTGATTGTTTAGAGATTTGCTGCTTGTTTAGAATCGGGGATCAGAACTGAACCTGAACCGCTGAACTTCTGACCGCGACAATTAAACAATCATTTCGTCTCTGACAGGTCGCTCATGTTTCTCTCTCCGCCGCTGCCGCCATCTTCATTTCCCCACAATTCATTTCCTCTCGGCGCTCACGGTTCAACACTTCATCTAAATGAACAGCAATTACCGGAGCGATCGAAGTGGATTTGATTTGGGCGGCGTGTGAATGTTAATGATTCGCTGATCTGAATTACAAACGGCCGCCGGCGTCACCGTGTGAGAGGAGAATCAATTTGTCTCTGTTCATCTGGTTCTGATGTGATTAAGGACACACGGAGGTTCTCTGCAGGTCTGCTCCGGATTTACCACGTCCGCTTGTGTACAGAACCGTTCACAGGGAACAGTTTAAGTGGCCACCAAGACCAAAAGTATGTAGACACCCCGGCTACTATAAATTTAACAGGTTGTTCAGCCTTTTCCAGTATGAGTGTCCCCGTGTACACAAAGTGAGGTTCATAAACATCCCTAACATCCCAGTACTATAAATCTTATATTATATAGGTCTGTCTATCTATCTTTTAATCTTTAATTTGTCTATCTGTCTGCCTGTCTGTCTATCTGTCTGTCTGCCTATCTATCAATCTGTCTGTCTGTATGTCTACTTATTTATCTGTCTGTCTATCTATCTACCTATCTATTTGTCTATATTTCTGTCTGTCTGTATGTATATCTTCTTATCTATCTATCTGTCCATCCGTCCGTCCATCCATCCATCCATCCATCCATCCATCCATCCATCCATCTATCTATCTATCTATCTATCAATCTATTTGTCTGTCTGTCATCTGTCTATTTACTTATCTATCTGTCTGTCTGTCTGTCTGTCTGTCAAAATCAAAAGTTGACATAATATAAACACCTACCATAATTATTTAATTAAGCTAAAATCCTAATACAGGTCCTACAGTGTCTGTTAGTGTGGAAGAGAAGCTTCTTTATGTCTCTTACTGTATTATCATGTGTATAAATACAGGGAGTACCTCAGGGTTTGAGAATAGGTTCGGTCACAATTTTTTGTCAGTGCCTCACATCTTCTGAAGCGTGCATCACTCTCATGGTTTTTGGTCCTCACCCTCTGTAGGTCACTGCGTTTAATTCCAGACAGGCCCCTTCCTCAGCCGTTCAGATATGATTTATAGCTTTATGCTAATGATGGATTAAAATGTAATTAACCCGACCTCTGGGAGCCGGAAAGGTCTTTAAGGTTCGGGACAGAGGGTTTGTGGGATTTCTCGCTGTACAGGATTACACCTTCTTACAGAAATGTTTTGGTAATCCTGGTGCACATGTGTGTGTCTGAATTAATGTAGATCACAGAGTTCTGATATTTCATCTCCATACTACCACTCTAAACACACAGAGGGTCTAAGTACAGGAGGCCTCATTTTTAAGATCTACAACCATGTGGAAAATAAATCACACCCTTTGGTTATTGAATAAAATAAATTTCAACTGTGTAAATCAGTTTAGGGAAGTCCCTTTCCTCTTCCAGTATGATTGTGCCTCAGTGCACTAAGCGAGGTCCATGAGGACACGGTCTGAGTAAGTTAGTGTGAGATTTAGTTCCACAGTCTTTCCAGTCTGTGGAATCAGTCACTGCTGCAAAGGGGGCGACTCCAAATTAATGGACCAACAAGCCTACAGTCAGGTGTCCACATACTTCTGGTCCTACAGTGTTATGAATCTACTGTATGTAAAGCTCTGTTTAAAAAGATCCAGATGATGAATGTGACGGTGTTCAGCTTTTCTTCTGGCTGAGTGTAATCAGTGTGTTTATTGATCGTCTGTCCGGGCTGCAGGAGCGATCGGATCTGAAGAGACTTACAGTTGCAGTCTGTTGTGAGTCTATGAGCTCAGAAGAGAATGGACACGGGGATCGAGACGATCGATACTGGAAGGAAAACAGTATTTAATGTAATGTGGTTATAGAAAATAACTGCATTCATTTGTGTCCGTGGGGCTCCGGTTTCGACTCTCTTGTCATTACAGAGATTTTTATCGTGTTGTAAATAATTTATAATATTTTACTGACTAATAATCTACAGTCCAGTCATTTATTCACCCTGGTAAGGATCTATCTGTGATTCTACAGATCTATTGGTTATTTAATACGACCTGTGTGTTAATCTATAGAGATATCTATCTATTATCCTATACACTCACTGTCCATGTTATCAGCTCCACTTACCATATAGAAGCACTTTGTAGTTCTACAATTACTGACTGTAGTCCATCTGTTTCTCTACATGCTTTGTTAGCTCCTTTCACCCTGTTCTTCAATGGTCAGGACCTCCACAGGACCACCACAGAGCAGGTATTATTGAGGTGGTGGATAATTCTCAGCACTGCAGTGACACTGACATGGTGGTGGTGTGTTAGTGTGTGTTGTGCTGGTATGAGTGGATCAGACCCAGCAGCACCATGTCCACTCACTGTCCACCCTATTAGACTCTCCTACCTAGTCGGTCCACCTTGTAGATGTAAAGTCAGAGACGATCGCTCATCTATTGCTGCTGTTTGAGTCGGTAATCTTCTAGACCTTCATCAGTGGTCACAGGACGCTGCCCACGGGGCACTGTTGACTGGATATGTTTGGTTGGTGGACTATTCTCAGTCCAGCAGTGACAGTGAGGTGTTTAAAAACTCCAGGAAAGTAAAGGCATGAAGTAAAACGGCTAAAAACACTCGCTAATCTGTTTTTTATCTGAACTTACAGATTATTTCTTTATTTCTACGCTACATTTCCAATATATGTTTTGTGTAGATTATATTGACTCGTGACTCGACTCATATTTTGTGACTTGTGAACATCTCTGATGTATACACATTTTAAAATCATGGGCCCATTAACGTGACCTGTGGAGTTTGGTCAACTGGTTGAAATGTGCAGCATTTAGCAGACGCTCTTATCTAAAGCGACTTACAATTATGACTGAATAAAAGCTAAGCTATTGAGGCTTAAGGTGGCAAGCTGGCAATGGTTGGGCTTGAACCAGCAACCTTTAGATTACTAGTCTAGTACCTTAACCAGCGAGCTATAACTGTCCTACACAGAAAGATCAGAGCAGAAATGTTTCATATTGTGGACGTTTTGATTCTGTAAACACCAACAATGACTTTGCAAAAAGGAACCAGTGGGATTAATTTGGTGTTTGAATATTTTCTCCCCTTATTTAATACAACGTAAGCTCATAGTTGGGCGGCTCACACTTTAATTCTGTTAAATATTATTACTCTAACAGATCCAAAACTTCCACGCCGCCATGATTCAGTATCAGAAGGGAGCCGCTAAATCCACTGAAGTGGCGTTTTCTCCGGTCCGCGGGTCCGCCGGGCGGTTCTGAGCCACTGGGGCTTTTTATTAAAGAACGTGCACGTTTAATTAGCTCCTAGCTGGCGGCTCCTGACTCCGGCTACATTAGCATAATGATCAAACACCTCATGTAGCAACGCCGGGCCGTCCATATATTTATCAAATTGGAAATGTCAGCAGATCTAACGCATGGCTCAACGCCGTCAAAAACAAACATCACAGACGGGTTCATTACTTTGTTATTCCTTACAGCAGTGACTGGACATAGTTGTATCTCTGAGTCCCAAACAAATAAATGTAAATAAACAAACAATAAAGCATAAGACCTTATAAATTTAACCTAAAATATGTTTGATAGAGACGTAAAGAAGCTAAACAAGAGACACAGACGCATTTCTCATCATACCACACTCAGAGAGCAGGGCGGGTCGCTAGGTTTTCATATAGACCCTGTATATGCTTAATTTCCCTGTTGCACGACACCATCTCCGGAGGAAACCCACACAGACACGGGGAGAACATGCAAACTCTACACAGAAAGGACCCAGACCGCCCCGCCTGGGGATCGAACCCGGGACCTTCTTGCTGTGAGGCGACAGTGCTACCCACCGAGCCACCGTGCCACCGTGCCACCCTCAGACCTTACAGTCATTGTTAAATTCCACCCGGTTATCCAGACCCATCCTGCAGCACCTAGAACATTTCTAAACATGTTAGCATTTGGGTGTGACAGTTACAGTAGGCGTGGTGTCCCAATACTTTTGAACGTATAAGTAGTTCATGCAGTGTGTGCACAGGCGCATTAGTGTTGGTCTTTTTCTTTATTCCTTCCTCAGCATCATGGAGTCACATTTCTTCCCTGTGTTTTTGGTGAACGTTGTACCTGTAATTGTTCGGCTCTCTGGTGTAAAGTGAACGCTTAATAACACGAGGATTTAATAAATAAAAGCCGCTATTTTACAAGAGCGCCGTGACAGAATCAATAGAAATGGCGCACCATGATTTATTAGCGCTGCCGCTGTAGTGACGCCGACGACGACGTGGTTAGAGATCTAATTTCTGGACGTTTTCCTCTCAGAAGTTTGGACGTGTTGCTCTGCTGTAGAGCTGCACCGTTTACCTGCATTATTCACATTAATTTATTTAAAAACAAAACAATCCACATCCTGACCTGAACCCTGGTGAAAACGTTTAGATTTTATGAGTGTGAGTCCAGCAGAAGGACCCTTGAGCAGGGTTCGAATTACAGGAGGGATTGTGAAAATATGAAGGAGGTGAGTGTGGTGGTCTGTCATTTTGGAAGCTCATGGTCAGCTGTCCACATACTT
Source organism: Trichomycterus rosablanca (assembly GCF_030014385.1). NCBI lineage: Eukaryota > Metazoa > Chordata > Actinopteri > Siluriformes > Trichomycteridae > Trichomycterus > Trichomycterus rosablanca. Next base: position 1,603,070 of record NC_086002.1, on the reverse strand, counting down.
TTGACCAAACACTTAACATACATTATTATAAATGACTGAGTTTGAGTTTTTTCACAGCAAGAAGGTCCTGGGTTCGATCCCCGGGCGGGAGTTTCCATGTTCTTCCCGTGTCTGCGTGGGTTTCCTCCCACAGTCCAAAAACATGCAGTCAGGTTAATTGTAGACACTGAATTGCCCTATAGGTGAATGTTTGTGTGTGTGTGTGCCCTGCAATGTACTGGCACCCCGTCCAGGGTGTTACTGTGTGCCTTGCGCCCATTGAAAAGCTGGGATAGGCTCCAGCACCCCCCTGCGACCCTGATTGGATAAACGGTTAAGAAAGTGAGTGAGTTTTTTCGCCAAATCCGCTTTCAGGAGAATCGGGAGGGGACGCAAACCCCACCCCTACCCCCGTATAACTATATACACCATATGACCAAAAGTATGTGGACACCCGACCATGAGCTTATGGAACACCCCATTCCAAAAACATGAACAGTAATGTGGACTCGGCCCCTCGTTTGCAACTATAAATAAATCGTGATAAATAAATCGTGGCCTCTACTTTTTATTTTTGAAGTGTGTCTCTGGGAATTTGTACCAGTTTGTAAGGACACTGAGAATAAAGTGTAAATATTATGGTCGTAAAACCTCCTGGTGTTACAATAAGGGACGTCAACCAATAATGGGAGTAAAAGCAGACAGACGAGACCAGAAATGGTATGGTCCACTTTAGGGGTGTCTAAACTCAGGCCAAAGTTGAACGACAGTGCTGCGAAAATCTTGTTGTTGTTACGGCTTTGGCGTAAATGTACACACACTTTACGAGGAGATCACTCATCCCAGTCCGGGGATTTTCCCAAATGTATCGTGGGTCTAAAACCTACATAGATTCTATAGCGTCATTTCACGTCGTGTCCTGGTCCCATAATTCTTAATTGCTGATTAACTTTTCTCTGTCCATATAAATAGGGTGAGTTTGACTGCACATGAAACACTAAGGCCAAGATCAGCTCTACAAACAACTGAGTACAAAGTACATGGAAGAGTAGTCTCATTGCCAAGGCTGGAAAATACGACCCTGTTCAGGCACCAATAGTCCTCGCTTTAGCACAGTAATGCTGGAACAGGAACGGGCCTTCCCAAAACTGTTCTTATACTTGGGTTAGAGATGGAGATGATCAGAGGGGTTGGATCTCTTTGAGCGTCATCAGTGTATGTGGCAGAAATTCCCACAGTGCTGTTTTTGAAACTTTGAGACTTGAACTCGTCTTCCAATTCGTTTATGTAGAAACATGAATGAAGTTTAAGGTTCCTTCAGGAACATTCACACCACTGACCGAACATCTCGTCTGTAACGACCAGCGGACGTCAGATCCTAACATTTCCAGAGGTGAAAGGAAGGTCATGATGTGTCCGATATTACTAACCAATGAGAGCGATCGGATCCCGAAGGCCGTTCCAGAGAATCCCATTTCTCACGGGCGTCAGCCGTCACCAATCTGACAGGAAGACGTCTGGACGGAGAGCGGAGGCTGGACAGGGGTGAGGAGATGATTGATATTCCCATTCCCCAGCTGACAAGGACCAGAACTGACTGAGATAATTAATTATGACATTTTAATTAGCTCGTCAGGATGAACGAATCCAGACAGGCCTCGCCGTCGCTCAGAGAGAATAAACAGATGAACTTCTGATTGAAGATTCGCGTTTTGAAGACCAAACCACCGGCGTGATGTTCATGATCAACCGGCGTGACATGTGGACGCTCCTAATGGCTGAGTCTGTTACTAGCACTGCGATTCTAAATAAAAACAGACGATACAGAAGAACTGATGTGTTTTTAAATTATTTCTGCCAACAGTTTAGGGAAGACCCTTTCCTGCATTTTCCAGCATGACTGTGTACCTGTGCACAAGCTCGAATCCATAAACGTGGTTCTGGGTTCTGCATGCAGCTTTGGGATGAATTAGAACATCAGCTGTGAGCCAGGTCCTCTCACACAGCACATTTATTTTGGAAGCTCATGGTCAGGTGTCCACATACTTTTGACCAAACACTGAACATACAGGAGCTGTTTGATAGCAAAATAAGAATAAATAAGGAGGGGATGCAAACCTCACCCCTACTCCTGCATAACTACAGGTATATACACCATGACCAAACGTATGTAGACACCTGACCATGAGATTATGGGACACCCCAGTAACATGAACTGGATGAGTGTTGAATGAGTCCAATTCATCGCAGTAATGCTATTGCGGAGGCGGTAGCGTCGTTACTGTCGGTGCGGCACGTCTGTCAGGACCCGGGTACGAGGCTGGTGGTTAGATATGCATCAGTGTCAGGGAGGTTCTCTCCATGCTGGCACTTAGGCCACCTTGTCGTCATTAGACGCGACGGTCATTAGGGTTCAGAACACAGAGGGTCGAGGGTTCAGGAGGAACCGTTCATCATGTTAGAACCTCTCAGAATATTAAACACTCGGCGTGACGTCAGCAGCTGGAAATCTGCTCTATGAACACACACACACACATCTTTGTAGTTCTACAATTACTGACTGTAGTCCATCTGTTTCTCTACATGCTTTGTTAGCCCCCTTTCATGCTGTTCTTCAATGGTCAGGACCCCCACAGAGCAGGTATTATTTAGGTGGTGGATCATTCTCAGCCTTAGAGACTAGACACTCCTACCTAGTCGGTCCACCTTGTAGATGTAAAGTCAGAGACGATCGCTCATCTATTGCTGCTGTTTGAGTCGCTCATCTTCTAGACCTTCATCAGTGGTCACAGGACTCTGCCCACAAGGCACTGATGGCTGGATATTTTTGGTTGGTGGACTATTCTCAGTCCAGCAGTGACAGTGAGGTGTTTTAAAAACTCCAGCAGTGCTGCTGTGTCTGATACCAGCACAACACACACTAACACACCACCACCATGTCAGTGTCACTGCAGTGCTGAGAATCATCAACCACCTAAATAATACCTGCTCTGTGGTGGTCCTGACCATTGAAGAACAGCATGAAAGGGAGCTAACAAAGCATGCAGAGAAACAGATGGACTACAGTCAGTAATTGTAGAACTACAAAGTGCTTCTATGTGGTAAGTGGAGCTGATAAAATGGACAGTAAGTGTAGAAACAAGGAGGTGGTTTTAATGTTATGGCTGATCGGTGTATATACACACACATATACACATGTAGGTATACATTTTTCTGGCACAAATGTACTCATTTATTTATTTAATATTTTATTATACAGGTCCTTCTCAAAAAATTAGCATATTGTGATAAAGTTCATTATATTCCATAATGTAATGATAAAAATTAAACTTTCATATATTTTAGATTCATTGCACACCAACTGAAATATTTCAGGTCTTTTATTGTTTTAATACTGATGATTTTGGCATACAGCTCATGAAAACCCAAAATTCCTATCTCAAAAAATTAGCATATCATGAAAAGGTTCTCTAAACGAGCTATTAACCTAATCATCTGAATCAACGAATTAACTCTAAACACCTGCAAAAGATTCCTGAGGCTTTTAAAAACTCCCAGCCTGGTTCATTACTCAAAACTGCAATCATGGGTAAGACTGCCGACCTGACTGCTGTCCAGAAGGCCATCATTGACACCCTCAAGCAAGAGGGTAAGACACAGAAAGAAATTTCTGAACGAATAGGCTGTTCCCAGAGTGCTGTATCAAGGCACCTCAGTGGGAAGTCTGTGGGAAGGAAAAAGTGTGGCAGAAAACACTGCACAACGAGAAGAGGTGACCGGACCCTGAGGAAGATTGTGGAGAAGGGCCGATTCCAGACCTTGGGGGACCTGCGGAAGCAGTGGACTGAGTCTGGAGTAGAAACATCCAGAGCCACCGTGCACAGGCGTGTGCAGGAAATGGGCTACAGGTGCCGCATTCCCCAGGTCAAGCCACTTTTGAACCAGAAACAGCGGCAGAAGCGCCTGACCTGGGCTACAGAGAAGCAGCACTGGACTGTTGCTCAGTGGTAAAGTGCCAAAGTACTGTTTTCGGAAATCAAGGTGCCAGAGTCTGGAGGAAGACTGGGGAGAAGGAAATGCCAAAATGCCTGAAGTCCAGTGTCAAGTACCCACAGTCAGTGATGGTCTGGGGTGCCATGTCAGCTGCTGGTGTTGGTCCACTGTGTTTTATCAAGGGCAGGGTCAATGCAGCTAGCTATCAGGAGATTTTGGAGCACTTCATGCTTCCATCTGCTGAAAAGCTTTATGGAGATGAAGATTTCATTTTTCAGCACGACCTGGCACCTGCTCACAGTGCCAAAACCACTGGTGAATGGTTTACTGACCATGGTATTACTGTCCTCAATTGGCCTGCCAACTCTCCTGACCTGAACCCCATAGAGAATCTGTGGGATATTGTGAAGAGAAAGTTGAGAGACACAAGACCCAACACTCTGGATGAGCTTAAGGCCGCTATCGAAGCATCCTGGGCCTCCATAACACCTCAGCAGTGCCACAGGCTGATTGCCTCCATGCCACGCCGCATTGAAGCAGTCATTTCTGCAAAAGGATTCCCGACCAAGTATTGAGTGCATAACTGAACATAATTATTTGAAGGTTGACTTTTTTTGTATTAAAAACACTTTTCTTTTATTGGTCGGATGAAATATGCTAATTTTTTGAGATAGGAATTTTGGGTTTTCATGAGCTGTATGCCAAAATCATCAGTATTAAAACAATAAAAGACCTGAAATATTTCAGTTGGTGTGCAATGAATCTAAAATATATGAAAGTTTAATTTTTATCATTACATTATGGAAAATAATGAACTTTATCACAATATGCTAATTTTTTGAGAAGGACCTGTATATGTATATATCATGGGCGTTCGGGTGGTGCAGTGATAAATTACACTAGTTGCTGGGATTCAGGGTTAAAATTCCCAGTGGTGCTACACACACGACTGACTGTGTCATGGGGACGGGATGGACGAGGCCCAGCGACAGGCGTCCTGTCCAGGCGTGCTACCGCATTGCCCCCAGTGACTCCGGGGAAGCTGGACTCAGGATAAAGCGGCGCTACAACAGGAAAATGAGATGAAAATGTTATTTATTTGGACAAAAAAAATATCTGCTGTAATTAATCACTGAAGCGACAGAGTTTTTGTTTTATGATCATTTGGCTCAAATCCAGAACGACGGTCAGAAATCAAAGTGCCGTCCTTCCGTATCGGAGACGCGGCGGGTGAAGCGACGCTGCCAAAGTGTTCTGGGTAATAAAGCTCTCGAGCGCGGGAGATGAACGAGTGAGTGAATCAGAGTAAAATTCATCCATCATCACAAACATGGACACAAACAAGTAAAACAAGTACTGACTGCGACCCGAACTGAGCCAGGACGCCTCGTAGCTTCTCCTAGCGTAGAAAATTTTTTCAAACTGATTTACTGTGAACGGCGTTGCGTTCTAATGCGCCAACACACCAACGCTAAGTGTCGGCAGCGACTTTCATCCTCGTAGCCCAAATTGCTGATCGTTCACACTGGCAGGGTCAGTTTCTCTCAAGCTGACCTTTGGTTGCCAAGGTTTCACTGACATCAAGTCAATGCCGTGGAGGTACAGCATAACTGACCCCACCCCACACTGGCCAAACAGGACTGCAGACTAGCACTTGTACCCTCAAACACCAATTTAAGTTGCTGGTTTGACCAGACAGTAGGAGGCACTGTTGCACCAGAGTGCCCCAATGTCTGAATAATTATTGGAACTGTTCCATCAAGTCACCCAGATGTTCGAGTGGAGCAGATCCTCCATCCTGGTCTCACTGAACTGGGACTGAACTGGTAAGGTGATAAAGAACCGCAGTGAGGAACGATTCCACCCTGATACTGTGTTCCTCCATCGTTCTTCACCAGAAACATCTCAGAACCATCCATGACCACCAACTTGGCAGGACTGAGTCGTTTGAATTGGGCGTGGTCGTTCTTTTCTGCCTCGTTCAAGCCTTTCTTCATAAGGAGGCCAATCTATTCATCTAAACAAACGTCCAGAATCTCCTCAACCTCACTTCCTATAGCCTCGGCATCTTGGTGCACTGAAAACATACGTTATACAGCCAAAAGTATGTGGACACCACTACAAATAACATAAATGCGTTCAACTTTGTTGTAACACGTAGAGAAAAGTTCTTTCCTGTTCCAGACATGGTCTGGTGGGTTTGGTGTGGACGAACTCCATGGATCATCGATTGCAAGCCAGCGTGCCAGGAGTGGAGGCTGTTATAGCTGCAAAATTAGGTGGTGGTTTTGGATTGGGTAGTCTTGTCCAATACGCTCGTGGTCAGGTGTCCACATACTTTTGGCCATATAGCTTGTATGGATGTGGTAAAGAAGTGTCTGTAATCAAAGCACCGAGATCAGGGCAGGTTCTGTAGAACTGAGATCAGGTTCTCTGGAACGTTCTCCTACAGAACATCTGATTAACTGACGTGCACTTACAGTGTATCACAAAAGTGAGTACACCCCTCACATTTCTGCAGATATTTAAGTATATCTTTTCATGGGACAACACTGACAAAATGACACTTTGACACAATGAAAAGTAGTCTGTGTGCAGCTTATATAACAGTGTAAATTTATTCTTCCCTCAAAATAACTCAATATACAGCCATTAATGTCTAAACCACTGGCAACAAAAGTGAGTACACCCCTTAGTGAAAGTTCCTGAAGTGTCAATATTTTGTGTGGCCACCATTATTTCCCAGAACTGCCTTAACTCTCCAGGGCATGGAGTTTACCAGAGCTTCACAGGTTGCCACTGGAATGCTTTTCCACTCCTCCATGACGACATCACGGAGCCGGCGGATATTCGAGACTTTGCGTTCCTCTACCTTCCGCTTGAGGATGCCCCAAAGATGTTCTATTGGGTTTAGGTCTGGAAACATGCTTGGCCAGTCCATCACCTTTACCCTCAGCCTCTTCAATAAAGCAGTGGTCGTCTTAGAGGTGTGTTTGGGGTCATTATCATGCTGGAACACTGCCCTGCGAACCAGTTTCCGGAGGGAGGGGATCATGCTCTGCTTCAGTATTTCACAGTACATATTGGAGTTCATGTGTCCCTCAATTAAATGTAACTCCCCAACACCTGCTGCACTCATGCAGCTCCAGACCATGGCATTCCCACCACCATGCTTGACTGTAGGCATGACACACTTATCTTTGTACTCCTCACCTGATTGCCGCCACACATGCTTGAGACCATCTGAACCAAACAAATTAATCTTGGTCTCATCAAACCATAGGACATGGTTCCAGTAATCCATGTCCTTTGTTGACATGTCTTCAGCAAACTGTTTGCGGGCTTTCTTGTGTAGAGACTTCAGAAGAGGCTTCCTTCTGGGGTGACAGCCATGCAGACCAATTTGATGTAGTGTGCGGCGTATGGTCTGAGCACTGACAGGCTGACCCCCCACCTTTTCAATCTCTGCAGCAATGCTGACAGCACTCCTGCGCCTATCTTTCAAAGACAGCAGCTGGATGTGACGCTGAGCACGTGCACTCAGCTTCTTTGGACGACCAACACGAGGTCTGTTCTGAGTGGACCCTGCTCTTTTAAAACGCTGGATGATCTTGGCCACTGTGCTGCAGCTCAGTTTCAGGGTGTTGGCAATCTTCTTGTAGCCTTGGCCATCTTCATGTAGCGCAACAATTCGTCTTTTAAGATCCTCAGAGAGTTCTTTGCCATGAGGTGCCATGTTGGAACTTTCAGTGACCAGTATCAGAGAGTGTGAGAGCTGTACTACTAAATTGAACACACCTGCTCCCTATGCACACCTGAGACCTAGTAACACTAACAAATCACATGACATTTTGGAGGGAAAATGACAAGCAGTGCTCAATTTGGACATTTAGGGGTGTAGTCTCTTAGGGGTGTACTCACTTTTGTTGCCGATGGTTTAGACATTAATGGCTGTATTTTGAGTTATTTTGAGGGAAGAATAAATTTACACTGTTATATAAGCTGCACACAGACTACTTTTCATTGTGTCAAAGTGTCATTTTGTCAGTGTTGTCCCATGAAAAGATATACTTAAATATCTGCAGAAATGTGAGGGGTGTACTCACTTTTGTGATACACTGTAGATGGTCCCATAACCACTTGGAATGATGTTCAATTAGAGGACGAAGTGAAATCGAGACGTTTTCTACAACAAGGTGAAGCGTGGTGGAAGCGCAATAGCGCTTTGAGATAGAACTTAAGAAGAATGTGAGGTCATCTGTCCGTGAGCTGAATCTGAAGTTTGGACCTCAGAGATCCAAGTGTGGTGAGACCTGAACTCCAACGTCTGGAGCTGAAATTCCTCCACAGTGACGGAAAATATTAACATGAAATTACAGGAAGTGCTCGGTGGTCCAGTCTGTTATTAAGTGAAGTGGGCGTGTCCTTCCTCGCTGACCCGTTATTACCGCTGTAATCATTCTGTGGTGAGTGAGAGTAAAATGTTCCTCAGTGTCACTGACTGACCTTCACGGTTCAAGTGAGGATCTGATGGAAACAAATAATGGAAGATCCTCATCAGCGCCTCGTTATTTCATCTCCATGAGCAGAACGGCGTGTAGAATTCAGGACCGGCCACCAGCGCCCACCAGCAGGTACGTGTCAGTGGAGAGGGTCGGGTGGAGTATTGTGGGTCCTATGTACCGAATTCTAGCCCACGTGAAAAGAAGGGTGTGTGATCAGCTCTCGAGGCTGGAATCAACAAATGCGATTGGCTGAACGTGTCACATGACACACTGATGGATCAATCACCAAAGACGCTTTATGTACGTTGTACCCTGTGTCCCAAATATTTCATTATTTAGGTCTTCCCCAATGGGAGAGTAAATAAATAAATAAATTATTTTCCACTTTTATTTAACTGTTAAAATTACAAAGAAAAGATTTCCAATGTTTTTACAAATAAACTTTCTTTAATTTGGCAGCATTTATGCGTAGAATTGGACTCGTACATCTTCTTATTAGGATAATAGAAATTCAGGTCGCATTTCTTGATGCAGCGGCGGACTGTGTTGAGCGGCATCAGTTTTCTGAAGCGCTCCTGAGCCCATATGGCTATACACTGATCAGCCATAACATTAAAACCACCTCCTTGTTTCTACACTCAGTCCATTTTATCAGCTCCACTTACCATATAGAAGCACTTTGTAGTTCTACAATTACTGACTGTAGTCCATCTGTTTCTCTACATGCTTTGTTAGCCCCCTTTCACCCGATTCTTCAATGGTCAGGACCCCCACAGAGCAGGTATTATTTAGGTGGTGGATGATTCTCAGCACTGCAGTGACACTGACATGGTGGTGGTGTGTTAGTGTGTGTTGTGCTGGTATGAGTGGATCAGACACAGCAGCGCTGCTGGAGTTTTTAAATACCGTGTCCACTCACCGTCCACTCTATTAGACACTCCTACCTAGTCGGTCCACCTTGTAGATGTAAAGTCAGAGACGATCGCTCATCTATTGCTGCTGTTTGAGTCGCTCATCTTCTAGACCTTCATCAGTGGTCACAGGACGCTGCCCACGGGGCGATGTTGGCTGGATATATTTGGTTGGTGGACGATTCTCAGTCCAGCAGTGACAGTGAGGTGTTCAAAAACTCCAGCAGCACTGCTGTGTCTGATCCACTCATACCAGCACAACACACACTAACACACCACCACCATGTCAGTGTCACTGCAGTGCTGAGAATGATCCACCACCTAAATAATACCTGCTCTGTGGTGGTCCTGTGAGGGTCCTGACCATTAAAGTACAGCATGAAAGGGGGTGAGTGTAGAAACAAGGAGGTGGTTTTAATGTTATGGCTGATTGGTGTCTTTATCAGAGTAGCATGATGGTTTCACATGCACATTCAATAGTATCCTACACTGACTACATTTCTCCAGATTTATTAAATCCTTTTACAATATTCTGTACGGTAGATGGTGAAACACTTCATTTAAGTTCAGTGTTTCAGTAAGACGTGTTATTTTGGAACTACTTTGTTTTTTCTTTATCGTCCTGTTATGAGGAACCACACAGACCTGCCGGGCCAATCAGAAAGCAGAATGTCAATCAATAAAACAAAATACAGAAATACAAGAGAGTGGGAATAATGAAATAAAGAGGATTTATCTGAAGCTTCACTGAAACGGATCTGTGTAGAGACGCGAGATAAATTGATTTCAATTACAGACCAGAGTTCCTCCTGAAGGCTTCTGCTGGAACGTTTATTGGAGTGATCAATCACAGAGCAGGATATGAGGAACACCAGCTTTCAGGAGGCTTTTTTATTATTATTAACACTAAATGTTTAATAAACCTTGAACAAAGTGAACAAAAGCCGAGCGCGATTTAATAAGAACGCATCTGGTTATAAACAGGCCTCAGAAACGTGAAAAATGACGTCAATTTTAACGCTGGTGTTTATATTTAGTCTTTGAACCGATAAATATAAAAAAAAGGATGTAAATACAGTACATTGACAGGAATGAAGTTGGGGGGTGGGGGGGGTAGGATGGTTCCATCATTTACAAGTGACAAGATCATGGAACCACAAATCATTGGACAGATTTGCCACACCCAATTTTACAAGCTGCTTTAAAGGACAATAAGATTCATTACCAAAACCACTGCAGTGTGACCTGAAAGCAGCAGGAGCAACAGTTACACTAACAACTATAAGCAACAAACTGCAGCACCTACATTCATCTCTGTTCCTCTGATTCTACCCAATGCCTGGAAATTAAAAAAAAAAATCCAGAACACCAAACCCACCAAAGCCACAGTGGAACCCGGTGTGAAGTATGGTGGTGGGAGCATGAGTCAGCCAGGAATCCAGGTGCTTGCGACGAGGCTTGATTTTCTGTACCTGTACCTACAATTCCCGGGAACTTTGGCACCCACGGTTCCCGCAGTGAGGACGTGACTGAGACCTGTGCTATAAAGCAGCCCAAAAATAACCAGGCGGAGAGTGGATGGATGGGGAACTGGACCATGCTGGTGGATCTCAGCAGGGTTCCGTCACCAATAATCGAGAGGTCCGAGTTCTTCTGGAACGGAGACACTGGTGTGGAGGGAGACGGGCGAGCAGGTAAACAATACGGTCCAATACTGGTGTAAAGAAGCGACCAGTCGGTTTCACACATGTCAAAAAGGGTCCTGTCCGGTTGGGATGCTGGCTTGAGTAGTGGAGTAACTTTTAGAGCATAGTGTGACCCTCCGTTTGCCTCAGTCTCTGAGAATCCATCTAACCGGTGTAAAGAAGCAGCCAGTCGGTTTCACACGTGTCAGAGGGGGTCGAGTGCTAGTCTGCAGCCCTGCCCAGCACCACCAGGTAGTGTGATAGGGAACCGGACATGACAAAACTAAAAGAAAATAGAAAATAAGGAGAAATTGGAAATAATTCAGATGAAATAATGAATTAAACTTAGCAGCCGCCGAACAAACCCAGCAAGCTTTCATTCATTCATCAGCTCCCGACACTCCCCTGCAGGTACGGCCTATTGTCCGGGACTAAATGAATGTTTCCTGCCGTTAGGGAGCACCGTTCACGCAGCGTGTCGAGTTTCCATTGTTGAATAAATATGCTGGAGAAATTGGTTTCCACCCACAGGCGCATCGCTCCACACGTCCCACTGGAAATGCTAATTTCTCGCTGTTGGACTAACATTTCACGCTTATTGTGTGAAGGATTGTGGGATTTTTCCCCCCGTTTTTTTCTCCTCTCCTTCTCGTTTGAGGACTTTAGACGGTGTGTATTTAGCACTGTTAGCGTGTAGTAGTAGCGTGTAGGAGGATTATTACGTCCTCGTAAAACAGAGGGGAAGAAAAACAAACGTACAATAGAAATAATAATAATAAAGGTTCTGAAAAGAATGTAAAATGATTGTTTGGCTTCTTGTAGTTTAAAGCAAATTGGAGAAAATAGCTGCAAAAGAACAACTACTGTTAAAACACAGGATGGTCAAAAGTTTGTGGACTCCTGAGCATGTGCTTGATGGGCAATACATTCCAAATCCTGAGCATTAATACAGCTCTAACACTATTCTAGAAATGGGGTGATTCAGTCCAAATTGCATTTCTGTTAGCACTGATGTTGGACAGTCGACACTCTAATTCATCCCAAAGGTGTTCAACAGGATTGAGGTCTATCAGAGGGTCTGTGTGAAAACCTAGTGACCCGCCCTGCTCCCCACAACCTACCTGATCTCAGGACATGGAACTCATAAGGCAGATTATTTAGACGCTCTACTTAGACGGCGATTACGCTGATTAGGTCACCGCCGTTTTAGCTTACTAAGCTAACACAGATCAGTAGATTTTCAGACAGACCCAGAGAGTTCCTAGTCACCAAACTGGTCGAGGGATGTCTTTATAGATCCGGCTGTGTGCACTAGCGATGAGGAGGGCACGGTTATGCAGAAAGGGGCATTCCCTAAACTGCTGGCACAAAGTTGAAAGCAAGTGATTTAATACAGCTCGAATCTGATCACTGAGCTCAATCTTTAGACAGGGTGTCCACATACTTTTGACCATCACGTCTCTTTGAAGGTAATTAACCAGGTTGGGTTATCTTGGATTACTCCTTCCTAACCATAAAAAAAACATGCAGGAGGTGGATTGGCTGTTTAAAATATACACCTGGGGATACCACAGTGATGGCTGGTGGTCCAGGGTTCCTGGATGTGGTTCGACCCACAGGATCTAAGTGGATTCTCATATTAGATTGTATCAGATTAAGAACTCCAGCTAGAGATCCCGAGTGATCTGTTTATCCGGCTCCACCTCTGATTGAGTTCCTGAAGCTCCTCTTCTCTCCGAATCTACGTAATTGCCTCTATCTTATAATGGAAACGTTGTGCGTTCAGATCTTCAGTGAGGAACCCTCTCAGTGTCAAATTAATATCACACGGCCCTCCGCCAGACAAACTGGCAACTGCTTGGCATCTGAAATTAGAGCCTGTCATAAGACATTCAGCATCCTGGGAAAACGTGGCAGCCCGTCTAACTGCCTGAATAAACTGAAGCCTGGCGCGCGGCGGCTCCAATTCTATTTGTTTCAGCGATCAGACGATGATGAACAAGCACATGAGAGAAGCAAACAAACACGGGGCCGGAAAAATGGACAAAAGTATGTGGACACCCCTTTTCACCTCATAGGTGAACGATGGGTGTTGTAAAGATTATTTTTTTTAACTGGCAAAAGTATGTGGACAATTCCTCTTTGTGTTTTATATTAACATTATATTATCATATATTAATATATATCATTTTATATCTAAAACCCACACATTTAATATTTACTCATTTATCAACAGTCCTTAGAGAAAAGAAGTCATTAATTGTAAGGGTTCACATACTTTTTCTAGTCTGGATTGTGTGTTCAGATGAAGTTTGTTGCTGACCACATGTACATAAAAAGCATTGGACAATCAGAGTGACCAGAGTTGTGCCAAAAGCTTGGTGAAGCTAATCATGAATGTGCTACATGGTGTGTAACTAAACCACCCAGTGCGCAATACAAATAGTCAGCAATTTGAGACACAGACGCTTTGAATGCTTTTCTCATTTTGAGCTTTTTACAACACAGGCTGATTTTATTTCATTTAATTTATTTTATTTCAGTGTTTTGAGGGTCTTTGTTGTACCATATAGCATTAAATAAATAGCAAAAGTTTGCAGACACCAGTGAGTAACAAATTTCATGGTAGTCTTAAGATTTCTGATATCAGGTGGTAAAGTAAAGTTGGGATTCACAAGGCTGATAATGGGAACAAGTGCAGAGAAGGTCAGAATCAGACAAACATAAAGGGGGATTTTTATTCACATATTTATTTATTTATATTTTTATACTAGAGTGCAAAACGTTGTGTACGAACGCTGTTCAGCCTTCATGTGGCGAGAGAAGAGTCGAACAAGAAGAGTCAAGGAGTCAGAGTCAACTCTTCCCGCAAAATGATTCTCCCAAACATATCACGATGAATCAAAGAGAGCGCTAGGTAGAACCGCGACCACGGTCAGCAAGCCAGCTTCTCGGTCTACCAACAAACTGACACGCGATCGTAGCCCGAATATATCTCTCAAAACTAAGCTAAAAAAACAGATCAATGGAACAAAGCATGGAGTCGGTTCACAGAACCGATTTATTAAAAAAGATTCGATACGCTTTAATTGATTCAATGGCTTCAACGGAAAATAAACTTCTTTAAATGATAAATAAAACGGCGATTATTGACAGCGTTTGCAAAACCAGCCGACTACCTTACCGACTGAGGTTTATTTAACAACTCTGCAGCGAACTAATCAACTGGATTTCCTTAAATAACCTCGTAATCAGCTGCAGTTTATTAGTGCTAACGAGCTAATAAGCGCTAATGAGCTCATGGGATTTGTAGTCCATTTGGAACTACAGCGAGTCGATTTAAGGTTGTGGACTTTTTACAAACTTAATGGGTTAAAATCAATAAAAAGAGCTAGTTGGAAAGCACCAAGTCCATTTGAATATCTGTTTGACACAATTTCTTATCACTTTAGATCCCAAATTCACCTGTAAAAGCACGTGTCAGTAAACAGTACATGGAACAGTGGTCACTTTGCCAAAATAGGGATGTAAATTTGACATAATTCTTCACTGAAATCAAATAGCCCTTAAACACAAGTCTGCTGGAACACAAGAGACACTGTGCACAGTCAAGCGTGCTTTACATGGCCATAGAATTAAAGGCGGTGTGTTTTAAAAAAAGCACCTTAAAGCTGGACTGGTGTTTATCCATGTGGCACAGACCCACCGAGATCCAGACCAGGACAAAGTGTTTTTTATTCTATTAACTCTGTTATTACCTCTTTATTTACTTTACTTTCACACAGGAACTGACCACGAGTACACATTCCAGCTGTTCTGTTAGAATAACTGCGCTTTCATCCGGCCCTCAGAAGCAGGTAAACTCCCGCCGGTATCTGACCGCTGATTTCATTCCGAGCTCCAGGCACCAGAAGTCATTTCCAAACATTTCATCACCTGCTACATGGCAAAACAAACCCTGAATCCGTTCGGGACGCTTGTGTCATGTTCGTCTGAATGTGGATTTGTTCGTTTATTCACCTGAGAAGCTTCTGCGCCGGAGGAATCACGTGGACTGTATACAGTACGGGCGTGGACTCGTGTCGGGTCAATCTGGAAGTGTTGGACTTGTTGTCAAACGAGATGAAACGTCTGGAGAAAAGACCGTGACGGCAGCGCATTGAGCGAATCGCAGTATTTTGTTTTTTGTTTTTAAATACGTTCATGAGAAATGAAGCTTGGATTTTAAACAGCAAGAAAATAAAAAATGTAAATACAAACAAATCTTGTGTGATAGTCAAATCTGCATTCAGTTAAACTGTACAAAATTATACATTACAATTAATCCTATTTTTCTATAATACTATTTACACTGATCAGGCATAACATTAAAACCACCTCCTTGTTTCTACACTTACTGTCCATTTTACCAGCTCCACTTACCATAAAGAAGCACTTTGTAGTTCTACAATTACTGACAGTAGTCCATCTGTTTCTCCACTGTTCTTCAATGGTCAGGACCCCCACAGGACCACCACAGAGCAGGTATTATTTAGGTGGTGGATCATTCTCAGCACTGCAGTGACACTGACATGGTGGTGGTGTGTTAGTGTGTGTTGTGCTGGTATGAGTGGATCAGACACAGCAGTGCTGCTGGAGTTTTCAAACACCTCACTGTCACTGCTGGACTGAGAATAGTCCACCAACCAAAAATATCCAGCCAACAGCGCCCCGTGGGCAGCATCCTGTGACCTCTGATGAAGGTCTAGAAGATGACCGACTCAAACAGCAGCAATAGATGAGCGATCGTCTCTGACTTTACATCTACAAGGTGGACCGACTAGGTAGGAGTGTCTAATCGAGTGGACAGTGAGTGGACACGGTATTTAAAAACTCCATCAGCGCTGCTGTGTCTGATCCACTCATACCAGCACAACACACACTAACACACCACCACCATGTCAGTGTCACTGCAGTGCTGAGAATCATCCACCACCTAATTAATACCTGCTCTGTGGTGGTCCTGTGGGGGTTCTGACCATTGGAGAACAGGGTAAAAGAAGCTAACAAAGCATGTAGAGAAACAGATGGACTACAGTCAGTAATTGTAGAACTACAAAGTGCTTCTCTATGGTAAGTGGAGCTGATAAAATGGACAGTGAGTGTAGAAACAGGGAGATGGTTTTAATGTTATGACTGATTGGTGTAGATTCTAACTTTGATGGCTGCAACACTTTCCAAAAAGAGTTGGAACAGGAGCGTGTTTAACGCGGAGTTAAATCACACCAACACAACACAAAAACACATCAGCTGCTCAACAAGGTCTCCATTATCCTATACATTCAGAGAACGGTCTGGACTGCAGACAGGTCCGTCTAGCACCTGCACTCTTTCACTACAAAGTAGTAACTACCCACCCATACCAGGACTGGCGCTGAATTTTGAACTACGTAGTAATAGCGAGATAGTCGGGATGGTCCTTTAAACATTAAAAGTAATAATTAAAATATTATAATAATTGGGCGGCACGGTGGCTCAGTGGGTAGCACTGTCGCCTCACAGCAAGAAGGTCCTGGGTTCGATCCACAGGCGGGGCGGTCCGGGTCCTTTCTGTGTGGAGTTTGCATGTTCTTCCCTTGTCTGTGTGGGTTTCCTCCCACAGTCCAAAAACATGCTGTCAGTTGGAGACTCTGAATTGCCCTATAGGTGAATGGGTGTGTGTGTGTGTGTGTGTGTGTCTGCCTTGCGATGGACTGGCGTGTTGCTGTGTGCCTTGCACCCATTGAAAAGCTGGGATAGGCTCCAGCAACAACGCGACCTTGATTGGATAAGCGGTTAAGAAAGTGTGTGTGTGAATAATAATATTTTGAAAGGTGGACCAGACCACAGCATGTTCTACAGCACACATTTCCATTTTGAATGAGTCCATCACAGAAGAGCTTGAACCTGGAGAAGTTGGCGGCATTTCTGTCTGGCTTGCATTTATAGATGCAGAGGCGGACCGTGTTTACTGATGAGAGTTTTCTGAAGTATTCCAGAGTTCATGTGCTTATTCTGTTTCAGTATTTAGCAGACACCTTCATCCAAAGCTACTGACAGTAGTGTGACAGTATACAGTCTGAGCAATGAAGGGTTAAGTGGCATCTTGAAAGATGTGGGGCTTGAACCAGCAACCTCCTGATTACTAGTCCTGTACCTTAACCGCTGAGCTACCACTGCCGACATTCATTACTGTATTATCTTCAGTTTTGGTTTTTGGCCTTGCTCTTAATGCACACAGATTTCTCTGGGTTGCCTAAATCTTTTAATAATGTTAAGGACTGTAGATGGTTTTAAGTCCTTCAGTTAATGCTCCTTTTCTACCCTGTCATAACAGCATCGCCTGTTTTAGTGTTTATTTTTACATTCTACAGACCTAATTTGCCCAGATTGTCCCATCTTTTATGGAGCCTGCTGATAGACGCCCTGAAGAAAGAAATGAAGAATCATGGTGAATGGTTTGAAGCATTAAAGCGTGTAATATGAACAGAAATGTTCCACTAGATCTAATAAACAGAGCGAGCGGTCTGGAGAGAAAAAAAGATGGGACGCCAGCAGTAATGGAAGCTCTGTGTGCTCAGGACAGAGTGTGAATGGCACTATTCAGCGCTAAATGAAAAGGTAGAGAGAGAGGAAGAAAAGGAAAGTGTGTGAAATTCGAGAGTGCTTCAGCTTACTCAGAATAAATATCATGATTTTAGGGGTTACGCTGACACAGACAGCCAACAAACACTCAGGAGCGCTGCAAAATATAATACTAGAGGTTTACAGAGAGGAAATGGTACAGACAGCGCTGAAAAAAACATGCGTCCAGTTATTTTAGAAACTAAGAGACGAGGCGCAGATGAAGAGCACCATCACGCACGAGTCCATGAGTCCTGCGTCCTCAACTGAGTTTATTATTTCATTACAGGTTATATTAAATTTAAAGATAATAAATCAGTTCAAAAGTATGTGGACACCCCCCCCCCCCCCTTCTTAATTATCAGATACAGGTGAGTTAGCCACGCCCATTTCTAACAGGTACAGTGTATCACAAAAGTGAGTACACCCCTCACATTTCTGCAGATATTTAAGTATATCTTTTCATGGGACAACACTGACAAAATGACACTTTGACACAATGAAAAGTAGTCTGTGTGCAGCTTATATAACAGTGTAAATTTATTCTTCCCTCAAAATAACTCAATATACAGCCATTAATGTCTAAACCACCGGCAACAAAAGTGAGTACACCCCTAAGAGACTACACCCCTAAATGTCCAAATTGAGCACTGCTTGTCATTTTCCCTGCAAAATGTCATGTGATTTGTTAGTGTTACTAGGTCTCAGTTGTGCATAGGGAGCAGGTGTGTTCAATTTAGTAGTACAGCTCTCACACTCTCTCATACTGGTCACTGAAAGTTCCAACATGGCACCTCATGGCAAAGAACTCTCTGAGGATCTTAAAAGACGAATTGTTGCGCTACATGAAGATGGCCAAGGCTACAAGAAGATTGCCAACACCCTGAAACTGAGCTGCAGCACAGTGGCCAAGATCATCCAGCGTTTTAAAAGAGCAGGGTCCACTCAGAACAGACCTCGCGTTGGTCGTCCAAAGAAGCTGAGTGCACGTGCTCAGCGTCACATCCAACTGCTGTCTTTGAAAGATAGGCGCAGGAGTGCTGTCAGCATTGCTGCAGAGATTGAAAAGGTGGGGGGTCAGCCTGTCAGTGCTCAGACCATACGCCGCACACTACATCAAATTGGTCTGCATGGCTGTCACCCCAGAAGGAAGCCTCTTCTGAAGTCTCTACACAAGAAAGCCCGCAAACAGTTTGCTGAAGACATGTCAACAAAGGACATGGATTACTGGAACCAGGTCCTATGGTCTGATGAGACCAAGATTAATTTGTTTGGTTCAGATGGTCTCAAGCATGTGTGGCGGCAATCAGGTGAGGAGTACAAAGATAAGTGTGTCATGCCTACAGTCAAGCATTGTGGTGGGAATGCCATGGTCTGGGGCTGCATGAGTGCAGCAGGTGTTGGGGAGTTACATTTCATTGAGGGACACATGAACTCCAATATGTACTGTGAAATACTGAGCAGAGCATGATCCCCTCCCTCCGGAAACTGGGTCGCAGGGCAGTGTTCCAGCATGATAATGACCCCAAACACACCTCTAAGACGACCACTGCTTTATTGAAGAGGCTGAGGGTAAAGGTGATGGACTGGCCAAGCATGTCTCCAGACCTAAACCCAATAGAACATCTTTGGGGCATCCTCAAGCGGAAGGTGGAGGAGCGCAAAGTCTCGAATATCCGCCAGCTCCGTGATGTCGTCATGGAGGAGTGGAAAAGCATTCCAGTGGCAACCTGTGAAGCTCTGGTAAACTCCATGCCCAGGAGAGTTAAGGCAGTTCTGGGAAATAATGGTGGCCACACAAAATATTGACACTTCAGGAACTTTCACTAAGGGGTGTACTCACTTTTGTTGCCGGTGGTTTAGACATTAATGGCTGTATATTGAGTTATTTTGAGGGAAGAATAAATTTACACTGTTATATAAGCTGCACACAGACTACTTTTCATTGTGTCAAAGTGTCATTTTGTCAGTGTTGTCCCATGAAAAGATATACTTAAATATCTGCAGAAATGTGAGGGGTGTACTCACTTTTGTGATACACTGTATATAAAATAAATGACTGCTCAACCCTACTGAACACCTCTGGGATGAATTAGAACGTCATCCAACGTCAGTACCTGACCTTACGAATTCCCACAGACGCACAAAAAAATGGACATTAGCCAATTAAATCTATGTAAAAGCCAGACCGGTTGATAGCACAGCTGATATTCAAACCCTGGATCGATAGCAAGGAACTAATCAGCATTAGCTGCCCTGCAGGCCTGCAGACCTTCTCCTCAACGTAAACATTCATCCTGAGAGTCTCCAAATAAAGATTGGACCGTAGATCATCTGACTAGGAGGGCTTTTAGGGAGCATTTTAAAAGCCACTAGCCGTAGTCTATCATAATCAGCCGCTGTCCAGATATTTTTGACCCGACAGATTTTCAGAACACTCATGCTTTGTTAGCCCCTTTCATGCTGTTCTTCATTGCCAGGACCCCCCACAGGACCACCACAGAGCAGCTATTATTTAGGTGGTGGATGATTCTCAGCACTGCAGTGACACTGACATGGTGGTGGTGTGTTAGTGTGTGTTGTGCTGGTATGAGTGGATCAGACAGTGGAGCAGTGCTGCTGGAGTTTTCAAACACCTCACTGTCACTGCTGGACTGAGAATAGTCCACCAACCAAAAATATCCAGCCAACAGCGCCCCGTGGGTAGCGTCCTGTGACCACTAATGAAGGTCTAGAAGATGACCGACTCAAACAGCAGCAATAGATGAGCGATCGTCTCTGACTTTACATCTACAAGGTGGACCAACTAGGTAGGAGTGTCTAATAGATTGGACAGTGAGTGGACACGGCTGTGTCTGATCCACTCATACCAGCACAACACACACTAACACACCACCACCATGTCAGTGTCACTGCAGTGCTGAGAATCATCCACCACCTAAATAATACCTGCTCTGTGGTGGTCCTGACCATTGAAGAACAGGGTGAAAGGGGGCTAACAAAGCATGTAGAGAAACAGATGGACTACAGTCAGTAATTGTAGAACTACAAAGTGCTTCTCTATGGTAAGTGGAGCTGATAAAATGGACAGTGAGTGTAGAAACAAGGAGGTAGTTTTAATGTTATGATCTGTGTATACTGTCATGGTATTTGTAAAATTAAAATACCAAAGCTGTATGGAAAGTATGTGGACACCTCTCTATAAATAAAATAGTTATTTTCGGGTCTTTTTGGTTTCAGCATAATGTTCCTCTGTGTTCCTCCATAATGATGGTTCCATCAGTTTGGTATAGTGGAGAAATCCTGATTTGTACCCATTAGACGTCTTTAAGATGAACTGAACCATCAATTGTGAGTCGGACCTTGTTGTGGAACACCAGCGCCTTCACTCTGAAACACTGCATCCGAGAAGAGTAGAGACTGTTATAGCTGCAATATTAAAGCCCATGCTTTTAAATAAGCCCATAATCAGGTGTCCACATACTTCTGATCATTATGCGTACGTTATTTCTCAGGTAGAACGGAGGTGAGATGAAGCAACGTGCTGCTAAATGAATCTTTCCCGGCTGAGAATTGACCGTCTGACGATTCCATCAGTCCTGCACCCATCTCCAGCCTGTTCACACCTTTCTGGGCTCCTCTGATGCCTCGTTTTCCGGCACTGAAATGTCAGCGGCGCTGCAGGAGGAGCCGCCACTTGTTCCCCAAAAAATTCGTGAATATTTTAAGAAATGACATTTTCAGTGGGCGGATCCAATAACGGCGGAACGTTCCAGAATACACAGAATTCTTCTTCTCCTAAACGAATGACTGTGATGGACTAGAGCTGCGACTTGGACAAAAGTATTGGGACACCTTTTCTAGTTTATAAACTCATAACTCATGTTTCAGCCACAATTATCACTAACAGGTGTAATAAATCAATCATATAAAGACCCTAACGCTGACTTAAATAGTAACCTTAACCCTGATCATAACCCTATTCCTACCCCTAGTCCTAACCCTAAACACCATTCCTAGCCCTAGTCCTAACCCTAGTCCTAACCCTAAACAACATTCCTAACCCTAGTCCTAACCCTAAACATCATTCCTAACCCTAACCCTAGTCCTAACCCTAGTCCTAACCCTAAACTATGCATCAGATTAGTACCTGCCCTTTAAACTGTAGATGCTTAATAAATCGATCCAGACTGAAGCTGCTCTTTTACAGCCATTTGTGTTGTGACGTGATTCCATCGTTTAACATGTAAAACGTCGATACAGAATACAAACTTATTAGGTTAGGGTTAGGAGTAGGGTTATTGTTAGGAATGATGTTTAGGGTTAGGGTTAGGACTAGGGTTAGGGTTAGGAATGATGTTTAGGGTTAGGAATGATGTATAGGGTTAGGGTTAGGAGTAGGAGTAGGGTTAGGACTAGGGTTAAGAATGATGTTTAGGGTTAGGAGTAGGGCTAGGGGTAGTGTTAGGAATGATGTTTAGGGTTAGGAGTAGGGTTAGGAATGATGTTTAGGGTTAGGAGTAGGGTTAGGAATGATGTTTAGGGTTAGGAATGATGTTTAGGGTTAGGAGTAGGGTTAGGGTTAGGAATGATGTTTAGGGTTAGGAGTAGGGTTAGGGTTAGGAATGATGTTTAGGGTTAGGAGTAGGGTTAGGAGTAGGAGTAGGGTTAGGTTTAGGAGTAGGGTTAGGAGTAGGGTTAGGAATGATGTTTAGGAGTAGGGTTAGGACTAGGGTTAGGGTTAGGAATGGTCTTTATTTTAAATATATATATATATATATATTCATGTTCTCCTTCGTCACAGTTCTAAATGATGCAGGATGTGTAATCATGGTGCAAAGTGTGCATCACATTAGCAGCTGCTCCCGGGGCATCTTCATTCACACTCACATCTAAAAACATGGAGAGACTTACGGGTTTAGGCACAAACGTCCACGTACACAAACGCTGCTGGATAAATAAATCTTTATTCATTTAACCACCCAGATTTTCCACCAAAGGTTTTAGTCAAATTCTAAAAATCTTCATTTCTGGTGCAAAATGCGCATCAGATTAGCACCTGCTTTTCTAGCCGTGTTCATCTAAACATGCAGCGTCCGCTCTCATAAAACGTGGTTCTGAGTCACAGTTTTAAGTAGAAATAATAATTAGAATAAATAAATCTGTATTATTTTGCCTAAAATACTGAAGCACTTTCATACAGTCGCAAAGTCTGCGTCCCTGCTGCAAAACCACCATCAGATTAGTGAAATCAGAAAAAGTTGGGACAGTATGGAAAATGTAAATAAATAAAAACACACAGAGTTTCTTACATTGACTTTGACTTTTATTTGATGTCAGACAGGATGAACCTGAGATATTTCATCTTTTATCTGCTCAACTTCATTTCATTTATTAATTAACATCCACTCCTGCATTTCAGGCCTGCAACACATTCCAAAAAAAGTTGGGACGAGGGCAATTTAGGGCTGTAATGAGGTGAAAAAACTAAATAATGATGTGATGTGAACAGGTGATTGTGATCACGTTTTGGTACTAAAGCAGCACCAGGAAAGGCTGAGAGTCTCTGATGAGTAAAGATGATCAGATGATTCCAGTTTGTCCACAAATGTGTGAGAAAATGATTGAAATGTTTAAAAACAATGAACCTCAAAGAAAGATTGGAAGGGATTTGCATGTTCTCCTTCTACAGTGCAGAATATCATTAAACTATTGAAGGAATTTCAGGGCATAAAGCTTAACCTGAACGCTCGTGATCTTCCATCCCTCAGACGGCGCCGCATCAAGAACCTCCACTCAACACTAGCTGATATAACCACATGGGTGAGGGATTAGTTTATCAAACCTTTATCAAGCTCTACAATACAGAGTTACTGCACTAATCATACTAAAACTTTACTGTGCACAAAAGAAGCCTTACATTAACCTTGTCCAGAAGTGGCGTCGACTTCTCTGGGCTCGGAGGCATCTAGGATGAACCATCACACAGTGGAAACGTGTATTGTGCTCAGATGAATCAGCATTCCAGCTCTTTTTTGGAAAAAATGGACACATTGTGACATTACAAAGTGGTAAATGCTTTACCGTCCCAACTTTTGAAATGCAGGAATGGATGTTTATTAATAAATGAAATGAAGTTGAGCAGATAAAAGATGAAATATCTCAAGTCAAGTCAATGTAAGAAACTGTGTTTTTATTATTAGTTGCATTTTCCATACTGTCCCAACTTTTTCTGATTTGGGGTTGTAGAAATGCTCTTCAGGTTTGGGGTTTGGTATTTTCAACTATAAAACTTTGTTAGGATTTTTAAATAAACTTCATCAGGACTGACGACCCCCGGCAGACAAGAACGTGATAAATACTAAATATTCAGGGTGAGACGTGACATGGGGGTTATTCTTCCTGACGGTTAATAATCGGGACAGAAGAATAAAAGTAAACACAACGTTTGTAAGCAGGAAAAATATAAAACAGTACGAAGTAACGAGGAAACACTTCCACTGAAGTCAATAAAAATGTTGGGCTGTTTTTTTTTTTGTATTTTATTTTAACTCTGGAACATGCGTATCTCGCCGAACGTGGTTTACTGAGATGAGATGAATCTTCAGATACTCCTGGGATAAACGTGGTAACTTGTTAATATCAAGAGTCTGTACAGGTACACGACATGAGCCGCGGTACGGGCGGCCCGACAGACCAAATAAACGTCCTAGAAATAAAAATCTTGGCTAAGAAGGAAGGAAATAAAATCACAGTCGCTGTTGTGAGGTGTTCGTAGAAAACTGTGGCGACCCGGATCTATAAAAATCACCACCGGTGTGACCGGGCGTCCCGTATATTCCGACCGCGCACGCAAGCGTTCCCAAGACGGATAATAAAGACCGAGAAGTGAAAGAAGGAGCGAATAGACGTAGGAAGGAAGGAATTTAGGATCTGTGTCCTAAATCCGGACCTCGGAGCGAAGGTTAAGGCACTTGGACGGATCGGTATTCCGGAACTGGTCAGGAGAAGGAGACTGGAGCGTCCGGCTGGTCGGAGGAATCAGGCTCGGTCGAACACGTACGACCGGGACGTTACACCACGGTGTTCCTGTGGCGGTACGGCGGAGGAGGGAGGACCGGCGCCAGCTTCATGGCTTCAGACTCGGGCGTGTACTCGGCGCCCTCTGCCAGCGCGGACCGGATGCGGGCGCTCTGCTTGTACAGGCTGGTGTGGAGGCTCTGCAGGGAGCTTTGAGGGTTTCCCTGCGAGGCTCTCAGAGGAAGACTGCGCTGCCAGTACTCGGGGTTATCAGACGCCCTCCAGTACTTCTGCTCCACCATTATGATCCCGGTATGAGCCGGCTGGGTGGCGGCGCTCGAGGGCACCGGGTGACCCGGCAGGCTCGTCTTGACCGCCACCGCAGCTTTGTGAGCGTCCGCGGGACCCGGGAGGACCTGCAGGTTGTCGGGATGCTGAGCCGACTTGCTGAGGTGACCGACGTGAAACCCTTGGGGCAAATGCACCGCCGGTCCACTCTGAGGATACTGAACGGGTGGAACTGCGAAATGGACGTGTGCTCCTTGGTTGGCACCGTGCGGCCGCCCTGAATGCGCGGTTATAGGAACGTGGCTGACGGTGCCGCCGGGCGCCGCGGTCATCTGCGACGGGACGGAAGCTTCCGGTTTCTTCAGGATGACTTTGCCCATGCTGGGTTTGTTGTGGTAGGTATTGAGATAAACGGGTTCGTTACTGTCCTTCTTCTCGACTTTCGGGTGCCCGTCCAGGGTGCCGTGGTAGCCCAGGTTGTCCAGTGCTTGAATCTCATCGTTTTTTCTTGGTGCCACAAACGGGTTCTCCTCAACAGGACTGAGATGATCTAAAAAAAAAAAAAAAAGGACACATTTAATACACGATTAATGTTTCGATTTACATTTAGGGTACAATATATGGCCAAAAGTATCTGGACACCTTTTATTTATGTAGTTTAGGTGCCACATGCATTGCTAGTTTGTTCTTAAAAGATCCATGACCTCAACTCAGTTAAACTCCTTTGGGTTGAATTGGAACACCACCAATGATTGGGCACCTGACCTTGCAAATGGTACTCTCACTAAATGAGCAAGCTCATACTCGGGTGTCCACATACTTTTGGCTGTGTTTACACCAGTAGCACAGTCACACCATAGTAGGAGGAGCTTCGAGCTAAACAGTACTTTGAAGGTTGTAATCAAGTCCGATCAGTGCCAAGCTGCCACATTTGGGCCCCTGGGTAAGGCCCTTGACCCTCAGTCCACTGGCAGCAACTTTTCGCCTCTCGTCACCCAAATCGTCAATCACTCATTGCCCATGTTCAAACTGGCAGCTTGTCCAGCCAGGCTGGCAGCATTTCAGAGACCCTCAGATCTTTTGGATTGTTGTGGTCAGGAACACCACAGGGATGATTCTCCTTACCTGAGGAACTCCTGCTCCTCCTGGGTTCGGCGTATTCGTCGTCCATGCCGCCTCCTCTGGCTGTTCTGTCTCTCAGGAACTCACCGGCGCTCTCCTCACCGAACCCGGTGCCGCCCTGCTTCTGCAGGTTGCCGTTATAGGCCTGGGAGCCGAGCGACGCCTGCTGGGGTTTGACCGGCACCGAGGTGCCCCGTGTGGAGCCGGAGGGCACCAGGGAGCAGATCTCCGGTACCTGTTTTGTGCTCCGAACCCCTCCATGGTGCTGAAACTGGCTCTGTTAAAGACAAGAGATCATGGTGATTACTAATTAAATCTTACATGGTCCAAAAGTAAGTGGACGCCTAAGACTTACTCACTTAGTAGACATTTTTATCCAAAGTGACTTATGGTTGCTTAAGAGTGACTGAATACAATAGAAGCAGTGAGGGTTTAGGACCTTGTTTAAGGGCCCAACAGTGGCAGATTGGCAGTAGTGGGACTTGAACTAGCAACCTTGTGATTACTAGGCCGGTATCTTAACCACTGAACCAGTGGTTCAGCTGAACCAGCACAGCCCTAAACTCTCCTATTTCTATCCGGGCTTGGGACCTGCACTGAGGAGAGCGCACTGACAAGACATTAGCCAATCATGTCCATGCAGACGCCCGACTGGCTGATAGCACAGCTGAGATCCGAACCCTGGATCCCCAGATGTCAGCAGTACTTTAGCCATGCACCACCCGAACACCCAAGATTGGACTACGCCATGCAAGATAAAACCACCGGTCCTTTTTATTGAAAGCTCGCTTGACTGTGGACGGTATCAACTGTCTTCAGAAAGCTTCTAGTTCATCTCAGACCTGACTTATTGGGTTCCTGGGTTACATCTGACCATCTGTACAAACCTCCTTATAGCATAAGGTGACAAGTTTTCTACCCGCCCTTGGCAAGAGACCACTGTTCCATGTACTGCTAAATCAAATGGTTCAGTCACAGGACTGAAGACGAGGAGCAGGAACGTAAAGAGAACATCTGTATGCACATCTGTGTAGGTACCAGAAACTCCTCAGCGTCCATCAGGTCGTCCAGATCGTCCTGGTCCAAAAGGTTCTGGAAGAATTTGGCGTGGTCGGGACTGGGCAGCTTCATGCACTCGTCGCCCTGAGAGGGTGAAAACACGCCCGTCAGCGTCCAGTGGCGGAAATATTCGGACACACCGGTTTACTGGGACGCAGGTCACTCACCTTGATGACCAGGTATCTCTGAGGGTCTCTGGCCATCCTGCAGAACTCGGCCGCCAGCGCTTTGAATCTGGGACGACTGTCGGCGTCGATCATCCAGCCTGTATCGGGAACCAAAGAACCACAGCGCGAGTCAGGGGTCTGAATGGATTGATACCTTATACAGCGGTACTCTGAAACCACTACATGCCAAAGCCATATAAAAAAAGAAATACCCCTATTTACTCATATCCAATTTCCTGACTGAGAACGGACATGCACACAGTCTGCGGCCACTTCTTTTCACCGACCAGAGACGGAATCTTACAGAGAGCAGTATCATGCATGGAGAGTCACACACTGCTCTCTCTCTCGTGCAGCACCTCGACCGGCCAGCAGGGGCCGCAACTGCAGAGGCAGTAAGGAACCCAGTCCACCTTCCTCCCTCAGACACCGCCTGGTGTGCCTTTTGAACGGCAGGCTAGGTCACTAGCACAGAACTTAAGAGCTCGAGATTTAAATCTTAGACCCCCTTCTGTTCATACATAGTGCATAAGGAAAAGGCTGGCGGTCACGTGTCCACATACTTCCGTCCACAGCGAGACCGGACGAAGGATGATCCGTCCCGCTCTTGACCCGTTCGCGGCGTCCGCCCGCCGTCCGTGAGGATTTAATGGAAATGACAGAGCCGCTGACGGCGTGGCTAGAAGAGCCGTTTGATCTCTGACACTCATTTCCACGCTTCCGCCTCACAAAACATCGAGCTCCATTTCCCCACAATTAATTTCCTCTCAGCGCTCACACCCCGCCGCTCCGGCTAAACGAGCCGTAATTACTCCCAACATTATAGTCCCAGAAATGCATCTTTAACGACGCCGCTTCCACCTTTCACCCGCCGTGTCACGTTACAGCGCGCGGTGTAAAGCGGTTCAATCAGGAGCGAGAGTCTCATCGTTTAATCAGCGGCACGAAGCGCCTGATACAACGAGCACCAGCCGGCGCCGGAATCTCACACTGCCCGTTCAGACCCAAAGAAGTTCTAAATTCTTAGAACCTTGGTGCTTTTTAAAGAACTGACCTATGGTGTCAAAATAGAGCCAAAAGTATTGAGAACCACAAAGCAGATTCTGAGTCCACTTTGTACTTTACATTTATAAATAATCCGTTTTTCGCTGCGCTTTTTCTCAATCATGCTTCTCTTGGTTTCTCCCTTCTGCTTTTTTTGTACTCCGCTCCTTTACGCTTTTCTCAGCTCAACATTTTTCTCGAGTAAGAGTTTTGGCCCTGTTTTGATGGGTGGGCAGGATCTCGTCACTCATTGGCTGCTGGAGATAAGCCCCGCTCACCGAGTACCTTAAATCTTGAATGGTACTCGGTGAGCGGGTACCAGTCGCGCAACAATTAAACAATAAACGTATTAAGCCCCGCAACTTTTTGTGGTGAACGCAGCCGTGCAGTAGTGCCGTTGGTCTCAGAAGCTTAAGATCAAAGGCTTAAAGATCAAGCACTCGTTGTTATTAAAAGGAACCCAAAATGATCAAAGCATTCGAGTCTCCGTGCCCGGAGCGCGCTACCAAAACAAAATCTGGCAACCTCAGAGGTGTGAACTGCAAGGTGAAGTCGAGGGTCTGACTCACATTTCACCATGACCATGTAGACGTCGATGGTGCACGCGGGGGGTTGAGGTAGACGTTCACCCTTCTCCAGAATGTCCGGGATGTCGCGGGCAGGAATCCCGTCATACGGCTTCCCTCCGAACGTCATCAGCTCCCAGACGGCCACGCCTAAGAGAGTAGAGACGGCGAGCGACACGCGTTTCCTTTTCATTTTCCTCTCAAAACAGTACAAAAACAAAGTGTAACTGTTGTTTCTGCTGCTTTCCAGTTATCCTGCAACATCCTGCAACTCCTTATCAGTGACTGAAGGCTGTTCATTTTCAGATCAGCACCCCGCCGGGTTCACCAAACATAGTTCAGCTAATCTAACACCCAGATTAATAAGCATAAGTGCTCCATGACATTAAGGGGTTTACGCCACCTATTCCACCAGAGAAATCTGAACATTATCAGTTCAGTGCCCCATGATGCCAAAGCCATATTTTCCAGGAGTCATTACCAATTTCCTAACCCCACCCTGACATGCACACAGTCGATGGCCACTTCTTTTCACCTACCAGCGAAAGAATCTCACGGAGAGCAGTACCACGTACAGAGAGTCATGCAGTGCTATCTCTCTCGTGCAGCAGGAACCCAGTCCACCTTCCTCCCTCAGGCACAGCCAACTGATCTTAGTTTGAATCTTGGCCGTGCCACCAGCCCTGGTCAGTAGGGGTGCTGTGCATGTCCAGTGGTCATGAGTGCAAAAGGGAATTGGTTATGTCTAAACTGGTGTGGTTAAATGTCTAGGAATTCAGTTTTAATGAAATTTTGAACTGCACACAAATGACTCCTGAATCTGATTCAGTGATTCAGTGATTCGGAGTCACTCACCGAAGCTCCACACGTCGCTCTGGTGGCTGAACCTCCGGTAGTGAATGCACTCCAGCGCCATCCACTTGACGGGCATCTGCACAGGAGAGGATTAAACCAGATCAGTATTTTAAAGCCATGCTAACTTCCTGTCTGAGCGGCGAAGTCTTAACGCTTCCTGTTGGTGAGTCTGACCTTCCCTCCGTCCACGCCGCCCTCCATCTCATCGGTGTCCAGAAGCCGAGCCAATCCGAAGTCAGCGATCTTCACGTGGTTGGGGGATTTGACCCGAATGTTACGTGCAGCCAGGTTCCTGTGGACCAGCCTCCTCTCCTCCAGGTACATCATACCCTGAGAAAACGGGGAAAAGCTGTGACGCATGATGAGCAAACAAACAAGGAGAAAAAACAGCTACACTTCATCATCAGTACTTTTATTCTAGGGTGTGCCTCAAGGGTTCTGTCTTAGGCCCTATTGTAATTGCATTATTCTTTTTATTATTATTATTATTTAACTGCTTCTACTACCAATAATTATTTATTTTTATTATAATAAGTATTATTAATTTATTACTATTAAAATATTATTAACAGTAGAATAAAAATAATAATAATTATTAATAATATTGCAAAAACATATTTGTAATATATAATTTGTTGTAGTACAATAAAAACAATAA
Source organism: Trichomycterus rosablanca (assembly GCF_030014385.1). Lineage (NCBI taxonomy): Eukaryota > Metazoa > Chordata > Actinopteri > Siluriformes > Trichomycteridae > Trichomycterus > Trichomycterus rosablanca. Next base: position 1,572,576 of record NC_086002.1, on the reverse strand, counting down.
AATATAATAATAATAATACAATATAGTAATATTAATAAATATTTTGTATTTTTTATTATATATTCTGATTATTAATAAATGTTAATATTAACAGTAATATAACAAAAAATAATAATTATAATAGATTATTAAAAAAATAATTAATTAAATAAAATGATTTATTAATAATGCTACATTATTATTGCATTTTATTGGTAATATTGTACTACTAAAAATGATACAATATTTTGTAAGTATTATTATTGTTGTTATTATTAATACTATTATTATTAATAATTGTATTATTATTATTAATTATTATTATTATTATTGTTATTATTATCGCTATTATTATTAATTATTATTGTTATTATTATTATTGTTAATATGAATGTTGTTATTATTATTATTATTGTTTTGTTATTATTATTATTATTATTTTGTTATTATTTTATTATTATTATTATTATTATTATTATTATTATTGTTATTATTAATATTATTATTATTATTATTATTATTATTATTATTATTGTTGTTGTTGTTCTTAATTTTGATTATAAATGTATGATGTATAAATTAGGATGAACTGGAACAGCAACATTGTGACCCAGATGCAACATTACAAATGCCCTTCTAATGAAATTCCCACAGACTCACTCTGAAATCTTATAATAAGCTGTAAGTTGTGTGTGTAAATGCTGGTTAGTAACTGTATGTATGTGTGTATCTGTGCAGGAGCGGCTTCATGTTTACACGGTGCGACACTGAGCTGCCAGACTGACACCATCATCATCATCACATCATCATCATCACATTATCCTCACATCATCTTCCTCATGACGGCGGTGATGAAGACAGGAGAAGGATGGAGTGGCAGGTCATTGAGCATTAAAATAACAAACTTTTTCTAATTAGGCTGTAAAAGTGCAATTTTCAAGGCAATTAAGCAGCGAGGAAATCAATGCGGTGCCAGCGTGTTCATTATGCATGCCAGCGATGGGTGGCGGGCGGCGGGCGCGGCGCTGAATGAATGGGCCGCGCTGTAAACTGGTGCTCGGTGAAGCGGCTCCTGAACGTGGAGAACGCTCGGGAACATAAACGTTTCCTCTCAGCGCTGAAGGTAATGACCTGACGTTACTGCCCGCCGTAAACACAGTACAAATACAACGGAGCGCAGAGACAAAAGTTTAGGGACGCTAATGCGTTTACAAACAAAACATCTGCGCTGCGAGGACGAAAGTATGTGGACGCACCACCACGAGCGTGCAGGATATACCAACATCTAACATGATGGTACCAGCCACCGCTCTAATAACCCTACTGGTAAAGTCCAACATCCCCACAGACACACTCCAACATATCCACTGACACACTCCAACATCTCCACAGACACACTCCAACATCCCCACAGACACACTCCAACATCCCCACAGACACCCTCCAACATCCCCACAGACACACTCCAACATATCCAATGACACACTCCAACATCCCCACTGACACACTCCAACACTCCAACATCTCCACAGACACACTCCAACATCCCCACAGACACACTCCAACATCCCCACAGACACACTCCAACATCCCCACAGACACACTTCAACATCCCCACAGACACACTCCAACATCCCCACAGACACACTCCAACATCCCCACAGACACACTTCAACATCCCCACAGACACACTCCAACATCCCCACAGACACCCTCCAACATCCCCACAGACACACTCCAACATATCCAATGACACACTCCAACATCCCCACTGACACACTCCAACACTCCAACATCTCCACAGACACACTCCAACATCCCCACAGACACACTCCAACATCCCCACAGACACTCTCCAACATCCCCACAGACACACTTCAACATCTCCACAGACACACTCCAACATCCCCCCAGACACACTCCAACATATCCCCTGACACACTCCAACATCCCCACTGACACACTCCAACACTCCAACATCTCCACAGAAACACTCCAACATCCCCACAGACACACTCCAACATCCCCACAGACACACTCCAACATCCCCACAAAAACACTTTAACATTTCCACAGACACACTCCAACAACGCCACAGACACACTCCAACATCCCCACAGACACACTCCAACATTTCCACAGACACACTCCAACAACGCCACAGACACACTCCAACATCCCCACAGACACACTCCAACATTGCCACAGACACACTCCAACATCCCCACAGACACACTCCAACATCTCCACAGACACACTCCAACATCCCCACATATAAACTCCAACATCTTCACAGACACACTCCAACATCCCCACAGACACACTCCAACATCCCCACAGACACACTCCAAAATCTCCACAGACACACTCCAACATCCCCAAAGATACACTCCAAAATCTTGTGTCCAACTTCCCCACAGATACACTCCAACATCTCCACAGACACACTCCAACATCCCCACAGACACACTCCAACATCCCCACAGACACACTCCAACATCCCCACAGACACACTCCAACATATCCACTGACACACTTCAACATCTCCAAAGACACATTCCAACATCCCCACAGACACACTCCAACATCCCCACAGACACACTCCAACATCCCCACAGACACACTCCAACATCTCCACAGACACACTCAAACATCCCCACAGACACACTCCAACATCTCCACAGACACACTCCAACATCCCCACAGACACACTCCAACATCCCCACAGATACACTCCAACATCTTGTGTCCAACTTCCCCACAGATACACTCCAACATCCCCACAGACACACTCCAACATCCCCACAGACACACTCCAACATTCCCACAGACACACTCTAACATCCCCACAGACACACTTCAACATCTCCACAGACACACTCCAACATCTCCACAGACAAACTCCAACATCCCCACAGACACACTCCAACTTCCCCACAGATACACTCCAACATCCCCACAGAAACACTCCAACATCCCCACAGATACACTTCAACATCACCACAGACACACTCCAACATCCCCACAGAAACACTCCAACATCCCCACAGATACACTCCAAAATCTTGTGTCCAACTTCCCCACAGATACACTCCAACATCCCCACAGACACACTCCAACATCCCCACAGACACACTCCAACATCCCCACAGAAACACTCCAACATCCCCACAGATACACTCCAACATCTTGTGTCCAACTTCCCCACAGACACACTCCAACATCCCCACAGACACACTCCAACATCCCCACAGATACACTCCAACATCCCCACAGATACACTCCAACATCTTGTGTCCAACTTCCCCACATACACACTCCAACATCCCCACAGACACACTCCAACATCCCCACAGATACACTCCAACATCCCCACAGACACACTCCAACATCCCCACAGACACACTCCAACATCCCCAAAGAAACACTCCAACATCCCCACAGATACACTCCAACATCTCCACAGACACACTCCAACATCCCCACAGACACACTCCAACATCCCCACAGACACACTCCAACATTCCCACAGACACACTCCAACATATCCACTGACACACTCCAACATCTCCACAGACACACTCCAACATCCCCACAGACACACTCCAACATCCCCACAGACACACTCCAACATTCCCACAGACACACTACAACATATCCACTGACACACTCCAACATCTCCACAGACACACTCCAACATCTCCACAGACACACTCCAACATCCCCACAGACACACTCCAACATCCCCACAGACACACTCCAACATCTCCACAGACACACTCCAACATCCCCACAGATACACTCCAAAATCTTTTGTCCAACTTCCCCACAGATGCACTCCAACATCTCCACAGACACACTCCAACATCCCCACAGACACACTCCAACATCCCCACAAACACACTCCAACATCTCCACAGACACACTCCAACATCCCCACAGACACACTCCAACATATCCACTGACACACTCCAACATCTCCAAAGACACACTCCAACATCCCCACAGACACACTCCAACATCTCCACAGACACACTCCAATATCGCCACAGACACACTCCAACATCCCCACAGACACACTCCAACATCCCCACAGACACCCTCCAACATCCCCACAGACACACTCCAGCATCCCCACAGACACACTCCAACATCCCCACAGACACACTTCAACATCCCCACAGATGCACTTCAACATCTTGTGTCCAACTTCCCCACAGATACACTGCAACATCTCCACAGACACACTCCAACATCCCCACAGACACACTCCAACATCCCCACAGACACACTCCAACATCTTGTGTCCAACTTCCCCACAGATACACTCCAACATCTCCACAGACACACTCCAACATCCCCACAGACACACTCCAACATCCCAACAGACACACTCCAACATCCCCACAGACACACTCCAACATCCCCACACACACACTCCAACATCCCCACAGACACACTCCAACATTCCCACAGACACACTCCAACATCTCCTCAGACACACTCCAACATCTCCACAGACACACTCCAACATCCCCACAGATACACTCAAACATCCCCACAGACACACTCCAACATCCCCACAGATACACTCCAACATCCCCACAGATACACTCCAACATCCCCACAGACACACTCCAACATCTCCTCAGACACACTCCAACATCCCCACAGATACACTCCAACATTCCCACAGACACACTCAAACATCCCCACAGACACACTCCAACATCCCCACAGATACACTCCAACATCCCCACAGACACACTCCAACATCCCCACACACACACTCCAACATCCCCACAGACACACTCCAACATCCCCACAGACACACTCCAACATCCCCACAGATACACTCCAACATCCCCACAGACACACTCCAACATCCCCACACACACACTCCAACATCCCCACAGACACACTCCAACATCCCCACAGATACACTCCAACATCCCCACAGACACACTCCAACATCCCCACAGACACACTCCAACATCCCCACAGATACACTCCAACATCCCCACAGACACACTCCAACATCCCCACACACACACTCCAACATCCCCACAGACACACTCCAACATCCCCACAGATACACTCCAACATCCCCACAGACACACTCCAACATCCCCACAGACACACTCCAACATCCCCACAGATACACTCCAACATACCCACAGACACACTCCAACATCCCCACACACACACTCCAACATCCCCACAGACACACTCCAACATCCCCACAGATACACTCCAACATCCCCACAGACACACTCCAACATCCCCCCACACACACTCCAACATCCCCACAGACACACTCCAACATCCCCACAGATACACTCCCACATTGCCACAGACACACTCCAACATCCCCACAGACACACTCCAACATCCCCACAGACACACTCCAACATCCCCACAGACACACTTCAACATCCCCACAGATACACTCCAAAATCTTGTGATCTTGTGGAAAGGTAGAAATAATGTCAGACATCCCCACAGGATTTTGGAGTGTGTCTGTGGGGGATGTCTCCACACTTGTCTCCACACTAGACTTGTCAAATCAACTTCAAGGAACAATGTGCTCCAACCGTGTGGCAACAGTTTAGGGAAGGCCCTCCTCTGTTATCTGTATTCAGCTTTGACTAAAAGGGCACAAATTCCCACAGACACGCTGCAACATCCCGTAGCTGATTCTGTGTCCAGATACTTTTGAGCAAATTTTCTGCTGAGCTGCTGAATCACGTGAAGTTCTGATCTTGTTTTTATCTCTCGCTACAGTACAAACAAGGACACACAGGGTATCAGTGATGCGACGCTCTAGTGTGAGAGGTATTTTAGGGTTGTGTGTGTGTGTGTGTGTGTGTGATGGGGGCCTCTTTTTCCAGGGGCCCAAATAAACGTACATATTCATCAACAGTACAGACAGCTGGGGAGACACAAAGACACCAACTCATCCATCATCTCACTGCTGCTGGAGCTAATGTTCCACATGAATACTCGTCACCACACACACACACACACACACACACACACACACACCACACCACACACACACCACACACACACACACACACACACACACCACACCACACACACACACACCACACACACTCACACACACACTCACACACACACACTCTATTCCTGTAGGTCACACGTCTTAATTCGAGTGGAAACGTCTATTAAATCAGACAGGAAGTGCTTTCAGCGTTTAAAGTGTAGGTGAACATTCGCTTCAGGCCGCGACCTCAACCACCTGGGTTCGAGCGTCTGCGGCACCACCAGGAACGACCGGCCGCGTTGGGAGTTCAGGGTTCCTCCCTACATGTTGAAATTCTCTGGAATCCAGCACTGTCTGGTGAAAAGACGTGGCCTTTCTCAGCCAGCAGTAACGTGGAACAGTAGTCTCTAACCCCGGCTGTTTGGAAATTTGTGAAGATGAGAAAATGAAGAACTCTCACACTGATGAAGAACCCTCACACTGATGGAGAACTCTCACACTGATGAAGAACCCTCACACTGATGAGTGATGAAGAATCCTCACTCTGATGGAGAACCTCACACTGATGGAGAACTCTCACACTGATGGAGAACTCTCTCACTGATGAAGAACCCTCACACTGATGAGTGATGAAGAATCCTCACACTGATGGAGAACCTCACACTGATGGAGAACTCTCACACTGATGGAGAACTCTCTCACTGATGAGTGATGAAGAACCCTCACACTGATGGAGAACCCTCACACTGATGAAGAACCCTCACACTGATGAAGAACTCTCATGAAGAACTCCTACCTTGGCAATCTGTAAACACCAGTTGAGCAGCAGCTGAGAGCCGACGTTGTCCTTGTTCTCCTGAACGTAGCTGAGAAGGGAACCATGGGGCATAAGCTGAGTCACCAACTGCACGTTGGGGGTCACACACACCCCGAGCAGACGCACCAGGTGAGGGTGGTCCATGCTGGCCATCAACAGCACCTCCTGGTGGACATGAGAAGACACTGTGACTCAAGAAAGCTCTTCAAACTAGAAGTTCTTTGGTCAACGTCCCTAGTTTTGGAACTCTGAGGAACCTCCCAGCAGGCTAATGGGGAGGTGTCCACATACTTTTGGTAATACATTGTAGATAAGAGCTGAAAGATCTCAGCTCTGAGGTGCAGAACTCACGTCCATGAACTTGGCGTTGGCTTTGGCCCCAGAACTTTCACTGAGGATCTTGATGGCCACCGGGATCTTCACACTTTCACCCTCAGGGGCCCAAACGCCCTGAGGAGAGGAACATCACGTTACATAAACAATATGGGGAAGGACGCTGGAGGGATGAAGATTTCGGGGAACATGATCACCTTATAGACTGTACAGAAGCTTCCAGAACCCAGAACCTTAATCCTCTTCAGCTCTGATTCCTTCAGTAAGCGGAGCTGAGCCGGAGTCACTGTTCCACCCGCCGTCAAGGGTTCCAGCAGCTGCTCCACACAGAGAAGAGAAACTCAGATACAACATGTACATGAGCTCACCCCAAACATCCCACCCCACATATCTCACCCCACATATCATCTCACCCCACACATCTCACCCTAAACATCTCACCCTAAACATCTCACCCCACACATCTCACCCTAAACATCTCACCCCACACATCTCACCCCACACATCTCACCCTAAACATCTCACCCTAAACATCTCACCCCACACATCTGACCCTAAACATCTCACCCCACATATCTCACCCTAAACATCTCACCCAAAACATCTCACCCCCATATCTCACCCCACATATCATCTTACCCCACATATCTCACCCTAAACATCTCACCCCACACATCTCACCCCACACATCTCACCCTAAACATCTCACCCCACACATCTCACCCTAAACATCTCACCCTAAACATCTCACCCTAAACATCTCACCCTAAACATCTCACCCCACATATCTCACCCTAAACATCTCACCCAAAACATCTCACCCCCATATCTCACCCCACATATCAGCTTACCCCACATATCTCACCCTAAAAATCTCACCCCACATATCTCACCCTAAACATCTCACCCTAAACATCTCACCCCACATATCCCACCCCACACATCTCACCCTAAACATCTCACCCCACATATCTCACCCCACACATCTCACCCTAAACATCTCACCCCACACATATCTCACCCTAAACATCTCACCCTAAACATCTCACCCCACATATCTCACCCCACACATCTCACCCTAAACATCTCACCCCACACATATCTCACCCTAAACATCTCACCCCACATATCATATCACCCCACATATCTCACCCTAAACATCTCACCCCACATATCTCACCCCACACATCTCACCCTAAACATCTCACCCCACATATCTCACCCCACATATCTCACCCTAAACATCTCACCCCATATATCTCACCCCACACATCTCACCCTAAACATCTCACCCCACACATCTCACCCTAAACATCTCACCCCACACATATCTCACCCTAAACATCTCACCCCACATATAATATCACCCTAAACATCTCACCCCACATATCTCACCCCACACATCTCACCCTAAACATCTCACCCCACATATCTCACCCCAAACATCTCACCCTAAACATCTCACCCTAAACATCTGACCCCACATATCTCACCCTAAACATCTCACCCTAAACATCTGACCCCACATATCTCACCCTAAACATCTCACCCCACACATCTCACCCCACACATCTCACCCTAAACATCTCACCCTAAACATCTCACCCCACATATCTCACCCCACATATCTCACCCCACATATCTCACCCCACACATCTCACCCCACACATCTAACCCTAAACATCTGACCCCACATATCTCACCCTAAACATCTCACCCCACATATTATCTCACCCCACACATCTCACCCTAAACATCTCACCCCTCACATCATCTCACAGTATGTAGTATATACTGATTTAGTATGCAGTATATACTGATGTAGTATATACTATGTAGTATATACAGGTGCAGTATGTAGTATGCATTATATACTGTGGCAGCATGTGGTATGCAGTTTATACCGGGGCGGTACACAGTGCATACTGGTGCAGTATGTAGTACGCAGTATATACTGTGGAAAATGTAGTATGCAGTATACTGGGGCAATGTGTAGTATGCAGTATTTACAGGCCCAGTATAAATAGAGGTAAAACTGACAGTGAATGAATGAATGATTCAGTAACAGCCAGGGTTCATCCACCTCCAGTCAGCACCAGTATACAGTGCCACCTAGTGGCCAAACATTTCAACTCTGCCAATCCGATGATTAATCACACACACACACACACACACACACACACACACAGGTTGATTTAAATGGATGTGGTGTCCTGAGTGGATCACGCTGACTGTCAGCAGCTGGACGCTGGAGACGGGCCGCTGGCTGACAGCTGTCTGTAACTCTGACGCTCCGGCTGTAAATGATCCGAACCGGCCGCCACGCTACCACGCTACCACGCCGCATGTTTTTTTAATGACCTGCTGCATCCGCGCACCACCATCACACCCAGCGTACCCAGTAAATAAAACCAGTAAACACACACACACACGGGTCAGATCTAACCGTCTCCCGTCTCCCACCTCGGTGTCCAGGAATCGTCGCAGGGCTCGTTTCTTCTTGATTCTTCTGCGCCGAGCAAAAATGGCCATGCCCAGCGCGATGATGACGATCAGAAACAGCGCCACTATCATTCCCGCCACGATCAGGGGGGTCCTGAGGAGGAAACACATCACAACCACTCTGTACATTCCATAACCGTAAATATTACATGTATTTTACATCGGATGCCCTTCCTGACGCAACCCTCCTCTTTCTATTCGGGCGTGGGACCTGCACTGTGTGAGCGTACTGACACTGACAGGTGCACCTTTCAGGATCTAGGTTCCCATACACACATACACATATACTACATATTACTGTTGTAAAGTACAGTCTACCATTGTAAAGTCTACGAGTGTAAAGTAAAATCTACTGTACAGTCTACTGTTGTAAAGTACAGTCTACTGTTGCAAAGTACAGTCTACTGGTGTAAAGTTTACCACTGTAAAGTACGATTTACTGTACAGTCTACTGTTGTAAAGTATGATCTACTGTTGTAAAGTACAATGTACTGTTGTAAAGTACAGTCTACTGGTGTAAAGTTTACCACTGTAAAGTACGATTTACTGTACAGTCTACTGTTGTAAAGTATGATCTACTGTTGTAAAGTACAGTCTACTGGTGTAAAGTTTACCACTGTAAAGTATGATTTACTGTACAGTCTCCTGTTGTGAAGTATGAACTACTGTTGTAAAGTACAGTGTACTGTTGTAAAGTACGGTCTACTGGTGTAAAGTACAGTGTACTGTTGTAAAGTATAGTGTATTGTTGTAAAGTATGAACTACTGTTGTAAAGTACAGTGTACTGTTGTAAAGTTTACCACTGTACAGTACGATCTACTGTACAGTCTACTTTAAGTCTTGTGCGGAGCTCATGGTCAGGTGTAAATGAATCTTGGAGGATTCGTACCTGTCCAGGAATCCAATGCATTCTTGGATGTGGGATCCAGTGCACCTGTAACCAACAAACAACACAGACAAAAAATAAATATTCAAATAAATTAATACATATTATTATTATTATTATTATTATTATTATTATTATAGTTGTTTTGTTTTGTTGTTGTTGTTATCATTATTATTATAGTTATAATTATTATTATTATAGTTATTATTATCATAGTTATTATTATTATTATTATTATTATTGTATTATTATTATTATTATTATTATATTATAGTTTTTATTATTATTATCATTATTATTATTATTATAGTTATTATTATTATTATGAAAATAAATTTAATCATTTACAGTTGGAGTCAGATATGTACACGTGTAGACGACATGTGCTTTATATCATTTTGATAGTATTTTGCAGTATAAGAGTGCAGGTGCTAGACTGACCTGCCTGCAGTCTTACTGAAGAAGTCTGTTGAGTGGCTGAAGTTTTACGTCAAGCCAGAATGGAACTGGATTCCCTACATACGTTTATCGAGTGCTTTCTGAATTACTGCGGGGTCAAAAATATCTGGACGGGTACAAAGCTGGACAGCATTTGTACCTTATTAATAATTACAACTGAATATAATCCTGGAACACAAGCATCATGACGGCAAAACCTAGAGCACACTGTATCCTGTTTTTAGGGATTCCTCTCGCTCCCATTATTACATAATCTCAAAGTGTATGGAACACTCGTCTCTGTGCCAGGGTTGGAAAGGAACGCCATACTGCCTCCATATGCTGAAAGGAAACCTGTCTGAACGCTCTCTTCTAGATTTCATTCTACAGAGGAGCTACTGAGCTCTCTCTCACACACACACACTCTCTCTCACACACACACTCTCTCTCTCACACACACACTCTCTCTCTCACACACACACACTCTCTCACACACACACACAAACACACACACACACACACTTACACACACACTCACACTCTCACTCACACACACTCACCCCTGGGTGCAGTAGGGATGGCAGGGCCGGCACTCATTGTTAGCCTCGGCGTATTTAAAGATGAAGCTGTCGACCCCCTGCAGGCCGTTCGGACATTTCCTCACGCAGTTCGGACCGTCCTTCAGGTGAAGACACTTGGTGCACTGATCTGGACCCTGGAGAGAGGAAATGTGCAGAGATCCAGCGGCTGTGTTCCAAATGACACAGTCCTCCAACTACTCATATTAAACAACCCCCAGAAGCCATGTGGAGACGTCACACAGACGAAACGACATTCTGACCCGATTCTTTACGGTGTTCTGAGCCCACGGTTCTCACCAGGGTTTAATATTTCTGGATATATCTCGGTCTCTTACCGGGCCGTGGCAGGTCAGCGTGGAATCTCCGGCTTTCTCACACTCGCTGTCACATTTCAAACAGACAGAACCGTTCACAAACTCACGGACATCTCTGCAACACACACACATGTACACGGTCGTTCTACATCTCAGTAAACGCTGTAAAGTACAACATTAAGTACAATGTAAAGTACAATTTAAAGCACTGTATACTGCTGTAAAGTACAATGTAAAGTATGATGTAAAGTACAGTCTACTGTTGTAAAGTACAATCTACTGGTGTAAAGTGCATCCTACTGCTGTAAAGTCTAATATTGTAAAGTACAATCTACGGTTGTAAAGTCTACCATTGTAATGTACTGTCTACTGTTGTAAGGTATAATATTGTAAAGTACAGTCTACTGTTGTAAAGTCCAGTCTACTGTTGTAAAGTACTGTAAAGTATGATCTAGCAATGTAAAGTACAGTCTACTGTTGTAAAGTACTGTAAAGTATGATCTAGCAATGTAAGTTACAGTCTACTCTTGTAAAGTACTGTAAAGTATGATCTAGCAATGTAAACTACAGTCTACTGTTGTAAAGTACAGTCTACTGTTGTAAAGTACTGTAAAGTATGATCTAGCAATGTAAAGTACAGTCTACTGTTGTCAAGTACAGTCTTCTGTTGTAAAGTACTGTAAAGTATGATCTAGCAATGTAAAGTACAGTCTACTGTTGTCAAGTACAGTCTTCTGTTGTAAAGTCTGACATCGTAAAGTACAATCTACTGTTGTACAGTAGTACAGTTTACTGCTGTAAAGTACAATCTACTGTTGTAAAGTACAATCTACTGCTGTAAAGTACAATCTACTGTTGTAAAGTACAGTCTACTGCTGTAAAGTACAATCTACTGTTGTAAAGTCTAATATTGTAAAGTACAGTCTACTGTTGTAAAGTCTAATATTGTAAAGTACAGTATGATCTAACAATGTAAACTATGATCTACCATTGTAAAGTACAGTCTACTGTAGTAAAGTATGATCTACAGCTGTAAAGTACAGTCTACTGTAGTAAAGTATGACATACAGCTGTAAAGTATGGTTTTTATTGTAAAGTACAGTTTACTTTTGTAAAGTACGATCTACTATCAGAGTAAATGTCAGTAACTTTATGCAGAGTAAACTCGTGCTGAACTGGAGCTGAAGTTTACGACTCACCCGTGGTAAAGGTTGCAGGACTTCACACATTTTCTGCCCCGACCGAAGTACCTACAGGACACACATTGATCAGGACCAGGACCCCAACATCCTGCTCCTGAACACAGCTTATCACACACCAGCTGCTCCTGAACTGAAGTACAAACACACACACACACACACACACACACACACACAAACAACAAGTAAAATATATATGGCAAAATTTTTTATTATTTTATATATTATATCATTATTATTTTATGGTTCAGAACCAGGTAAAAGTCTGATTTAGATGATTTTAAATCTATAGACATCATTTACAGACAGGGTTCTGCAGAATCCAGACTGGAGGGTCGAGACTTGCAAGGCAAAAGCGCTTTATGTCAGGTAAACCAGGTCATCCAGGGGGCTGGAGAGACTCGCTGGCGAATCCGCCGGTCTGACCTCGAGGAGACCCGACCATCCTGACCCAGTTCTCTAACAGAGGGAATCTGGGCTTCATAAACCTGCACCACCCCAACCTAGCGGGTCCAGCGGAGGCCTCCAGAGACGGTCAAACCACAGCCGTATGCTTTAATTACTTAAGCTTTTGTTGAGGAGCGTCCTTCAGGTGAATTATGAGGGTCAGTCATGTCAGGAAGCTTCGGTTCCTCTGGGATTTTATGGCAGCCGGTTCCTCCCATCCCGACATTGATTTGACCCTCTGATGTGAGACGGGGAATAAGGGGCGTCCACATTAAAAAGGTATAAATGCATAAAATTGGCTGCTTAGCGATAGGAAGCTCGCCTGAGGGTCATCATCTACCCAGCAAACATGGAGGTCCAGCTTCTTCAGAGCAGCCAGACACGGATACGCAGAGGCGCCGCCGAGGCACAGAGGAGCTAAAAGAAGAGGCTAACGGGGGTCACTTTCTACTTCGGATAGTAAAAAAACACCCTGGACCACTCACTGCACTGCCGCGGCTCCTTGTTGTTCTTCAGCAGGACCTTCTGGCCCCCGGAGCGGAAGAGTTTGGTCCAGTTCAGCGTGTGGTAGAAACAGAGCTGGCTGTTGTTGCTGATGTAAACGTTTCCGGCGCCGATCTCCTGCAGGGATGACAAGCTCAGGGACGTGATCCAGCGCTGCTTCAGGATCAGCAGGGAGATCCCGCTGCGGGGCGACAAAAACAAACCGGACGTGAGGAACGGTCAGCGCCGCACCGCTGCCGAGGAAAACCTCAACCTCATTAAACCTCGGGATGAATCGGAACTCCAGCACCTTCCACACAACACTAACCTCAACCTCATTAAACCTGGGGATGAATCAGAACTTCAGTGGCCTGCACAAAGCTTTAACCTCAAATCATTAAACACTGGGATGAATCGGAACTCTAGTGGCCTTCCTAAAGTGTTAACCTCAACGTCATTAAACTCCTTTGGGATGAATCGGAACCTCAACCTCATTAAACACCCTAATGAATCGGAACTCTAGTGGCCTTCTGAGAGTGCTAACCTCAACCTCATTAAATTCCTTTGGGATGAATGGGAACTCCAGTGGCCTGCACAGAGCACTAACCTCAATCTTATTAAACTTATTTGGGATGAATCGGAACCTCAACCTCATTAAACTTATTTGGGCACAAAGCACTAACCTCAACCTCATTAAACACCAGGATGAATGGGAACTCCAGTGGCCTACACAGAGCACTAACCTCAACCTCATTAAACTCCTTTGGGATGAATCGGAACTCCAGTGGCCTACACAAAGCACTAACCTCAATCTTATTAAACTTATTTGGGATGAATCGGAACCTCAACCTCATTAAACTTATTTGGGCACAAAGCACTAACCTCAACCTCATTAAACACTGGGATGAATCGAAACTCTAGTGGCCTACACAAAGCACTAACCTCAACCTCATTAAACTCCTTTGGGATGAATCGGAACTCCAGTGGCCTACACAAAGCACTAACCTCAACCTCATTAAACTTTGGGGGATGAATCGGAACTCCAGCAACCAACAGAGAGCGCTAACCTTAACCTCATTAAACACTGGGATGAATCGGAACTCTAGTGGCCTACACAAAGCACTAACCTCAACCTCATTAAACTCCTTTGGGATGAATCGGAACTCCAGTGGCCTACACAAAGCACTAACCTCAACCTCATTAAACTTTGGGGGATGAATCGGAACTCCAGTGACCTTCCAGACTAGTCGTATCCAATTCCCCAATCGTATTTCACGTCTATTCCTGACCGACGAGGGTCGTGACTAACACACTCGGACACGTGTGCAGTACCGCTTCTTTTCCCCTGCACCCGATGGGTTCATATGGAGATCCGTATGGCGCACAGAGAGTCACTCTGCAGTACCATTGATCAGCCAGCAGGGCTCGTATGTGCAGTAGTTATGAGGAATCCTTACGTCCCTGCCTACTTCAGACCAGCTTGTTATTGTATTGTGTGTTCGCCCGGCCGGGGATTTGAACCCAGACCCTTCTCTCTGTGAGGCTCCAGCTCGACTCATTTAAATCTCTGTTAAAAACATTCAGTGTTTCTGAGCTGAACTCTGTAAACGACCCTGAATAACGACGGCTGATAATTACGGCTCAGATGGGACGGGGTCACCGGGACGCCGCTGATACGGATCCGGCTAATTACAGGCCGGAGAGGCTCGCGGCGCGTGAACAAAAACCTGACACCAGATCAATAACCGTAATTAACCGACGTTTTTATCTTTTGAACAATTTAATTGGCGTCCACGTACTTATGAAACCGTGGAGAGAAACTGGCGGCTTTATTGTGAAGGACAGAGAAAGTTCGGGGGAGCGAGCAGGCGTCTCATTTCTTTATTAAACTCCTTCATTATTTATTCAAATAACAGCATTCAGGTATTTCTGTACCGCACTGAGGAACCGCACATGACTGTATGTCAATCTGTCTATCTGTCTATTTATCTATCTGTCTGTTTGTCTGTCTGTCTGTCTATCTATTTGTCTCTGTCTGTCTGTCTGTCTCTCATCTATCTATCTGACTGTATGTCTATCTATCTATTTATCTGTCTGTCTGTCTGTCTGTCTGTCTATTTGTCTGTCTGTCTATCTATTTACCTACCTACTTACCTGTCTGTCTACCCACCTGTCTGTCTGTCTGTCTATCTGCCTGCCTGCCTATCTATCTGTCTGTCTGTCTGCATGTCTGTCTGTCTGTCTGTCTGTCTGTCTGTCTATCTATCTATCTATCTATCTATCTATCTATCTATCTATCTATCTATCTATCTATTTGTCTATCTGACTATCTACCTGTCTGTCTGTCTGTCTACCTACTTGTCTATCTCTCTGTCTGTGTATCTGCCTGCCTGCCTGTGTATCTATCTAATTATGATAATGAATCCCAGCTGTGAAGTGTGGTGGAGGAAGCATCACAGTGTAAGACAGCATGCTTAAATTGAGGTCCAGAGGTTAACGAGGGGTTCACATACTTTTTCAGAATAAAGAGGGATTAAACTCCTGTAAAAACACGGGACACGCGGAGGTGTGGACGTACCTGTACAGGGTTCTCCCGCTGATGGTGGCGAGGTTGGAGAAGACGCCGAAGTTTATCATGTTCTCCGGCCATGACTGGATGTTCAGGTAGCCTGAGTCAGAGAGACACGATGGAGGGTGATTAGTTCTGTGGCTCGTTCTGGCGTCCACATACTTTCGGCTTTACGGCGTGAGAAAGACGTCCGAGCGTGAATCAGTTTAACGTCGGGACGCGTAATAAAACTCGCTGCTCGTGCCGCTCCGTCGTTTCCCTCCGTAGATTCATGTCTCGTCCCGCCGCGGTTTCATTACAAAGGAAGCGTCGCGGCCCATTAGCTCGCCGCCGCAGCGCCGGATTACATTCCCGGTGACGGAGGACTTTAATATAGGACCAGAGAGACGACCGCGCCCGTTTCTTACAACTCGCTTTAAAACTAGCGCTTCAATAACTCCATCGTAAAGCCGCCGCGTCACGTTATTTATGTGCGGGTCGTGTTTCGTATCCGGGGAGATTTAGCCCCACGTTTAGCCTCGGTTGTAAAAGAATGGCTCTCGCTGTGGTTCGGTGGATTAGCAAGCCTCCGACTGATGTGTAGCTCTCAGCTCGACAGGAGTTTTTCCGTTGATAACGGCGTAGCGTTTCCTGTACAAACAGGGTAGCGTCTGAACTGCACGGTGCAACTAGCCGTGGACGAAACGCAGCGCTACGAAGAAGCTAACTAAAGATAAAGTAGCGGCGGCGGGTTCTGAACATGTCGTTCTTTAAAGCCTGGTAGAACCACACGCCACTTTAATGAGACGTGGGTCACATGGGTTTTCTAACAAACGTAACGTAAAGACGTTAGCGCTAGCTGAACACGCCGATTGGTTGCTGCGTAAAAGTGTGGCTAAATTTACAGGTAACGTAGCTATAATTGCTAACATTCTGATGGTTGCTTTATTTATTAGCACTCGCAGATCATCCCATTTTAACCATAAATGTTTGTTTGTGGGTTATACAATGACTGACAGATTTTTTTGCAAACCATGTTGTTTATTTGGACGGCTAACTAAAGCTAACCTAGCAAATCTATGTGTGTCTGTGTGTGTCTGTGTGTTCGTGTGTGTGGGGGGGGGGTCCGTGGGGTCCTTCCATTCTACTCTCTAGTGCGCTACATGTAATAAGACGCGGGTCACATGGGTTTTCTAACAAACGTAGCGTACCATAAAGACGTTAGCGCTAGCTGAACACGCCGGTTGCAAGGCTAACTAACTTCACAGGTAACGTAGCTATGATAGCTAACGTTCTGATGATTGCACTCTGAATACGGTCACTGTCACGCCGCTGGGCGGAGCTCGTTTTTCCTGCGTCGATTATCTTCCCGTCGATCCCGGCCGTAACGCTGAGCATCTCCAGGACACGATGCTACCGCCACCACATTTCACAGATGGTTCAAATGCGAGACCTGCCCATAAATGTTTGTTTGTGGGTTATACAATTACTGACACTTTTTTGCAAACCATGTTGTTTATTTTGACAGCTACAGATCCAGCGGAAAACGGCGTCCTGACATTAGTGTTAGCTTGTCATAAGTACCATCGACACCATGCTACCGCCACCGTATTTTACAGGTGAGATGGTGTTGTATAACGTTACATGTGATGCAACCGGGGGTCAGTGGAGCGATACAGGTGTGATGAAAAGTGACAGAATCTGACCACCCATCAGCCAATCAGCTGTGAGTAGGTGTGATGTCACAGCGCGGCGCTCACCTGTGATCTCCTTGACGGTGCGGAAGACGTTCAGACGTTCAGGATCCAGCGCGGCGATGCCGTGGTACATGTCTCTGTCCGGAGAGAAACGAACCAACGTGAGCGAAGTTGCAGACCTGTCATGTGCTGTCCCAAAACCTATCGCCGGTTACATCACCGCGGTTCTGGTTTAAGTGCAGCAGGAGCAGCAGTGTTGTTGGGATTTCTAACCACATACTGTAACGTAACATTAAAATAAAACATCGTACCCCTTGATTCCAGTAACGAGGAAGATCAGGTTCCCGTTGATCTTGGTGCAGTTGATGAACTTGTCGATGTTGCTGGAGTCCACAGTCTGAGACGCCTGAAGGTTGCCGGTTCCAATCCCATCACACACTGCAACACCAAAACCACAACGTTATTCAAACCTCCATCCTGATCCCATCACACACTGCAACACCAACACCACATTCAAACCTCCATCCTGATCCCATCACACACTGCAACACCAACACCACATTCAAACCTCCATCCTGATCCCATCACACACTGCAACACCAACACCACAACGTTATTCAAACCTCCATCACAATCCCATCACACACTGCAACACCAACACCACAACGTTATTCAAACCTCCATCACAATCCCATCACACACTGCAACATCAACACCACAACGTTATTCAAACCTCCATCCTGATCCCATCACACACTGCAACACCAACACCACAACGTTATTCAAACCTCCATCCTGATCCCATCACACACTGCAACACCAACACCACAACGTTATTCAAACCTCCATCCTGATCCCATCACACACTGCAACACCAACACCACATTTAAACCTCCATCCTGATCCCATCACACACTGCAACACCAACACCACATTTAAACCTCCATCACAATCCCATCACACACTGCAACATCAACACCACAACGTTATTCAAACCTCCATCCTGATCCCATCACACACTGCAACACCAACACCACAACGTTATTCAAACCTCCATCCTGATCCCATCACACACTGCAACACCAACACCACATTTAAACCTCCATCCTGATCCCATCACACACTGCAACACCAACACCACATTCAAACCTCCATCCTGATCCCATCACACACTGCAACACCAACACCACAACGTTATTCAAACCTCCATCACAATCCCATCACACACTGCAACACCAACACCACAACGTTATTCAAACCTCCATCCTGATCCCATCACACACTGCAACACCAACACCACAACGTTATTCAAACCTCCATCCTGATCCCATCACACACTGCAACACCAACACCACATTCAAATCCCTCCTGTTCTCCTCTTCTATACAGTTTCATTATAGCAGGAATCTTTCTATAATATCGAGGCTCTTGGATGGCGGTAAAAACCTCTCAAGCCGTGCTATCGGCCGGCCGGGCGCCTGCACAGACACGTGATTGGCTGTGTGTCTGAACAGGGCTCCTCATCATCAGGGCAAGTACAGCCTCTGCTGACCGGTAGAGACGGCAGTGCACTCCGTGAGACCACGCCCCTGTCAGGTGAAAAGAAGCGGTTCTCATGGACTCACCTTTGGGGCAGATATCGGTGCAGGGGAGGCACATCCTGACGCCGTTCTCCTCCACCTCCATCTTGTTACTGGGACACGCCCGGACGCAGGAGCTGTGGTCCACCACAAAGTTATCTGCAGGAGAAAAGACCACTGGACATTAAAGAAGGGGAGGTTGGGGGGGGGGGGGGTGTCACTGGACTTCAGAATAGGGGTGGGGTGGGGTAGGGGGGGTCACTGGACATCAGAATGAGGAGCAGGTTGGGGGTCACTGGACATTACTACTGGGGATGGGTTGGGAGGTCACTGGACATCAGAACGGGGGACATGTTGGGGGGTCACTGGACATTAGTACTGGGGCGGGTTGGGGGGTCACTGGACATCAGAACGGGGGACATGTTGGGGGGTCACTGGACATCAGAACAGGGGGCAATTGGAGGTCACTGGACATCAGAACGGGGGCCACTGTACATTAGAATGGGGGGTGGGTTTGGGGGATGCAATGGACATTAGAATGGGGGCGGGTTGGGGAGTCACTGGACATCAGAAAAGGGGGCATGTTGGAGGGATCACTGGACATTAGAACGGGGAGGGTTGAGGGGTCACTGAACATCAGAACGGGGGGTCACTGGACATCGGAACGGGGGTCACTGGACATTCGAACAGGGAGCGAATTTGGGGGTCACTGGACATCAGACGGGGCGGGTTGGGGGTCACTGGACATCAGATGGGGGGTGTAATACTGGCGCTTTATGTGTGAGAAGTGGACGAGGCGTGACCCTGGACACTCACGTGGACATTTCTTGACGCAGAAGGAGCCGTACGTGTACTTGGCGTTGGGGTTGTGCTCTAGTTGGAAACTTGTGGAGTTGTAGATGAAGGGTTGAGGACACTGGGTCACACAGGCGCCACTGTCGTTGTAGTGGGTGCAGGCCTGAAACACAAACCGGAACGTGGACGGTGAGCAAATTCCCACAGACACACTCTAAAATCATGTGGAAAAATGAAGCAACTTCACATTCACATTATTAACGAACTGTGTGTGTAGGTGTGTGTGTACATGTGTGTGTGTGTGTAGGTGTGTGTGTACATGTGTGTGTGTGTAGGTGTGTGTGTACATGTGTGTGTGTGTGCAGCTGTGTGTGTTCAGATGTGTCTAGGTGTTTGTGTGTGCAGCTGTATGTAGGTGTGTGTGTGTACATGTGTGTGTGTACAGGTGTGTGTGTGCAGCTGTGTGTGTACTGGTGTGTGTGTGTGACAGTAGGTGTGTGTGTACATGTGTGTGTAGGTGTGTGTGTACATGTGTGTGGGTAGGTAGGTGTGTACATGTGTGTGTCTCAGTAGGTGTGTGTGTGTACATGTGTGTGTGTTGGTAGGTGTGTGTGTGTAGGTGTGTGTGTGTACATGTGTGTGTGTGTACAGGTGTGTGTGTGTGACAGTAGGTGTGTGTGTACATGTGTGTGTGTACAGGTGTGTGTGTTGGTAGGTGTGTGTGTGTAGGTGTGTGTGTGTACATGTGTGTGTGTGCAGCTGTGTGTGTGTGACAGTAGGTGTGTGTGTACATGTGTGTGTAGGTGTGTGTGTACATGTGTGTGGGTAGGTAGGTGTGTACATGTGTGTGTCTCAGTAGGTGTGTGTGTGTACAGGTGTGTGTGTTGGTAGGTGTGTGTGTGTAGGTGTGTGTGTGTACATGTGTGTGTGTACAGGTGTGTGTGTGTGACAGTAGGTGTGTGTGTACATGTGTGTGTGTACAGGTGTGTGTGTTGGTAGGTGTGTGTGTGTAGGTGTGTGTGTGTACATGTGTGTGTACAGGTGTGTGTGTACATGTGTTTGTGTACAGGTGTGTGTGTGCAGCTGTGTGTGTGTGACAGTAGGTGAGTGTGTACATGTGTGTGTGTGTACAGGTGTGTGTGTGCAGCTGTGTGTGTACTGGTGTGTGTGTGTGTGAGAGTAGGTGTGTGTGTACATGTGTGTGGGTAGGTAGGTGTGTACATGTGTGTGTGTCTCAGTAGGTGTGTGTGTGTACATGTGTGTGTGTTGGTAGGTGTGTACATGTGTGTGTGTCTCAGTAGGTGTGTGTGTGTACATGTGTGTGTGTTGGTAGGTGTGTACATGTGTGTGTGTCTCAGTAGGTGTGTGTGTGCATGTGTGTGTGTTGGTAGGTGTGTACATGTGTGTGTGTCTCAGTAGGTGTGTGTGTGTACATGTGTGTGTGTTGGTAGGTGTGTACATGTGTGTGTGTCTCAGTAGGTGTGTGTGTGCATGTGTGTGTGTTGGTAGGTGTGTACATGTGTGTGTCTCAGTAGGTGTGTGTGTAGGTTTGTAGGTGTGTGTGTGTACAGGTGTGTGGGTAGGTAGGTGTGTACATGTGTGTGTGTACATGTGTGTGTGTCTCAGTAGGTGTGTGTGTGTACATGTGTGTGGGTAGGTTTGTAGGTGTGTGTGTGTGTGTGTGTAGGTGTGTGTGTTTAGGTGTGTGTATGTAGGTGTGTTTATGTGTGCACAGGAGTGTGAATATGTGTGTATGTAGGTGTGTGTGTGTTCAGGTGTGTGTGCGGTGTGTGTATGTGTGTGCAGGTTTGTAGGTGTGTGTGTGTGTTCAGGTGTGTGTGTTTAGGTGTGTGTATGTGTGTGCAGGTTTGTAGGTGTGTGTGTGTGTGTGTAGGTGTGTGCAGGTGTGTGTATGTAGGTGTGTTTATGTGTGCACAGGAGTGTGAATATGTGTGTATGTAGGTGTGTGTGTGTTCAGGTGTGTGTGCGGTGTGTGTATGTGTGTGCAGGTTTGTAGGTGTGTGTGTGTTCAGGTGTGTGTGTTCAGGTGTGTGTGTTTAGGTGTGTGTATGTGTGTGTAGGTTTGTAGGTGTGTGTGTGTGTTCAGGTGTGTGTGTTCAGGTGTGTGTGTTTAGGTGTGTGTGTTTAGGTGTGTGTATGTGTGTGTAGGTTTGTAGGTGTGTGTGTGTGTTCAGGTGTGTGTGTTTAGGTGTGTGTATGTGTGTGCAGGTTTGTAGGTGTGTGTGTGTGTTCAGGTGTGTGTGTTCAGGTGTGTGTGTTTAGGTGTGTGTATGTGTGTGCAGGTTTGTAGGTGTGTGTGTGTGTAGGTGTGTGCAGGTGTGTGTTTGTAGGTGTGTTTATGTGTGCACAGGAGTGTGAATGTGTGTGTATGTACAGTAGGTGTGTGTGTGTTCAGGTGTGTGTGCGGTGTGTGTATGTGTGTGTAGGTGTGTGTGCAGATGTGTGTGTGTGTGAGTGTGTCGGTATGTGTGTGTGCGCAGGTGTGTAGGTGTGTGTGCAGGTGTGTGTGTGTGTGTGTGTGTGAGTGATAAGCTCCGCCTACAAAGCAGTCGGTGTTCCTGGGTCCCGAACATCCTCCGGCACACTCGCGGTGACAACAGTCGCCCACGTACGGACCGAAACAGCGACCGTCACACTGCTCAGCGCACACCGTCTTCGTCACTGGAACACACACAGAGACTAATGGGCACAAATCCCCACAGACACACTTTAGAATCTTATGGTTTGACCTGGTTGAACTTCAGTGGTCTGCACAAAGCTCTGACCTCAACCTCACTGAACATCTTTGGAGCAAAATGGACTGTTGATTGTGAACCAGGCTTTCTTGTCCACCACAGTCACCTGACCTTTGTAATGGTCACAAATCCCCACAGACACACTTTAGAATCCTATGGTTTGATTAATTTGGTCTGGTTGAACTTCAGTGGTCTGAACAAAGCTCTGACCTCAACCTCACTGAACATCTTGGGGGCGAAATGAATAGTTGATTGCGAGCCAGGCTTTCTTCAACACTTGACCTCTGTAATGGGCACAAATCCCCACAGACACACTTTAGAATCTTAGAGTGTGGTCTGGTGGAACTTCAGTGGTCTGAACAAAGCCCTGACCTAAACCTCAATTAGCACCTTTGGAGCAAAATGGACTGTTGATTGTGAGCCAGGCTTTCTTGTTCACGACTGTCACCTGACCCCAGTAATGGGCACAAATCCCCACAGACACACTTCAGAATCTTATGGTTCAATGAATTTGGTCTGGTGGAACATCAGTGGTCTAAACAAAGCTCTGACCTCAACCTCACTGAACACCACAGTCACCTGACCTTTGTAATGGGCACAAATTCCCACAGACACACTCTTTTGGACACGTGGGGTAAATAAAGAAGGAAGCTAATTCCTGAATTCCTTGACGTTTTGAATCCCCTGTAATTAGAGTAACTGATTAAGTACAGCGTGTCAGCGGAGGAGACGAGCGTGGAACGTTGAGTCTGGACTGGGCTCCGAACCCTCCTCTGTAATTATCACCCACGTGGTGTGGAAACCTGGAGGTGGAACAGTGGTCTCCAACTGAGGAACACACACCAAGGGAGGTTCGGTGAGGATTCCCGGCCGGAACACCAGACGTACAACCTAACTGGGACGCACTGGAACGCTGACCGTGAGCCTGGCCCTCTTGTCTAAAGTGTGTCTGTGGGAACTTGTGTCTGTGCAGCTGATACCGAGCTGAAATGTGTTCTAATCAGACACATTAAAGTGGTAGAGTGGTGTAACATCACCCCGTCTGTGAAATACGGTGGTGGCAGCATCGTGCACGACATCTTGATTTCATGGGCACAAATTTCTAGAATCTGAGCTGTTTAGCGATGAGAATGATTCTTTAGGACCACACCGAACCACTGCGACCAGTTTGAGGAACAGGATTGATGCTGGCACTCACAGATCTGGCACTGATCCTCCTGGTGACCCCAGCAGCGCCCGTTACAGGACCGATGGCATCGTCTACCTGAGAGGGGCGAAAAAAATAGAATGTAGGCGTCGCCCAATCGGATCAGCTCCTCGTACCGGACGCTCGTGCCGGATCTACTCACATGAACCGCCGGTGTTGTTGGACGGCACCACCAGCAGTTCGGCGCGAGGGTTCTTCACCACGTCCTGCCAGTGGATGGTATCTGCGTGGCACAGGAACTTGTTCTGGTCCACGTACACGCCGCCGTTCAGGATTTCTGACGGACAAACAGAGTCAAAAGTTTATAGACACGTAATAATCAAACCTGTGCCCTAAAGCTTCTACAGGAACACTAACAGATCTGGCTCTGGGACTCCGCCGAACCACACCGAGAGCCATAATCTACATATCACATAGAGGACACATGGAACCTTGGTGAGTGTATCCAGGAGTGTCCTGCCCTGCTGAAATGTCTCCAGGGGCTAAAGAGACAACTAATCCAGGAACGATCAACTACAGTGTATGACCAAAAGTATGTGGACACCTGACCAGGACCTTATTGGACATCCCATTCCAAAACCAGTTGCTCCACAATCGGTGTTCCAATGCATCCCAGCGGTGTTCAGTAGGGATGAGATTGAGAGAACAGAGATGCTGGAACTGGACGGGATTTTGTCCAAACTGTCCATTTAACTGGCGTCCACATACTTCTGACCACATCAGATCCAGGTTTGTTCTCTTTGTGTTTGGATCCCTACGATTTCTAGCTCAGATATAAAAAACACATATTTTTTACTCTTGCATGAATTCTTCTCCCTGGGCGTTCAGGACGGCATGTTGTGCCCGTCGTGATGCCAGGCACTTAGACGGGCACGTGGACTTCGCCACGTTGGCCTTTTCGAGACGTAAACATGTGGGTGGGAGTGAAGAGCCTTCGGGGGGGTTCAGAACAACACAGCAAGGACGAGTAAACACAGCGAGAACTTCACCTTAAGAAGTACTTTCTAACCAAAAGTATGTGGACACCATAAGTTCAGCTATTTCTGCCACAAGTTCCCACAGTCACAGTATAAAATCTTGTAGAGACCCTTTCCAGAAGATCAGAGACTGTTTGATGCTTTGGAACAGGACTCCAGCAACCTTGTGATCAGGTGACCACCTACCCTACATGGAACAGTGGTCTCTTATGCCTGGTCAGATCCTGATGAATTCATGAACCAAGGGATCTGAAGCGGCTGGAACACAGACGTGACCGTCCGCAGTCAAGCGAGCTTAATCAGAGCTAGTCTCAAAAAACCTTCCGCATGATGGAAGAAAGGCATGAGGAAGAGGATGGTGAGGATGGTGAGGAGGACGAGGGTGATGAATGTAAGAATGATGATGGTGAGGATGAAGAGAGTGAGAATAATGAGGGTGAGGGTGAAGAGGTTAAGGATGATTAGGGTGAGGATGAAGGTACCGGTGAGGATGAAGAGAGTGAGGATGAAGGCACCGGTGAGGATGATGAGGGTGAAAATGATGAAGGTGAGGATGAAGAGGGTGAGGATGAAGGCACCGGTGAGGATGATGAGGGTAAAAATGATGAAGGTGAGGATGAAGAGGGTGAGGATGAAGGCACCGGTGAGAATGATGAGGGTAAGGATGAAGGCACCGGTGAGGATGATGAGGGTGAAAATGATGAAGGTGAGGATGAAGAGGGTGAGGATGAAGAGGGTGAGGATGAAGAGGGTGAGGATGAAGAGAGTGAGGATGAAGGCACCGTTGAGGATGATGAGGGTGAGGATGAAGAGGGGGAGGATGAAGAGGGGGAGGATGAAGAGAGTGAGGATGATGAGGGTGAAAATGATGAAGGTGAGGATGAAGAGGGTGAGGATGAAGAGGGTGAGGATGAAGAGAGTGAGGATGAAGGCACCGTTGAGGATAATGAGGGTGAAAATGATGAAGGTGAGGATGAAGAGGGTGAGGATGAAGGCACCGGTGAGAATGATGAGGGTAAGGATGAAGGCACCGGTGAGGATGATGAGGGTAAGGATGAAGGCACCGGCGAGGATGATGAGGGTGAAAATGATGAAGGTGAGGATGAAGAGGGTGAGGATGAAGAGGGTGAGGATGAAGAGAGTGAGGATGAAGGCACCGTTGAGGATGATGAGGGTGAGGATGAAGAGGGTGAGGATGAAGAGGGTGAGGATGAAGAGAGTGAGGATGAAGAGAGTGAGGATGAAGGCACCGTTGAGGATGATGAGGGTGAGGATGAAGAGAATGAGGATGAAGAGAGTGAGGATGAAGAGAATGAGGATGAAGAGAGTGAGGATGAAGGCACCGTTGAGGATGATGAGGGTGAAAATGATGAAGGTGAGGATGAAGAGGGTGAGGATGAAGAGAGTGAGGATGAAGGCACCGTTGAGGATGATGAGGGTGAAAATGATGAAGGTGAGGATGAAGAGGGTGAGGATGAAAGCATTCTGATGTTCCTGTAGAAACTTTAAGGTATCAGGTTTGATTCTGGTACGTTTGTATGACGTGGACTGAAAGCTACTGCGCACACAGTAAGGTTAGCACACTCAGTGTGGTTCGGTGGAGTCCTAAAGCACTCTGATGTCCCTGTAGATAGTTTACGTTGTGGGTTTGATTTTACGGGTGCGTTTGATCTTTTGAGTCACGGCGCGTGAAGAAAACGCGGTTTCACCTCATCATCAGCGTTTGTGTGTTTTTATCAGCGGTGTTAATTTATTTGGAGTATAAATGAAGGCGTCCGCTGTTCCTGACACCAGGAAAATGCGGCCATTTATTTTTCCACTCGCTCCCACTCACGAGCTGTAATTGAATAAGAGCGCTGAAGAAGAACCAGCATGCTTTGCAGCGTCTGAGCTTTAATATCGGGGCGCGTTTGAGGAGAAAAATGGCTCCTCGGGTCCATCGTTTAACCGCACGGTGACGGGGGTCCTGGAACTACTACACCCACCCCCACGGTGAGGATGAGGAGGGTGAGGATGAGGATGAAGAGAGTAAAGATGATGAGAGTGAGGATCAAGGTACCTGTGAGGATGATGACGGTGAGGATCAAGGTACCTGTGAGGATGAGGAGGGTGAGGATGATGATGATTAGGATGATGACTGTTAGGATCAAGGTACCTGTGAGGATGAGGAGGGTGAGGATGATGATGATTAGGATGATGACGGTGAGGATCAAGGTACCTGTGAGGATGAGGAGGTTGAGGATGATGATGATTAGGATGATGACTGTTAGGATCAAGGTACCTGTGAGGATGAGGAGGGTGAGGATGATGATGATTAGGATGATGACGGTGAGGATCAAGGTACCTGTGAGGATGAGGAGGGTGAGGATGATGATGATTAGGATGATGACTGTTAGGATCAAGGTACCTGTGAGGATGAGGAGGGTGAGGATGATGATGATTAGGATGATGACGGTGAGGATCAAGGTACCTGTGAGGATGAGGAGGTTGAGGATTAGGAGGGTGAGGATGATGACAGTGAGAAAGAGGACGATGAGGAAGAGGACGGTGAGGATGAGGATTAAAACAGTGAGGATAAAGACGATGAGGATGAGGAGGGTGAGGTAGGAGATGATGTGAGGATGAAGAGAGTAAGGAAGAGGACGGTGAGGATGAACGGGGTGAGGATGAAGTTACAGGTGAGGATGATGATGGTGAGGATGAAGAGGGTAAGGGTGAAGGTACCGGTGAGGATGATGATGGTGAGGATGAAGAAAAGAGTGTGAGGATGATGAGGATGAAGATGAGGATGAGGATGACGGTACCGGTGAGGTTCTTCAGGCCGAGCTGGCGCAGACCGTAGTAACCGTCTCTCCTGTAGTTGAGGAAGATGGCGAGGGCGTAACGATCCTCGTAGAGTTTGGAGCCGCGGATGATGCGCAGGTTCTCCAGCGGCAGATAATCAAACTGGTTCAGAGCCACCAGGACGTAACCCGTCACCTCCCGGATCGACTGTACAGAGAGAGAGAGGAGGAGAGAGGAGGAGAGAGAGGAGGAGAGAGGAGGAGAAGAGAGGAGCAGAGAGAGGAGGAGAGAGGAGGAGAAGAGAGGAGCAGAGAGAGGAGGAGAGAGAGGAGAAGAGAGGAGCAGAGAGGAGCAGAGAGAGGAGAAGAGAGGAGCAGAGAGAGGAGGAGAGAGGAGCAGAGAGAGGAGGAGAGAGGAGCAGAGAGAGGAGGAGAGAGGAGAGAGGAGCAGAGAGAGGAGGAGAGAGAGGAGGAGAGAGGAGGAGAGAGAGGAGAAGAGAGGAGCAGAGAGGAGCA
Organism: Trichomycterus rosablanca; assembly: GCF_030014385.1. NCBI lineage: Eukaryota > Metazoa > Chordata > Actinopteri > Siluriformes > Trichomycteridae > Trichomycterus > Trichomycterus rosablanca. The sequence goes on along the minus strand of NC_086002.1, from coordinate 1,543,730 downwards.
GAGAGAGGAGAAGAGAGGAGCAGAGAGAGGAGGAGAGAGGAGCAGAGAGAGGAGGAGAGAGGGGGAGAGAGGAGCAGAGAGAGAAAAGCCACCCTGAAATTTGGCTCCTATTTGCGTCTCCTGACGGCGGGCGGGCGTGACGGACGGGGCCGCAGGGGGTGCAGGGGCCCGATGCCGCCCCCTCACAGGGAGAGTTGAAGACAAAAGGCTGTAATTACAGCGGTAAACACGCGGCGGTTCGGTACGTTCCTCTCCTGACACGCCGGCGGCGGCGGATGTGAGGATCGGACTGACGCGGTCTGTAATTAGTGAGATTACAGATCCGGCCGGCTGTGATTATGAGGGAGGAAGGTCGTGGTGTCGCGTCCCAGACCGCGTCTCTGATGCTAAACAGCCGTCAGAGTTCCGCTTCCTCCTCGGAACAATGAAGAAGCGTCGAGGTTCGGGGTCATGACCAGAACCATCGACGTTCCTCCAGCACTGTGGGGAGAGCGCTGGATACAGGATCAGGAGTTTGGTATGTTCTCCCCGCATTCACTTGGTTTTGTTTCCACCTCCCAACAGTCATGCAGGAGGTGGATTGGCTGCTGCACATTTCCCTTGGTGAGTGATCTTTAAGGGACCAACTGTGGCTCTGATCAGGAACAGGCACAGTGGTGCAGATGGTCGAGTACCGGGCGCCTGGGTTTGAACCTTGCATGGTCTGTAAGAAGTTTGGTATGTTCTCTCCTCAGAAATCCATCAGTGTGAGTAACAGTCAGATCTGGACCATTCTGTGATCTGTGAAATCAGACGAATCTGATCACGAGCGCTAATCAGAGCTCCAGCTCGTACACAATCCATCCTGTTATGATGAGAAGTGAATCTCGAACCCTGCACCGAGTCTCCCTGCTGACCGGACCGGACAGACGGCTGGACGTCACAGGAACTTGATTTTAAACCAGGCAGCGAAATCAAAGCCTGAACATTTAGAAAAAACTCAAAGGAAAATCAGGGGAGTCTGAGAGGAGACAAAAAGTTCTGTAACACTGTACATCAGAGGAACATGAGAGGGACGCGGTTATATCCAAATAGATCACCACTGTGATTCAAATGCAGGTACGAGCAAAAACAGATCAGTGACATCAGTACAGAGTAACAAAAGTATTCCTATTTACAAAATAATAATATTATTATAATGTTATTAGCCATAATATTGTTATGTTGTCGTTAAATAAATGTTGTATTATTATCATTATTATTTAAATATTTTATTATTATCATTATTATTTACATATTTTATTATTATTATTATTATTATATTTATTATTATTACTGTTATTAGTCATAGTATTATGTTGTCGTTAAATAAATATTTTATTATTATTATTATCTTTATTATAATTATTATTATTATTGTTATTATTATTATTGTATTATTATTATTATTATTATTAAAAAAATATTATTATTATTATTAGTAGTAGTAGTATTATTAGTATCATTATTATTTAAATATTTTATTATTATTATTATTATTATATGTATTATTTTATTATTATTATTATTATTATTATTATTATTATTACTATTATTATTATATTAATTATTATTATATTTATTTTATTATTATTATTATTATTATTATTATTATATTTATTATATAATTCTTTATGGTTCTTTACGGTTCTTTTGGTTCTTTATGGTTCTGTATGGTTCTTTTTGGTTCTTTATGGTTCTTTACAGTTCTTTATGGTTCTGTATGGTTCTTTATGGTTCTTTACGGTTCTTTACGGTTCTTTATGGTTCTGTATCGTTCTTTATGGTTCTTTACGGTTCTTTATGGTTCTGTATCGTTCTTTATGGTTCTTTACGGTTCTTTATGGTTCTGTCTTTGTGAGAAATAAAGACGGCGTATCTGTTCTGGTTCTGACGGAATAACGACGACTGAAATGCGGCGTCACATGAAAGCTCCGTGTCCTTCTCCTCAGACTGAAGGTTAAAGGTAAATACAGGCGGAGACTCTCACACCGCCGGCGTTTGGGTTTGTGCTTTCTGTGGGATTATAAATGGCGGCGGCGAGAGGACACGACAAATAAAAAAGGTTTACAGTTAATTAAAGCGCTTTTTTTAACAGCAGAACTGACGTGTGATTCATCACCCACACAGAGGAACCGACGGACAACAACGTCCACGCCGGTCCACGCCGGTCCACCTTCTTCTTCTTCTTATCTAAGCAGAAAAAAAACCCGACTGGATAAAATTGATCACCTAAAATAAACGTCCGGGAGGAAAAACTCCATTCGGTCTCCGGAGTTAAAAACGAGACGTAATAAAGTCAGAAACGTTCTGGAGTCTCACCAGTTCATTTCACACCATCACACACTCACCACAGGGGCAGTTTACAGTAACCAATCCACCTACTGGCATGTTCTGAGATGTGGAAGTAAGCCAAAGAACGCAGGAAGAACTTAGAAGATGTGAGGCTGGAAAATACACCATAACATTTATTCTCTGTATTTATTATTAATATTTTATAGTATTTATTATAATTTTATAATAATTAATAACATTTATTGATAATAATTATTTACAGTATTTATTATTAATATTTATTGGTAGTATTTATTATTATTTTATTGTATTATTAATAATATTTACTGACAGTATTTATTATTAGTTTTTTAAATGTATTTATTATTAATATTTACTGATAATATTTATTTTGTATTGTTTATTGTATTTATTATTTGTTTATAGTATTTATTAATAATATTCATCATCAGTATGTATTGATAATATTTATTATTATTTAATATTTTTTTTATTACAGAAGCACTATTGTTTGATGCCGGAGTTGTGCAGCATCTACACCACCTACTGTGCTGCCTGAAGTCCAAAACAGATTTAAAAGATAAATGATGCACGTCTTTATGCCATGATGGAGCAGGAAAGAGCCTTCCCCAAACTGCTGGTACAAAATTTAAAGCATTTTATTTATTTTGTGAACTGGCGTCCACTTACTTCTGGCTATAAGACGTGTGTGTGGTGTACATAGAGGTGTGTGTGGTTTATGTGGTGCACGGTAATGAAAGTGTGCCTGACATGTCCTGTACATAAAGGAGGAACAGTAAGGGACCTAGTACAGAACCTTGTGGGCCGCCGGACTGCATTTAAAACGACCTTTAATGATGAACCGAGTTCCTAAACTCCATCTGAGCTCCCCAAAACCTTTTTAAACATTTCACTTTTTTAAGGACGAGGATGGAGCTTGGGAGACTCGTCATCAATGCCGCTTTGAAGCTGTGACCGTCTCCTCGGTACACGTCAGGAATTTAAACGTGGCTCCTCAAACAGAACTCTGTTCCTCCACTTGGCAGGATCCTCAAGGGCAGCAGAAGTGGGTCACGCTCCTCAAAAAATAAAGCCTTTCATTTTCTAACCACAGGTCCTGGATTTAATCCTGCTCGTTCATCTCCTCACGCTTAAAAATAATCGTCGTACACGCGTACCAGTACGACCAGGGCCAGAACCAGGCTGATCAGGATTTCAGACTGTCACTAATGGGACCTCAGTACAATTACTTCTGTATTACAGTAAGAACTAATAAAGAGAGGAAGGTTCGGATCCGTGTGGGTGTTTAATCCGACGTCTAACGTCAGACAAATTACATCAAAGGAATCGTTTACAGACGTCAGACAAAACGGCATCAAGCAAAACATTTAAGCACAGCAGACAAACGGCCATTAGACGAAACCGAATCAAACAAACAGCCACAGACATCAAACAAACCCGACAGACGAAACGGCATCAAGCAAAACGTTTAAGCAATGCAGACAAATGGTCATTAGACGAATCCCCCCCCCCCCCCCCCCCCAAACTCAACGAATCCGTCCAGGCTTTTGTTCCCTGACTTTGTAGCTGGGACGGCTGTTGTAAACGGATTTCGGAGTGTGCCTGTGGGGATTTGTGTGAACAGGCACCGACATTGGACGTGACACCACAGTGCCAAAAGTATGTGGACGCCCAGGCACCAACATGTCGGACGTCCTGTTCCGAATCCGTCTGCGTCAACACGGAGTCTCGTCTCTCTAGATGGGACGGCTTCTGTAAGCGGATTTTGGAGTGTGTCTGTGGGGATTTGTATCCATTCAGTAAAAGGGAACCACAGGGCCAAAAGTATGTGGTCTGTTTCTAAACGAATTCTGGTGCGATTCGTTTCAGGTGTGAACACAGCAAGTGGAGGAAGTTCTGGTTCTCTATTTATTTTACCAGCTCGCACCGTGTCTCCAGCAGGTAAACACGCCCAGATAAGTGCTCCGGTGATCCGGTTTACTCCGGGGTGCGCTCTGTTTACTCGTGGTGGCACGGGGGGCAGCGTGCCATCTCTCAAAACGAGTGGACGGAGGCACAAATATTCTAAACGATGACCTTATGTAGAGGTGTGTACCTGTACCTGTTCTCCCGCCCACTGATGCACTGACTCATTGATTCACGGACTTACTGATTCACTGACTCTTTGACTTACCAATTCACTGACTCACTGATTTACTGACTCACTGATTCATTGACTCTGACTCACTAGTTCACTTATTTACTGACTCACTGATTCACTGATTAACTGACTTACTGATTCACTAATTAGGTAGTTCACTGACTGCACTGACTCACTGACTCTCTGATCTACTGACTCACTGATTCACATCAGCAAGCAAGTCGATTCTTTATCAATAAAAAGAGCAGGAATGATTCCTGCTGATTCACTGATTCACTGACTCACTGATTCATTGACTCTGACTCACTAGTTCACTTATTTACTGACTCACTGATTCACTGATTAACTGACTTACTGATTCACTAATTAGGTAGTTCACTGACTGCACTGACTCACTGACTCTCTGATCTACTGACTCACTGATTCACATCAGCAATCAAGTCGATTCTTTATCAATAAAAAGAGCAGGAATGATTCCTGCTGATTCACTGATTCACTGACTTACTAATTTACTAATCAGTGATTCACTGACTCACTGATTCACATCAGTGAATCGATTCTTTATCAGTAAATAAAGAGCAAGAATGATTCCTGCTGATTCGTCTCAGCCTGAAACGTCCTTCAGGCTCTCAGAGACGTGTTTGTGTGGGTGGTGCCGAACCGTCCCGCCTCGGGGGTTCGGGTTCGAGTCTGTGTTCAGGTCTGTGTCTGGACTCACCTTGAGGAAGCTGAGGTTGCGGTTGCGCTCGATGCTGGTGATCTCCAGGTTCCCCATCACCACCTCACAGTTCTCGTAGAACTTGCGCAGGGTGTGGTAGTGCTGGTCCGGGTCCGAGAGGGTGCTGAGCTTGTGGTCGGTTCCCTCACACACTGGGGGAGAAAAGAGAGAGAGAGAGATCGTTGGGTCACTGTGCTCTTGGTGTGATCTTTGCAGGATGCCCATTCCTAAAGCAACTATAGTGCTGAACGGTTTTGGAAGCGGATTTTGGAGTGCGCCTGTGGGGATTTGTGTGAACAGGCACCGACATGGGACGAGACACCACAGTGCCAAAAGTATGTGGACGCCCAGGCACCAACATGTCGGACGTCCTGTTCCGAATCCGTCTGCATCAAGATCTCGTCTCTCTAGATTGGACGGCTTCTGTAGACAGATTTCGGAGTGTGCCTGTGGGGATTTGTATCCATTTAGTCGAAGGAGCGTGTGTGGGAACCACAGGGCCAAAAGTATGTGGACACTTGGGGACCAACCTGCTAAACGTCCTGACTAACCGTGAAGCATTAACGTGAAGTTGAACGAGGCCTGGCTCACGGTTAACATCCTAATTCATCCCAAAGCTGTTCGTTCACGCAGGTCACTAAAGTTCCTGTACAGAAGCATCTTGGGAGAGAAAACAGAGGATGACTGTTCGGTCACTGTGTTTTTGGTGTGATCTTTGCAGGATGCCCGTTCCTGAAGCAACCACAGTGCTGAACGGTTTTTATTTGGGATTTTTTGGTGTTGGTGTAGGTGGTGCAGGAAGCGTGCAGCTTCACGGACCTTCCAAGGTTCTCCGAGATTTGGGTCGGATCAGGGCGCCTCTACCACCCAAGCCCCCCCAACCCGACAGGCTTTTGTCCCCGACTTTTAGCCATAAAGGCCAAAGTTTGGAGGATGTTTGTTGTTTATCGCTCGTTCTCTTTGAAGCCTGGACAGGGGCGTATTTTTTCCTTTGATCTCTGCAACAAAGTTACAGAACTATTTCCGAAAATCGATGGACGCCGTAACCCGGAGCGCAGACACGGGTTCAATCATACGGACGCTCTGTTCATCACCGCGTGAATCGATAACAACCGGCTGCGGCGGTGACGAGGGACATAAATATGAAGACGCCGCGACGTTTATGGAAATTCCTGCCACACGCAAGCAGGTTCTTATTAACGGCGGCGGCGGCGGCTGTGATTAAACACGCGCGCTTTATTGTATCTGGTCACTGGAGCATGCTGGGAGATAAATTGGGCAAATAATTCAGCGCTAACCTTATTTATTGCCATTTTTACGCCGCGCCATCAAGAACGGGGAGCGTCGCGGTGAGTAACGACGCGCCGTAAATGACAGGACGACTCGAGGCCGCTCTGGAGGCGAGGGACGGAACACGCGCGCGTCTGCGTCCGCGTCCGACGGAACCCGAGACTGATGGTTCCAGAACACATTCGCTATTATCGCTCATTGATTTCCGGCGGAGGGACGCGCGCCGCGTCATTTAGCAGCGAGTCCATTTGCGCAGATTGACTACGCCGTCCCATGTGACGACCTGGGAAATGAACGCCGCCGCTCACCCGCCGCCGCGCAACTTTATTATTTTGCGCCCAAATAAAATTCCCGTGTCGAAGCAAATTGCTGAATCGTACTTTCCTTCACGCGTGACGGCGCACGCCGTACCGTTTAGCTCCCGACTTCCTCTCTCTCACTCTCGGCGGCTCTATATACTGCGCCGTTAGCATTCACCGGCTTTCTCCTTTCCTTTGCATGAGCCGAGAAAGGCGTAACACGTACAGAGGGACACGCTGTTCTCTCTGTATTCCTCCACCGCTCCAGCAGGAACCTCGACCACACAGCAGGGGGCGCTGGAGCTGCAGCGAGGAGGCTTTACCTCATCCAGCGTCAAATATAAAGCTATCACGTCACTGGTCGTTGTAGCTAACGGTTACTAAACGGTCTAAATGACTTTGTGGCAATGGTTTAGGAAAGGTCCAGCTATATTCTGCTTCATAAAGCTCCATAAGGGCATTTCTATTAGTCCTGGACCTCACGAGTGACTGAAAAGGCACAAATTCCCACAGACAGACTCCTGAGAAAAACTTTCCCAATGGACTAAAGTCTGGTTTGGTTTTAATGTCTCTGTTCTGAAAGAGGTCTGGTGGATTCTGGAGTGTGTCTGTGGAGATTTGTATCCATTCAGTCAAAGGAGCGTGTGTGAGAACGGGCGTCGACACTGGACAAGCAGGCCCAGCTCACGGTTGACGTTCTAATTCATCCCAAAGTTCCTCCACACACCAGTGCACTAAAGTCTGGTATAAATCTTAATCAGACCCTCATGCCTTCAGAACGGGTTTTTTTATGTCTCCTTTCCGAAAGCCAGCTGGTGGATTTCGGAGTGTGCCTGTGGAGATCTGTAACCATTTAGATGAAGGAGCATGTGTGGGAACAGGCGTTGACGCTAGATGAGCAGGCCCGGCTCACCACTGATGTTCTAATTCATCCCAAAGTGGACTTAAGGCTGGTATAAATCTTTAGCACACCTTCATGCTTTTGGAACAGGTTTCTGGGGTCGACGCTGGACAAGCAGGCCACAAATTCCCACAGACAGACTCCTGAGGAAAGCATTCCCAGTGGACTAAAGGCTGGTTTGGAACAGGATTTTTTAATGGAGATTTGTATCCATTTGGACGAAGGAGCGTGTGTGGGAACGGGCGTCAGCTCCGGACGGTTAACGTTCTAATTCATCCCAAAGCCACTAAAGTTCCTCCACACCCAAGTGGACTAAAGCCTGGTAGAAATCTTGAAAGTGAGCTGATGGTCGGGCGTCCACATACTTTTGACCCAACAGGGTAAAAGTAAAATCAGAATTCATCGTAGCTAAAGAAATAAAAACGCATCGTCTATTAATAAATGATCGGTATTTAATAATGAATTTTTCAAAAGTTTTGGGACGTTGTTTGATAAGGAGAATCCACCAGATCTGCAGAAGTGCACTTGACCGGACAGTAGGAGTCGCTGTTGCGGAGTAAACAAGGTGAACTCTCATGCGTCCCTCCCTCCGTTTGGTCATCAGTCGTGCCTTGGCGTGTTGGGAACTTTTGCCTCTTCAAGCATCCTCCTCACTGTTCGTTCAACAGATTCAGGAATTAGAAGGGGCGTCCACATACTTTTGTCCACACATCTCCCGAGTATTGAGATTGATCAGACCCCCCGTCGCTATGACATCATAAAGTGCGCTATAAAGGATTAATGCGAGGTGGCATGAAAAGGCAGAAGATCTGACATGTAAACAAGCAGCGGCGCAGCGACAAGGTCGTAGCAGAGCGTACGCGGACGACGCCGATTAGCATAATTCGGCCGACGCAAATCGAATTAGGTGGAGACGCGCTGTCAAACCTCCGTCTCCGTTTACTCAGGCTCAGGAAGCACAAACCCACCGTCCTCCACGGCAAGGTCACGCCCAGGAGGCAGCGCTCACCCCGAAACACCCCGAAACACCCCGAAACACCATCCACGAACAGCACAGCGCCACCCCGACTCCACCGGCGCATCACCGCGACGGTCTAACCGTTTTTTATTAAAATAGACGTCATGTGACGTAGTTTCAGTTCCTGATCTGAAATAATTCACAGGGATGAACACGCAGGTCCAGGATGTAACCCTGACGTTCAGTCTGCACAGGGGTGATACGGGAGTTGGAGAACCTGCTAAAGTGAATGAAAGCAGGTATTACAACGCTAAACGTGCCGTTTTTATTAAAATAGACGTCATGTGACGTAGTTTCGGTTCCTGATCTGAAATGATTCAGAGGAACAAACACGCAGGTCCAGGATGGAACCCTGCAGTTCAGTCCTCACAGGGGTGATACGGGAGTTGGAGAACCTTGCTGCTTAAGTGAATGAAACCATGTTTTACAACTTGTTTGACTGTAAGAACGTTTTGGTTCCTGATCTGAAATGATTCAGCGGGACGAACACGCAGGTCCAGGATGGAACCCTGATGTTCGGTCTTGAGAGGGGTGAGAACCTTGCTGCTTATGTAAATGAAACCATGTATTATGACAAAAAAAAGGTAGTTTTTGTACTGACGTCGTGTAAGAACGTTTTAGGTCCCGGATGGAACCCTGACGTTCGATCTGCAGCAGGTTCCTGAAGTTCCTGGACGTTTTTGGGTTCAGGGAGGTTGTCACAGACGACACGCTCCTCACAGTTACTGTATTAATTCCCGCTCAGCGTTTTCGGTGAGGTGCTCGTCTAAAACAAGCCCAGAATAAAAATAATGAGATGTTTAATAGAAGTGAAATTAAAACGTGTGTCCGGAGTTTAAACCTGGACTCGGTTTGTGAACAATGCAAACATCCACTTTTTATTTATTCTTTTTTCTTTCCTCTCAAGGTGAAGTCAGCAGGATCAGAAATAATTGCGCTGGGTGTTGGAGGTCCCAGAGCTCGGATGTAAGCTCACGGTGAAGCTGTCAGACGCTCCGCAGGGAGACAAACTGTGTGTGTGTGTGTGTGTGTGTGTGTGTGTGTGTGTGTGTGTGTGTGTGTGTGTGTGTGACAGCTGCAAGTCAATTTCTGTGAGTGTCTAAAGTCTAGGGACGGCGTCGAGTATTTATTTATTTATTTATTTCCGTCGTACGCGTGCTCGTACAGCTTCTCGGTTATTAACTGCTTTTCGACAGTAAACATCTACATGGGAGCAAATAAACCACACGGCCAGAAGTATACGGACGCCTGAAAAGGTTGCTATAGAAATGTACTCTGTTGGTATTCAAGTACTGACGAAATATAAAGCGTCACGTGATCAGAAATCGTCCACTGGTAAAAGGCTGAAGAAAGACAACAGCTCTGGTACAACCAGGACACATCAGGCTCTGAGGTTTGGTGAGACGGCCTGACGCTCAGTCAGCATTCCGATTCATCCCAGAGGTGTTCCATTGTACCACCAAACTCACTCACTTTGTACGCACGTGCCAAATTAAACCGGAACAGGAAAGGTTCTTCCCTAAACTGACCCTGAACTATTATACTGTACATCTGGTGTCCAGATACTTTTGGCACTATAATGACACGTCATGCTGGAGTGCTGGACGTCCCATTCCAAAACCAAGGGGGAGAATATTGCAGCTATAACAGGCTCCGCTCTGCTGTAGAAGTATAGTAATGTGTGAAATCAGGCTCTGACGTTTGGTTGAAGGCCTGGCTCCCAATCGGCATTCCAGTTCACCCCAGAGGTGTTCCATTACGCCACCAAACGTCTTCATGGACCTCACTTTGTACACATGTGCCAAATCATACCGGAACGTTTATATATCTGGTGTCCTATAGAGACTCTAGTCCACTCTCTGCCTCACCGACCATGCAGGCATGTCCTAGTTTTAGTAGATGAGGCTTTTTTCTTGCAGCTTCTATCAAACTACGAGCAAAAGTGACCAAAAGTATGTGGACATCTCACCGTCAGAGTGCCGGACATCCCATTCCAAAACCACGGAGGGTAATATTGCAGCTCTAACACTCTAACACAGCTCTGACCACTTTTATCCAGTATTATATTAAAGTGTGAGATCAGGCTGATGTTCGGTGAGACGGCCTGACTCCCATCGGCATTCCAATTCATCCCAGAGGTGTTCAGCCTGAGGTTAGAGCTCTGAGTCTGAAACAGCCAAAGCCATTGGCTGAGAGGCATCCACATACTTTTGGTCTTGGTCAAAACTACCTCACTTTGTACGCACATTTGGAGTGTGTCTGTGGGAATTTGTGATTAAATGATAGTAATGTGTGAGATCAGGATGTTTGATGAGACGTCCTGACTCCCAGTCAGCATTCCAATTCATCCCAGAGGTGCTCGGTGAGCTTAAGGTCAGGGCTCTGTGTAGGTGACTGGAGTTCCTTTACAGAATGAGAGGCGTCCACATACTTTTGACCGTGTGGTAAATTTCCTACCTAGACCAGGTTTAGCCGGGAGGAGACGCGACTCTGACACGCCACATCAAAGCCGCTGAATGGGCGGCCGGGGTTCCTGTTCCTTTGAGCTTATCTCGCCTGGAGCGCTGCCACCGAACACAATGCAACCTTCAGCCGGCGTGAGGGACTGGCACGAGCCCTCGCCCAATCTGTCCAGCACACGGGCCGAGAACAGACAGTGAGGGATGGAGCGCGCCCGCTCTCTCCGGGTCCGTCGTCTTCACAAAAACAATTACAGCAGCACATCATGGATCCTTCTGCTCCACCGTGGGCTGAACTTCATCCAAGCTGGAGCTGATAACATCCTGAACGTCCAGATTTTTTAGCTTCATTTGTCTTTATGTGGGCGGTGACGACTCGGGTGCTGAAATACCGCGCACATATAAAAACAGGCGCAACTGGCTGCTGGGGTCCCCACTGCTGCTGCCACTGCGACCTCTGCTGGCCGCTGGAGGTACTGCACCAGGGATGGATCGCTCACAGACGGCAGTGCGTGACTCTCTATACGTGATACGCGGCCGGAAACTGCACCATACCGTCAGTGCAACTGGACACAGCTACGCTACGTGACCAAAAGTATTTGGACGCCTGACCGTGAGCTTGTCGGACGTCACATTTCATAAACAAACCCCGTCGATACAGAGTGACGTCTGTGTCTTCTATCTTTCAGGCTAGAACAACAATTAGGGCAGTTGTAGCGTAGTAGTTAAGGTACTGGACTAGTAATCGAAAGGTCGCTGGTTCAAACCCCACCACTGCCAGGTTACCACTGTTGGGCCCTTGAGCAAGGCCCTTAACCCTCAATTGCTTAGACAGTATACTGTCACAGTACTGGATAAAAGCATCCGCTAAATGCCGAAAATGTAAATGTAAATGTAAACAACAGCCGCTCTTCTGAGAAGGCTTGAGTGTGGGAATTTGTGCCCTGATGTTGGTCAAGAAAGCCTCTGTTGATGTTCCGATTCATCCCAGAGCTGTTGACTGAGGCTGAGGTCAGGGCTCTGTGCTGTAAGTCTTTATAGAGCTTTGCTTTGTGCACAGGGGAACAGTCATGCTGGAACATGTAAGGACCTTCCCTAAACTGTTGCTGCAAAGTTAAAGGCATGTGATTTTTAATAATTAGAAGGGGCGTCCTAATACTTTTGTCCATATAGTGTAGACTGGGAAAAGAAAACAAGATGCACAGTTGAACGGAAGGGCGGCAAGTTGTCACCTCACGGCAAGAAGGTCCTGGGTTCGATCCCCAGGCGGGGCGGTCCGGGTCCTTTCTGTGTGGAGTTGGCATGTTCTGAGGACGTTGCTACTCGCAAGGACTCGCAAAGATCACAGCAAGAGCACAGACCGTGCGCCAAGTTAAAGCAAACAAACAACCCAGGGTTTGGGCACGAGTGGCCACAGTCACACTCCGAAATCACGTCGAGAGCCTTTCCAAAGGAGTGGAGGCCGAGCTCATGGTCAGGTGTCCTCATACTTCTGGAGCAGACGGTCAGTTAGTTGTACTGTCTCACAGCAGACGTTCATAATGAGCTACAGCTTTAGTAAGTTTACATATTTACATTTTCGGCATTTAGCGGACGCTTTTATCCAAAGCGATTTACAGTTGTGACAGTATACAGTCTAAGCAATTGAGGGTTAAGGGCCTCGCTCAAGGGCCCAACAGTGGTAACCTGGCAGTGGTGGGGCTTGAACCAGCGACCTTTTGATTACTGGTCCAGTACCTCAACCACTTGGCTACACCTGCCCTGTAAGTAAGTTGAGGGAAACAGAGGGAAGAACCCGCGGAGTGTCGGCTCACGGGAGAGGACGCGTCCCTGAAACCATCTGATTATACAGTACACACACCGAGATGCCACTCAAGCGTGTGTGTGAGTGTGTGTGTGTGTGTGTGTGTGTGTGTGAGTGTGTGTGTGTGAGTGGATTAACATGTAAGCCGCTGACGTGTCGCTACTCTCACACTTGTCACTTGCACCCATTATACAGACGGAGGAAACAGTCGCGACTCGTTTGTATTACAAATAAACACCGGCGGCTCCGCCCGCGACGTGCTAGGCGACGTGCTAGCATACAGATCCCGCCGCTGCCCGTCACTCCGCTAGCGGAGGAGCTCCGCCCACCTGGATCCTCGCGCCACTGGTGCATCGCTCGTAGTCGACGTGGATGAACATCGTATTCCAAAACTGGAAAGCTCTCTACGTCTGTGGAACGGCGTTTTATCAGATTTCGGACTGTGTCTGTAAGAACTTGTGCCTGTTCTGTCAAAAACAAAGGCGCTGGTCTCAGTGGACATTCCAATTCATCCCAAAGGTGGTCAAAGGGGTTGAGGTCAGGCCTCCAGGCCTTCCCTAAACTGCTGACTAACCTCAGAGTAAAAACAATAAGAGAAACGGATCAAACGTCAAGCCTATTTCTCCTCTTAGAAAGCCTGAGTGTTTCAGTATGACCCACTTTAATGCCAACGTTGTGACTGGCATGACCAAACCCGCTAATTAGAAAAGGTGTCTGTATATTTTTGGCCATCTGTGTGGTGTGGTGAGGTGTGGTGCGACCCGACCAAGTGGGTTTGAACCCAGAACTGATCTTCTGGTTACTCCTGATCTCCTCTGAGATGTTGGTTTGGGTGCGGTGCCAGTCTCCCACCAGTGGCATCTAAACCTCAGGGCTGCCATGGTAACCATGAAGCAATAACTGTTTAATAATACGCGACACGGTCAAAAATATATGGACGCCAATCTAACTACTGGCATTAATGAGCTATTACTGAGTTCAGGTGTTTCAGCTATACTCACTGCTTACTGCCAACATAACACGCTTCCGACTTTACTGAAACATGCTGAAGGTCCTGGGTTCGATTCCCAGATAAAGTGGCCAGGGTACTCTTTGTGTGGAGTTTTGCATGTTCTCCCTGTGTCTGTGTGAGTTTCCTTTCACAGTACAAAGACGTGCAGTCAGGTTAACTAGAGCGAGATACTAAAGTTGCCCCGTGTGTGCGTGGAACTGGAAACCTGTCCAGTGTGTTTTCTAGCTTTCGCCCAGTGATTTGGACCCACTGCAACCCTGACCAGGATAAAACACAGATTTATATCCTGGGCAGAGAGTCCTTGACAGACTGCTTCACCGACAGGCGACAGTGCTACCCACCAAACCACCGTGCCGGCCAAATTGGGTAAATAACGACGTTTATGTGTGTATCGTATATGCCGTGGCCTCACAGCAAGAAGGTCCTGGGTTCGATTCCCAGATAAGAGTGGCCAGGGTACTCTCTGTGTGGAGTTTTGCATGTTCTCCCCATGTCTGTGTGGGTCTCCTCCCACAGTCCAAAGTCAGGTTAACTAGAAATACAATGTGATTGCTCTGTGATGATCTGGCAACCTGTCCAGTGTGTTTTCTAGCTTTCGCCCAGTGATTTGGACCCACCGCGACCCTGACCAGGATAAAGCGGTGGTGAAGCAGACACTGAATGACTGAGTGAATGGTTTAATGTTTAGTTCTTGCTGCAGACGTCGTTTTAGTATCGTTTACACCTTCACAATCAGAGGAACGAGTCATTTAGCCGGGGGTGCCAAAACTTTTGCACATAGCTCTACTTTTAATAAGGCAGCACAGCGAGAAGTGTGTGTGTGTGTGTGTGTGTGTGTGTGAGTGTGTGTGTGTAAAATAAATAAATAAATGAAGGTGTTTAGAGCTTCGAGACTCGGCGCTCGTACCGCTCACAACAGTTTAGTAAATATTTTTATCAAAGCACCGAGGGGTATTAACCACACACACACACACACACACACACACACACACACACACACACACACACTCGCACACACACTCGCACACACACACACACACACACACACACACACACTCGCACACACACGCACACACACACACACACACACACAGATTTATATCCTGGGCACAGAGTCCTTGACTCCGTCGGTAAGACAGAAGTGCGAGTGTTTGAACGGCTCCCAGATGTGCCAGCGCTTGGCAGATGTGTACAGAATGTAAGAGCGCTGTAACCATGTTGCGCCTCCGAGCCGAATCGTCCTCGTTCCTCCTCCGCCAGATCAAGGTCCCTGTCTCCACTCCTGAGAACTCGCTTCAGCTTCGAACAATCGAGTACACCGGTGATCAGGAGGAGAGAGATCGCATCCCCTCACACACACACACACACACACACTTCTCTGCAGTTTAAGCTTTGGTGGAAACGCAGGACTACACGTAATTAGTCTTACTTATTACACTTACAGTACTGTAACAGTATACAGTCTATATTTATATTTATACAACAGGTAGTTCCGACCTTACAATCTGATTGGTTGAGATGCGTTCTAAACGTGCTGATATTGGTGATAACAGCACGGCCTTTTCACACCACTATGGTATTACTCCGCTGACGCGTTGCCAGTAACGACGAGCTTCATTCACACAAACGCGCACGCAGGCGACACCGACTTTTTTCCCGATCGCGTTTTAAATCCGTTATCCGATACACAATCTAGTGCACTATGTAGGGAACATTAATGTGTTTGTAACGCGAACAGTTAGCTTAATAGCCCAGTTAGCAGCTCCTAAGAGTTCAGTTCTCACCAATATCCTTTGGTGTGTGCAAGATGCTTTTTGTTCCTTTTTTTTCTCTTCGGAGGTTCTTGCCTTTTTCTTCTTGTTGTTCTTACCTCCCTGAAATGATTTTTTGTAACTTGGGATGTCTGCTTTGTAGTGTTAAACTTTATATTCGTTGTGGAACTACTTTTTGGCGGAAGGTATTGTCAATATTAAAGCATATTTATTATGAAAATCAGGGCTTCTTTATTTATTTTCTTTATTTATTTTGTAAAAAACTGTTGTATAAAAGCAATAGAACACTCGAGGTCGTGTGTTATCGTGAATAGCATCACGGCTGTGATGATCTACTGTACTCACCTTCGGCTCGTGCCTGCGACCGAATCACAGCCGTGATGTTATTCGCGATGACACACTCCCTCTCGTGTTCTATTGCTTAATTATACAACAATCAGCCATCACTGTCCATTTTATCAGCTCCACTTACCATATAGAAGCACTTTGTAGTTCTACAATTACTGACTGTAGTCCATCTGTTTCTCTACATGCTTTGTTAGCCCCTTTCATGCTGTTCTTCAATGGTCAGGACCCCCACAGAGCAGGTATTATTTAGGATTTAGATCATTCTCAGCACTGGTGACACTGACATGGTGGTGGTGTGTTAGTGTGTGTTGTGCTGGTACGAGTGGATTGGACACAGCCGTGTCCACTCACTGTCCACTCTATTAGACACTCCTACCTAGTCGGTCCACCTTGTAGATGTAAAGTCAGAGACGATCGCTCATCTATTGCTGCTGTTTGAGTCGCTCATCTTCTAGACCTTCATCAGTGGTCACAGGACGCTGCCCACGGGGCGCTGTTGGCTGGATGTTTTTGGTTGGTGGACTATTCTGATCCACTCATACCAGCACAACACACACTAACACACCACCACCATGTCAGTGTCACTGCCCCCCCGTGACACTGTTTATCAACCGATAGGGAAAGCTGTAGGACCCCCCAGTGACCAGATGATATTTGGGTGGTGGAACATTCCCAACCAAAAATATAAAGCCAGCAGTGATTAGAAAGAGTCCATGGATTAAAGACGTGAGTTCCTAATAAACTGATCTATGTGTCCGGCATCGGCTACTGATTCCGACACTCCGAGACTCCGAGAGCTCTTTTGGACTGAATACTTATTACTAATGTAGAAGCTGTTTTATAGGGCTCATGGTCACGTGTCCACATACTTTTGGCCGTATCGTGTCCCTACATCATAAAATATACATCACCACACACACACACACACTGGACGTCCAGTCCTGTGCTGACCGGAGCCGTGGGCAGCGTTCCGAGATGCCGCAGTATCACCGAGAGCCGAATCGCCCGCCATGTTTTCTTTTGATGAGCAGCCCGAGCTGCACAGTCCAGCATGAATTTTGTATTGTGTTTTTGTTTCCAGCCCGGCGCCGTTTGAGTGGCATTCGTGCCAAGCAGCAAAAAAAGAAAAAAGAGATCCCGACGGTACGGCGCGGTTTGAGTGTAATCGAGCACGGCAGCTCGGTGTTCATCACTATTTCATACGCGGCTCTATGTTCCAGGGTTCAGTTCTGACAACTGACAATCACTCACACACTGCTGATTCACTGAATCATTCACTGACTTACTGAATCACTCACTCACTCACCAGCACTGACTCACTGAATCACTCACTGAATCACTCACTCACCAGCACCGACTCACTGACAATCGCTCACTCACTACCGTTTCACTGAATCACTCACTGAATCACTGACAATCATTTACTCACTCATTCACTCACTACTAACTCACTCACTACTGATTCACTGACTTAATGAATCACTCACTCACACACTCACTACTAACTCACTCACTACTGATTCACTGACTCACTGACAATCACTCACTCACTGAATCACTGACTCACTCACTCACTCACTCACCACCACTGATTCACTGAATCACTCACTCACTGAATCACTCACCACCACTGACAACTGACAATCACTCACTCACTGAATCACTCACTCAGTCACTCACTCACTGAATCATACACTCACTCACACACTCACTCACCACTGACTCACTACTGATTCACTGAATCACTCACTCACCAGCACTGACTCACTGACAATCGCTCACTCACTGAATCACACACTCACACACTCACTCACTGACCACTGACTCACTGAATCACTACTGACTCACCTACTCACTACTGACTCACTGAATTACTCACTCACTACCACTGATTCACTGAATCACTCACTCACTGAATCACTCATTCACTACTGACTCACTCACTACCGACTCACTCACTACTGAATCACTGAATCACTCACAGGTTCATGCCAGTCTCAGGGTTTCAATAATTTCTGCAAACTGTACTAGCAGTACACTAGGTGGATGATTCTCAGCACTGCAGTGACACTGACATGGTGGTGGTGTGTTAGTGCTTGTTGTGCTGGTATGAGTGGATCAGACACAGCAGCGCTGCTGGAGTTTTTAAACACCGTGTCCACTCACTGTCCACTCTATTAGACACTCCTACCTAGTTGGTCCACCTTGTAGATGTAAAGTCAGAGACGATCGCTCATCTATTGCTGCTGTTTGAGTCGGTCATCTTCTAGACCTTCATCAGTGGTCACAGGACGCTGCCCACGGGGCGCTGTTGGCTGGATATTTTTGGTTGGTGGACGATTCACAGTCAAGAAGTGACAGTGAGGTGTTTAAAAAATCCAGCAACACTGCTGTGTCTGATCCACTCGTACCAGCACAACACACACTAACACACCACCACCATGTCAGTGTCACTGCAGTGCTGAGAATGATCCACCACCTAAATAATACCTGCTCTGTGGTGGTCCTGTGGGGGTCCTGACCATTGAAGAACAGCATGAAAGGGGGTAACAAAGCATGTAGAGAAACAGATGGACTACAGTCAGTAATTGTAGAACTACAAAGTGCTTCTATATGGTAAGTGGAGCTGATAAAATGGACAGTGAGTGTAGAAACAAGGAGGTGGTTTTAATGTTATGGCTGATCGGTGTAGTTTTACACATTAGATATTAAAAACCTACAATAATTATTCTACAGACTCAGATTTGTGTTTTTATCATCGTTGTGTTTAAATAAAATCTATTTATTCAGCTACAGTAAGAGACCAGTTGTAGAAACGAGTGAAGATTCTGAAGAGGCGAAAGAAGATCAATAAAGCGAGTAAGAAGTATTTATGAAGAACCTTTTAACATACACAGCAGGTCATTTATCACAAAAAAAAAAATCCTTTTATCACCCGTTAACACATTTTTTCTTTTTTATGCTCATGCCAAGTCTTTCACGCCTGCTGAAAATAAATAAATAAATAAATAAAAACACCGTGACGTGAAGACCTTCAGATTTACAGCGCCCGCTCTCGCTTTATTGCTCGGACCGTCTCCCCGCTCTCGTCTGCATATTAAAGAGACTTTGATCAGAGCTCTGTTTTAATCAATTATTCATAAAAGCTTCCTTCCACACGGACCGGACTCCCACGCGGCTCCCACACGGACGGGAACAGAAAATAAATAAAGAAATGAAGATCCGGGGCTCTGGCAGCGCTTCAGATATCAGCGGCGGACGAGAAGATCGAGGAGACGGGTCCAAGTGTCAGAAAGGATTAGGATTAACCAGGAGATCAATCCTGGATTCGCACCTCCGTGTGGTGACCAGAGCGGAGCGCAGGAGGTGGCGCAGGAGGGAGAGGAAGGTGGAGGAGGGATCAAATCTCAGCCGCGGTACATCGTGCCAGCTTCTTCCAGCGTTCGATTGTGCGATTAAACTCTAGAGATGAGACGGTCTTCAATACTGACCAATATTAAAGCGTGTTGAAATATATCAGAGCTCTAGGACTCCACCGAACCAACCCGAGAGCGACCATCTCCAAACAGAGGACATTTAACAATAAATCTACCCAGGAGTGACACATCACACGACTAGATATCAGTACATGGTGGGTCACTGACGATGGAAAAGAAGTCCCGGCTCACAATCAGCATTCCAATTCATCCCAACAATAGTTGAAAGAATGAAAGAACTCAAATATGCTGCAAAGATCCCTGAACTCTAGGACTCCACCGAACCAACCCGAGAGCGATCATCTTCAAACAGAGGACATTTAACAATAAATCTACCCAGGAGTGACACATCACATGACTTAAAATGACACGAATGAGGGCTCGTACACATTTATTCACTAGATATCAGTCCATGGTGGGTCACTGTGAGCTCACAATCAGCATTCCGATTCATCCCAACAATAGTTAAAAGTGTTACGATCAAGTCCTTCATACAACCATGTATTTATGGACATCTTGGGCCTTCCCCAAACTGGTGCCACTTCCAAAAATATTAGGACACTTGACAGAAAACAAAGAGAGATCCATGAAGTACAAGGTTGAAGGTTTGATCACTTTGGAATGGAAGAACTCCACTGTGCTGCAAAGATCCCTGAACTCTAGGACTCCACCGAACCAACCCGAGAGCGATCATCTCCAAACATGGTGGGTCACTGAAGTCCCGGCTTACAATCAGCATTCCGATTCATCCCAAAAATAGTTAAAAGTGTTACGATCAAATCAAGGCACCGTGCAAGTCACCATAAGTCTTTTATACAACCATGTATTTATGGACATCCACTGTGCTGCAAAGATCCCTGAACTCTAGGACTCCACCGAACCAACCCGAGAGCGATCATCTCCAAACAGAGGAAATCTACCCAGGAGTGACACATCACATGACTTATAATTACATGAATAAGGGCTCGTACACATTTATTCACTAGATATCAGTCCATGGTAGGACACTGAAGTCCCGGCTCACAGTCAGCATTCCGATTCATCCCAACCATAGTTAAAAGGGTTACGATCAAGTCCTTCATACAATCATGTATTTATGGACACCTTGTACTCTGAAAAGGACCCTCCCCAGACTGGTGCCACTTCCAAAAATATTGGGACACTTGACAGAAAACATCCCTGAACTCTAGGACTCCACCGAACCAATCTGAGAGCGATCATCTCCAAACAGAGGATCCCCAACAGGTTTACAGTCAAGTGTCCACATATTTTTGGCCATGTCCTAATATCTAGTGAATAAATGTGTACGAGCCCTTATTATGTCATTATCAGTCATGTGATGTGTCACTCCTGGGTAGATTTCCTCTGCTTGGAAATGATCGCTCTCGGGTTGGTTCGGTGGAGTCCTAAAGCTCAGGAGTTCAATAGAATTGAATGAGTTTATTCGCTATATATACATCTACACTTATACAGTACAGGGCCTAAAGCAAACAGGGTTAGGGGCCTTGCTCAAGGGCCCAACAGTGGCTGGATGGCAGAGCTGGGATTCAACCCACAATCCTTCAACTGATGCCCTAAAGCTCCACCCACTAGGCTACCGTTGTCCCTAATGCCAATATACTAGAACTCAACCAACAGAGGGGTGTCCACAAACTTTTGGCCATATAATGTATATAAATATATGCTGTTTAATGTAAATATAGCAGAATACGTGCCAAGCAGTTGGCAGCACCAGCCTGGAACTGTAGACCTAGCACATCGCTAATACAATCACCGCTCATTACGTCTCGCTGGTCCTCGTCACACAACCTTCAAGGTGAACTGAATGCTAAGCAGCTAGCGGCGCGGGCCGCGCGGTGACTGCGCATAAGATCTGGTACTTAAGGGACGGCGACTTCTCACGACAGATTACTCAGAACACAGACGAGCGGCACGGGCGAGACCGGCAGCCTCACACAGAGACCCGGACGGAATGCCAAGTGACCCGCGCCCCCGGTGACCCTGACCATCCCCGACCATCCCCGACCGTCCCCGACCATCTGCCCAAACCCAAACCCATCGATCCATCACAAAGCTCAGGTCCCGACAGCCCAGCGCTGGTGCACACGGTCCTGACAGGAGATAAATGTCCTCCAGCGTTCAGGAACTTCAGGCTGGTCAGCAAGAGGAGCAGAAACACCAACAATTATTACTGTCCACTAGTGTCCAGCCGTCCAGAACTTACACCCCAGCCGTCCATCAGAAACGACAAGCTAACGGCTAATGAAGTGCCGCGAAGATCCGACAGATGAGATCGGACGCGGTGCCTGAGGAAACCAGAGAGCTGACGGCTGTCCAAACCAAACTACCCAACATGCAGCGGGATGGCAGGACACCAAAAAACGGTCGTGTTCCAATTATACAAAAGCGTTCCAATTAAACGTAAACATTCTGATGTAACACAAGTGTTCCAGTTAAACGTAAATGTAAGTGTTCCAAATAAATGTAAACGTTCCAACTAAACATAAGCGTTTCAGTTAGACATAAACGTAAGCATTCCAATTTAACATAAATGTTCTGATTTAACGTCAGTGTTCCAATTCAATGAAAGCGTTTCAATCAAACACAAATGTAAGTGTTCCAATTAAACAAAAGCGTCCCTATAAAAGTAAACGTAAGAATTCTGATTTAACACAAGTGTTCCAGTTAAATGTAAACATCAGTGTTCCAATTAAACGTAAGTGTTCCAATTAAACGTAAACGTTCCAATTAAGCATAAACGTTCCAATTCAACGTAAACGTAAGTGTTCCAATTAAACGTAAACATTTGAGTTAAACGTAAACGTAAGTGTTCCAATTAAACGTAAACGTTCCAATTAAGCATAAACGTTCCAATTCAACGTAAACGTAAGTGTTCCAATTAAACGTAAACGTTCCAATTAAGCATAAACGTTCCAATTCAACGTAAACGTAAGTGTTCCAATTAAACGTAAACATTTGAGTTAAACGTAAACGTAAGTGTTCCAATTAAACGTAAACGTTCCAATTAAGCATAAACGTTCCAATTCAACGTAAACGTAAGTGTTCCAATTAAACGTAAACATTTCAGTTAAACGTAAACATCAGTGTTCCAATTAAACGTAAGTGTTCCAATTAAACGTAAACGTTCCAATTAAACGTAAACATTCCAATTAAACGTAAACGTAAGTGTTCCAATTAAACGTAAACATTTCAGTTAAACGTAAACGTAAGTGTTCCAATTAAACGTAAACATTCCAATTAAACGTAAACGTAAGTGTTCCAATTAAACGTAAACATTCCAATTAAACGTAAACGTTCCAATTAAGCATAAACGTTCCAATTCAACGTAAACGTAAGTGTTCCAATTCAACGTAAACATTCCAATTAAACGTAAACGTAAGTGTTCCAATTAAACGTAAACATTTCAATTAAACGTAAACGTAAGTGTTCCAATTAAACGTAAACATTCCAATTAAACGTAAACGTAAGTGTTCCAATTAAACGTAAACATTCCAATTAAACGTAAACGTTCCAATTCAACGTAAACGTAAGTGTTCCAATTCAACGTAAACGTTCCAATTCAACGTAAACGTTCCAATTAAACGTAAACATTCCAATTAAACGTAAACGTAAGTGTTCCAATTAAACGTGTGTTCCAATTCAACGTAAACGTAAGTGTTCCAGTTAAACGTAAACATTCCAATTAAACGTAAACATTCCAATTAAGCATAAACGTTCCAATTAAATGTAAACATAAGTGTTCCAATTAAACGTAAGTGTTCCAATTAAACGTAAACGTTCCAATTAAGCATAAACGTTCCAATTAAATGTAAACATAAGTGTTCCAATTAAACGTAAGTGTTCCAATTAAACGTAAACGTTCCAATTAAGCATAAACGTTCCAATTAAGCATAAACGTTCCAATTAAATGTAAACATAAGTGTTCCAATTAAACGTAAGTGTTCCAATTAAACGTAAACGTTCCAATTAAGCATAAACGTTCCAATTCAACGTAAACGTAAGTGTTCCAATTAAACGTAAACGTTCCAATTCAACGTAAACGTAAGTGTTCCAATTAAACGTAAACGTTCCAATTAAACGTAAACGTAAGTGTTCCAATTAAACGTAAGTGTTCCAATTAAACGTAAACATTCCAATTTAACGTAAACGTAAGTGTTCCAATTAAACGTAAACGTTCCAATTAAACGTAAACGTAAGTGTTCCAATTAAACGTAAACATTTCAATTAAATGTAAACGTAAGTGTTCCAATTAAACGTAAACGTTCCAATTCAACGTAAACGTAAGTGTTCCAATTCAACGTAAACGTTCCAATTCAACGTAAACGTAAGTGTTCCGATTTAACATAAGTGTTTTGATTTAACGTAAGCGTTCCAATTAAATGTAAGTGTTCCAATTTAACATAAACGTAAGTGTTCCAATTAAACGTAAGCATAAGTGTTCCAATTAAACGTAAACGTTCCAATTCAACGTAAGCATAAGTGTTCCGATTTAACATAAGTGTTTTGATTTAACGTAAGTGTTTTGATTTAACGTAAGCGTTCCAATTAAATGTAAGTGTTCCAATTTACCATAAACGTAAGTGTTCCATTTAAATGTAAACGTAAGTGTTCCAATTAAATGTAAGTGTTCCAATTTACCATAAACGTAAGTGTTCCATTTAAATGTAAACGTAAGTGTTCCAATTAAACGTAAGTGTTCCAATTAAACGTAAACGTTCCAATTAAGCATAAACGTTCCAATTAAATGTAAACATAAGTGTTCCAATTAAACGTAAGTGTTCCAATTAAACGTAAACGTTCCAATTAAGCATAAACGTTCCAATTAAACGTAAACGTAAGTGTTCCAATTAAACGTAAACGTTCCAATTCAACGTAAACGTAAGTGTTCCAATTAAACGTAAACGTTCCAATTAAACGTAAACGTAAGTGTTCCAATTAAACGTAAGTGTTCCAATTAAACGTAAACATTCCAATTTAACGTAAACGTAAGTGTTCCAATTAAACGTAAACGTTCCAATTAAACGTAAACGTAAGTGTTCCAATTAAACGTAAACATTTCAATTAAATGTAAACGTAAGTGTTCCAATTAAACGTAAACGTTCCAATTCAACGTAAACGTAAGTGTTCCAATTCAACGTAAACGTTCCAATTCAACGTAAACGTAAGTGTTCCGATTTAACATAAGTGTTTTGATTTAACGTAAGCGTTCCAATTAAATGTAAGTGTTCCAATTTAACATAAACGTAAGTGTTCCAATTAAACGTAAGCATAAGTGTTCCAATTAAACGTAAACGTTCCAATTCAACGTAAGCATAAGTGTTCCGATTTAACATAAGTGTTTTGATTTAACGTAAGTGTTTTGATTTAACGTAAGCGTTCCAATTAAATGTAAGTGTTCCAATTTACCATAAACGTAAGTGTTCCATTTAAATGTAAACGTAAGTGTTCCAATTAAATGAAAGCATTCTAATCAAACGTAAACGTAAGGGTTCAAGTTAGACGTAAGCATTCCAAATTAACATAAGTGTTCTGATTAAACTGGAGCACCTGGAGGAAACCCAAACAGGCACACAGAAAGGACCCGGACAGCTCCACCTGGGAATCGAACCCAGGACCTTCTTGCTGTGAGCCTGACATGTGCTCCCTCCGTCACGTGTGCGCTCTACCGACCCTTACTTATTCGTCCGTACTTCGGTGGATCGGTGCGTGAGGTCAGTCTCGCGCATGGAGAGTCACGCACTGATCTCCACGATCCTCCATGTCTGTACAGGCACCTCGGGCTACTAACCAGGGTCCTTACACAGTGTCAAAGAGCCCGCCCAATCTGTAGTCCGGGCTTTTCCCGTTCCACCTGGGAATCGAACCCTGGATGTTCTTGCTGTGAGGCGACGGTGCTACCCACCAAGCCACCGTGATGCCCCAATATTTTACGGTTACATTTTCGGGATTTAGCAGACGTCTTTATTCAAAGTGACTTACAGTACTGTGACAGTATACAGTCTGAGCAATTGAGGGTTAAGGGCCTTGCTTAAGGGCCCAACAGCAGCAACCTGGCAGTGGTGGGGCTTGAACCAGAGACCTTCTGATTACTAGTCCAGTACCTTAACCGCCAGGCTACAACTATTTAGTAGGTAGCGTCCTGGAGAACGGAACAGTAGACGGTATCTGGTTGGCACCACAGTAGTTTGTCGGTACGGATGTAGAGTGGCACACTAAAGACTTCCCGAGACAGCTCGTCACTGTGGAGACGCGCGCCACCCCCGTGTACCCGTCCTGTAAAACCAGCCGGCGTCGAGCGGTGAACTTCATCTCACGCGGCTGACGGGAACGCAGCGACTCCACCTGAATGTGCGGCTCGATGCTGAACGTGGTCCAGCGTCGCTGTCAATCTGCTTTAAGCTCAGGAAGATCTAACAGTCCTCCGCTACCCACCAGCAGCTTGGATGGCAGCGGGGAGCGTCGTATTCGCCCGTGCCAATTACGGACCCGCCGGCGCCAAGCACACCCACCTGCTGGTCACTTCTCTTTCTCGTGCTGTGAAATTGATACACGGAGCCACACTTCCAATTTGCCTGAATCAACAACGCCGGGACTGTTGCTGCGCTCGCCTCTGACTCTGTATAATAACAAACAACACTTACTACAGGCAAAAGTATGTGGACGCCTGACTGATGGCTCGTTATGCATTAAAGCAGATCTGTGTAAGTTGTGAGGTGGGTCACTGATGACAGACAAGAAGTTCCTACTCACAATAAGCATTCCGATTCATCCCGATGGTAGTCTAAAGGGTTACGATCAAAGCACCGTGCATCTCACTAAAGGTCCTTTATACGATCATGTATTTATGGACATCTTTTAGTTTACAAGTAATAATGAAACAGGAAAGGTCCTTCCCCAAACTGGTGCCACTTTCATGTTCAGTTCATGTGCTGACAGGCTCAGATTTTGGATGCTCGAGATTGGAATTCTGCATTTAACTGGAAGCATTAAAGGTCCTGCCTTGTTCATTTATATGTAGCTTTAATGTAACCAGTGTAATATTATTAATAATATTATTATTATTATCAATATTATTATTATTATTATTATTATTTTATTATTGTTTAGATTATTATTATTATTATTATTATTATTTTATATGTTTTGTAACCAGTGTATTTTTATTAAAATTTATTTTATTTTATTTGTAATTATTTTTATTTTTATTTTTAATGTGACTAGTGTAATATTATTGTTTGTAATTTTTTATACATTTTTTATTTTTATTTATTTATTTTTGTATTATATTTATATGTAACCAGTTTATTAATTATACACTGATCAGGCATAACATTAAAACCACCTCCTTGTTTCTACACTCACTGTCCATGTTATCAGCTCCACTTACCATATAGAAGCACTTTGTAGTTATACAATTACTGACTGTAGTCCATCTGTTTCTCTGCATGCTTTGTTAGCTCCTTTCACCCTGTTCTTCAATGGTCAGGACCCCCACATGTCCACCACAGAGCAGGTATTATTTAGGTGGTGGATCATTCTCAGCACTGCAGTGACACTGACATGGTGGTGGTGTGTTAGTGTGTGTTGTGCTGGTATGAGCGGATAAGACACAGCAGCGCTGCTGGAGTTTTTAAATACCGTGTCCACTCACTGTCCACTCTATTAGACACTCCTACCTAGTCGGTCCACCTTGTAGATGTAAAGTCAGAGACGGTCGCTCATCTTCTAGACCTTCATCAGTGGTCACAGGACACTGCCCACAGGGCGCTGTGACAGTGAGGTGTTTAAAAACTCCAGCAGCGCTGCTGTGTCTGATCCACTTATACCAGCACAACACACACTAACACACCACCACCATGTCAGTGTCACTGCAGTGCTGAGAATGATCCACCACCTAAATAATACCTGCTCTGTGGTGGTCCTGTGGGGGTCCTGACCATTGAAGAACAGGGTGAAAGGAGCTAACAAAGCATGCAGAGAAACAGATGGACTACAGTCAGTAATTGTAGAACTACAAAGTGCTTCTATATGGTAAGTGGAGCTGATAACATGGACAGTGAGTGTAGAAACAAGGAGGTGGTTTTAATGTTATGGCTGATCGGTGTATTTATACATTTTTTTCCAGTTTATCAAAGCCAGTTAGTCACGCTGGAGACCCTGATGGCGTACGAGGTGGAGAATACTCCTCAAGATTAGAAGAATGTTTATACGGCTCCCCTGGAGCACACAGAGTTAAGGGCCTTGCTCAAGGGCCCGACACTGTCCCTCAGTGTTCAACTTGATGTATATATTTGTGGACGCTGCCTTGTTGGCTAAAACAGCGGGACAGTGGAAGCCTATTGGTTAGAGCTTTGGGCTGAATTGTAAGGTTGAAAGTTCGAATCCCAGCTTTGCCATGCAGCCACTGTTGGGCCCCTGAGCAAGGCCCTTAACCATGTCTGTTCCAGGGGTGCTGGACAATGACTGACCCTGAGCTCTGACCCCAGATTCTAAAACTGGAAGCGTCTTCTCAAACCGTTTCCATTTAAAAGCGTCTGAGCTCTATAATTAACTGAGTTAAACAAGGTGTCCACGTACTTTTTGGAACAGAACCGGGGCGGTTCGCTTACCTCTGCCAGTTTATTTCTGTAAAAGCTGAGAATAAAGTGACGCGAGTTCAGTATACGAGTTTAAAACCCGCAGACTGTGGGTTCGACGGCGCTGCCATCTGCTGAAGTGGCATGAGGCCAGAATGATGCCATCCCTGCCAGACCTGATTACTCTTCTACCTGCTGTTGCAGGGCGCTGGCACATTCTGGGATGTTCCTCATAACGGAGTCGGATCTGAACACTGTACACTGAGCTCGTCCATCTGTGAGACGGAGACGGAGAAAACATTTCGTGGTCTCATAAAATCACAAAATTACCATAACGGCATCGGGACTTCTGATTGGTTTCTTTATTATTATTATTATTATTATTATTATTATTGTAGTTGCCACAGACCATCACTCACGCCACCCTGCACCCAACTGGAAGTATTAAAGGTCCTGCCATCTTGTTCATTTTTATGTTGCTTTTAATGTATTCAGTGTAATAATTTTATTTGTATTATTATTTTAATTTTTTTATTATTTAATGATTAGTATTTTTTTTTTTTTTTATTCTATTATCTTTATTTTATTTTATAATTTCTTAATGTGACAGTGTAATAATCAGTGTATTAATATAAATGTAAATGTAAAATAATGTAAAATGTTTTATCTTTATGGTTATTATTTTTTTACATTTTTAAACCAGTGTATTATTATTTTTTTTAATTATTTTTATTTCTTTATCTTTATATTTTAAATTTTTTAAATTATTTTTATGTGACCAGTGTATTATAATTTTTTTATTTTTTTATTTGTATTATTTTAATAGTTGTATTTATTATTTTTAATGTTACCAGTGTAATATTAATTTTTATTTTTATTATTTAAAAAAAAAAATATTTATTATTTTTTAAATGTTTTTTTTTTTTTTTATGTGACCAGTGTAATATTATTTTTTTATAATTTTTTATTTTTTATTATTTTTAATATTTTTATTTATTATTTTTTAATGTGACAATTTTTATTTTTTTATATTTTTATATTTTTTTTTACATTTTTTATTATTTTTTTAATGTGACCAGTTTAATATTTTTGTAATATTATAATAATATATTTTTTATTATTTTCATTTTAGATATTTATTATTTTTATTTATTTTTTTATTATTTTTTAAAGTTCTTTTAAACAGTCAGATTTAGCACCAATATTTGAGAGACTGCCTTGATAAAAAAGAACCTCAAACCTCCCTCCCAAGCTGCAGCTTTCAGGGAGAGGTAAGAGACGTGATGCTACCACCACTATATTTTACACTGGGGGAAAAGCTTCATCATAAAGAAACATCTGTCCACCTTGATTAGCTCCAGCAGCACATCTGGAAGTTTTAATGAGTTGTGTTTGCGCCCCCAGGATCTTCGACAACAACACGTTCTTCCACACGACCCTGGAACCAAGGCCGGAACCATGAACAGAACACTGGTGATGGGGGGGTCCAGGACGACGTGGAGACGAGAAGAAAGACGTCCATCATGGAACAGCTCGGAGCGTTTCACACCCAGAGCACGTTTCATTACTCCGACCGAACTTCGCCTCATCAGTTTCAATCTGATCCTGAAATTACATCCCGGCAACTCACACACACACACACACACACACACACACTCACACACTCACACACACTCACACACACTCACACACTCACACACACTCACACACTCACACACACTCACACACACTCACACACACTCACACACTCACACACACTCACACACACTCACACACACTCACACACTCACACACACTCACACACACTCACACACACTCACACACTCACACACACTCACACACTCACACACACACTCACACACTCACACACACTCACACACACTCACACACACACCCTGAAACTACAAATCAGACCGCTGTTCCACGTACACTGAACAGCCAAAATTATCCGGACACCGTAGTTAGTTATTGCATTTCCATCTTCGTCTTCCTCAAGTGTAACTTCCTCCCTGCTGCTGCAGACCCCCACACTGACTGAGGAGAGCCTCAGACTATCACGCGTCCCCTCCGGCAAGGGGGTTATCACACATCCCCACAGACACACTCCAAAATCTGGCAGCTGTTACAGCTTCTAAAAAGGAAGGAATCTCGTGCCTGGTGTTCACATACGTTACTTAACAAATTAACACAGGGGGGGCGTTTTGGTGTAATTTAATAACCCCCCACCCCAGTGGAGGGTAAACCCTGACTGATGAAAGAGGAACATGGTGTAAATTGTTAGCTTAACCCAGCCAGATGTTTGTGTAGAACTTCTGCCATCCATCAAACGCCAGGTTGTGTCTGTTAGGCGCTGCCGCCGCCGAAAGCCTCTTCATCATAAAGAAACATCTGTCCACTTTGATTAGCTCCAGCAGCACATCTGGCAGTTTTAATGAGTTGTGTTCGTGGCCCCGGGATCTTCCACGACACACACGATCCTCCACGCGACCCTGGAACTGCTGCTACTTAGTCTCACGCTATCGTAACTCAGCGACGCCGTTTAGAGCTTTATTATCCCGCTATAGCGTTTACTGTTTTGTGTTTATTTAATTATTATTATTTTACTTTGTGACCCTTTTTTTTTTGGCTCGTGACTCATCCAAGGGTCAAATCCCTGCACTAGTCTTCCACTGTCTGTAACCGAGCACTTTCACACCAGCACATCACATTATTAGTTTAAATACGACTCAGATCTGCGTCCTGTTCCAGGACGGTCGTGTCCCGGTGCACAAATCAGCGTCCACTGGGTCCGAGACCCAAATAAATCAGAAAATCTTAGAACTCCAAATCAGAAAAAGTTGGGACAGTATGGAAATGCAAATAAAATAAACACACAGAGTTTCTTACATTGACTTTGACTTTTATTAGATGTCAGACAGGATGAAGCTGAGATATTTCATCTTTTATCTGCTCAACTTCATTTCATTTATTAATAAACATCCATTCCTGCATTTCAGGCCTGCAACACATTCCAAAAAAAGTTAGGACGGGGGAAATTTAGGGCTCGTAATGAGGTGAAAAAACTAAATAATGATGTGATGTGAACAGGTGATTGTGATCATGGTTTGGTACTAAAGCAGCATCCAGGAAAGGCTGAGAGTCTCTGATGAGTAAAGATGATCAGATGATTCCAGTTTGTCCACAAATGTGTGAGAAAATGATTGAAATGTTTAAAAACAATGAACCTCAAAGAAAGATTGGAAGGGATTTGCATGTTCTCCCTCTACAGTGCAGAATATCATTAAACTATTGAAGGAATTTCAGGGCGTAAAGCTTAACCTGAACGCTCGTGATCTTCCATCCCTCAGACGGCGCCGCATCAAGAACCTCCACTCAACACTAGCTGATATAACCACATGGGTGAGGGATTAGTTTATCAAACCTTTATCAGCTCTACAATACAGAGTTACTGCACTAATCATACTAAAACTTTACTGTGCACAAAAGAAGCCTTATGTTAACCATGTCCAGAAGCGGCGTCGACTTCTCTGGGCTCGGAGGCATCTAAGATGGACCATCATACAGTGTAAACGTGTATAAATGACTTGGTCTCCTCGGTGCCAAAACGTTCTTTTTTAAGTGTGGTGAAAAAGTGGTAAATGCTTTACTGTCCCAACTTTTTTTGGAATGTGTTGCAGGCCTGAAATGCAGGAATGGATGTTTATTAATAAATTAAATGAAGTTGAGCAGATAAAAGATGAAATATCTCAAGTCAAGTCAATGTAAGAAACTGTGTTTTTATTATTAGTTGCATTTTCCATGCTGTCCCAACTTTTTCTGATTTGGGGTTGTACTTGGAGGAATGTTAGCTGAAATGACAATAAAGCCTCTTCTGAACTAATAATATCATGGACTGTAGATGGTGAATCAGTAAACATCCTGTAAGCACGCCTGGTGGCACCGCTGGTGATGGGTTAGCGTATTATACTGCTGCGCTACATGCGCGTGTTTGTACCCGTTCTCAGCGTAATGCGGTATTGATTTCATTTCGCCGTTCCGTGAATTTGATGATTGATCATCTGCGATCATGTTCTGTCTCTCTCTCCCCGACCAGCCTGACCTCTGTCACATTAGGGATGGGAACGATCAGCAGGTAGACGGGTTATAGAGAAGATTTAAGCTTTAATGAGATTCTTCTTCACCCCTCCGCTCGAGAGGACGCGTTTCCCCTCGGTTACGTTTTAAAAAACGCAGACTGAGACTCGGACCCGAAATGAAGCTTTAATAACCGCTCAGGAACATAGATCACCCAAAAAACGAGCTACGAATACCAGAGTGCTCCGGGGACCCGCCACGAGGGTCTCTGGTTTCCTTTATTATTTAATATGTTTCACTCTGAATGAATTTTGATTTAGAGAACTCGAGTAAAAAAGCATTTTGTGAAACGACATTGTGGTCGTTACAGAACCAGAGTGATCCGACACCCTGCAACACTCACTGTCCATTTTATCAGCTCCACTTACCATATAGAAGCACTTTGTAGTTCTACAATTACTGACTGTAGTACATCTGTTTCTCTGCATGCTTTGTTAGCTCCTTTCACGCTGTTCTTCAATGGTCAGGACCCCCACAGGACCACCACAGAGCAGGTATTATTTAGGTGGTGGATCATTCTCAGCACTGCAGTGACACTGACATGGTGGTGGTGTGTTAGTGTGTATTGTGCTGGTATGAGTGGATCAGACACAGCAGCGCTGCTGGAGTTTTTAAACACCTCACTGTCACTGCTGGACTGAGAATAGTCCACCAACCAAAAACATCCAGTGTGACCACTGATGAAGGTCTAGAAGATGACCAACTCAAACAGCAGCAATAGATGAGCGATCGTCTCTGACTTTACATCTACAAGGTGGACCAACTAGGTAGGAGTGTATAGAGTGGACAGTGAGTGGACACAGTGTTTAAAAACTCCAGCAGCGCTGCTGTGTCTGATCCACTCATACCAGCACAACACACACTAACACACCACCACCATGTCAGTGTCACTGCAGTGCTGAGAATGATCCACCACCTAAATAATGGTTTAAATAAATAAAGGTCCTAAATAAAGCTCATGGTTGCCATGGTGATGGTGGACGCTGGCGCATTTGGCTGCCGCTACCGTTACCGTATTTTACCGTATTTTATTGTATTTTTTATCGTTTTTCGTTTTCATCTTTTTACACACCTTGTGGATCTATTTCTTTTATGTTACTTTTGATACTTTTATTTGTGCTTTTGATACTTTTTGTTCTTTCTACTGTACATCGCGTCTGCGGCCGGTGGTGAACGGTGGATGAGTTTTCCTGGGATCGGCACGATGTTGAACTATTCCGTTGACCAGCTGAGGAAGTTCAACAACTGCACTACTCCATCGTGTATTTCAGTCATCAAACAGCTTGGACTCCTTCGCCGGCCTCGTTATATTCACAGGGGCTCCCGGAGAAAGCTTGTTTATCTTCGAAACGGTAACGCTATTCCATCCTTCTGGTCAGCCGTGCGCACTGTCGCTCCGCAAACACGTCATCAGAGCGCTGCTGCCTTGCACACCAGTAGCGGTGTAGTCTCCATGACAACGCTGTCCACGGAGTGGGATGGGAAACGCGGAGTGGACTCTGCAAATCTCCGTTCTCTTCCTCGTTCCTCACAGCCAACTACACAACAATACCACTTGAAAATGGCATTGCTTAATGTTCGTTCACTCAACACAAAAAGTACTGTACTCAGTGAATTTATATCTGACAGTGAACTAGACTTTTTCTGTCTCACTGAAACTTGGCATAAACCCTTGGATTATTTTACGTTAAATCAGACCACGCCAATGGGATACTCGTATATTGATGAACCTCGTATGGAAGGGCGAGGTGGTGGTGTTGCTGCAGTCTATAGGGATGATATTAAAATAACCACTTTGTCTTTTCCTGCTGCTCTTTCTTTTGAACACCTGGCTTTCAAGTTGTCAGGGCCTACTCCTCTGGTCACTGCTGTAGTTTATCGTCCGCCAAAGCCAAACGCTTCCTTTCTCTCTGATTTTTCAGATTTTTTAACCCAGCTTAGTGCCCTCTCATCCTCTGTACTGCTTATGGGTGATTTTAACATCCATATTGATGACAACAACTGTAAATTTGCCAGGGAATTTTTGGAATTGTTACAGTGTTTTAATTTCACACAACATATACATTT
The DNA here is from genome assembly GCF_030014385.1 of Trichomycterus rosablanca. Taxonomy (NCBI): domain Eukaryota; kingdom Metazoa; phylum Chordata; class Actinopteri; order Siluriformes; family Trichomycteridae; genus Trichomycterus; species Trichomycterus rosablanca. The sequence continues at coordinate 1,509,361 of NC_086002.1, read as the reverse complement.
TCCAACTCATAAAAAAGGTCATACTCTTGACCTTGTCTGCTCTACTGGTGTCCTAGTTCATCAGCCGTCCAGCCATGACCTTACTGTCTCTGATCATTTGACAATCATCATGGACATTGAGGTCACTAGGCCCATCACTAGAGCTAAACGTAAAATATCCTTCAGGAATCTTCAATATATCTCTCCCTCTGCTTTCTCAGATTCTCTTGTTAAAAAGATGTCTGTCTGTCCTGTACTGTCTAGTAATTCATCTGACCTTGTCGATTACTATAATGACATACTCGCCTCATGTCTTGATGAGCTGGCTCCTTTGAGAACCAAATTTGTTTCATTTAGTCATTCCGCACCATGGTACACAATTGAGCTTCACCAAATGAAATCCCGTAAACGCCAGCTTGAAAGACTTTATAAGAAAACCGGTCTAACAGTACATTATCAGATTTATTCTGATTATCTTCAACATTACAAAGACGCTCTTACGGCAGCCCGATCCACTTACTATTCCGAACTCATACATGCTGGATCAACAAATCCTAAGACTCTCTTTTCCACAATAAATAAACTTCTCAAACCAATTGACAATACTACCAATTCCTTTACAGTTGACAAGTGTAACTCTTACCTCTCATTTTTTCAAACAAAAGTTGAGAATATCCACAATTTTCTGACAGTTTCCCCTGTCATCTCTGTTTCTCCGCCTATCTCATCTCAATTTATTACCCAGCCTCTGTCTCAGTTCTCACCTGTGTCTCTTTTGGACCTATCTGAGATCTTAACAGGGATGCGAAGCTCCACTTGTGTTTTGGATCCTGCTCCATCAAAACTTGTTAAGGGTTGTTTTCCAGTTATCTCATCACTTATCACAGAGATAATCAATTCCTCTCTTAGTTCTGGCTCAGTCCCTCAATCACTCAAATTGGCTGCTGTTACTCCCATACTTAAAAAACCTGGACTTGACTCTAACATTATGAGTAACTTTCGGCCCATTTCCAATCTTCCATTTCTGTCGAAAATACTGGAACGTGTTGTTGCCTCACAGCTCAAAGATCACCTAAATTCCAATAATCTATTTGAATCATTTCAGTCTGGTTTCCGCCCCCAGCACAGCACTGAGTCAGACATCCTCAAAGTCACAAATGACCTTCTTCTTTCCTCAGACTCTGGACAAATTAATATTCTCGTCCTCCTTGATCTTACTGCAGCTTTTGACACCATTAATCACTCCATTCTTCTGTCCCGCCTTGAATCCTCTGTCAACATCACTGGTACTGCCCTTTTGTGGTTAAGGTCATATCTCATAAACAGACAACAGTTTGTTAATATCAACAATTGTAGTTCTGCCATTGCTCCACTGTCCCAAGGCGTTCCCCAAGGCTCAGTGTTAGGTCCCCTTTTGTTTATTCTTTATATGCTCCCCCTTGGTGACATCATACGTCGGCATGGTTTACATTTCCACTGCTATGCTGATGATATTCAGCTTTACATCTCCTCCAAATCCATTAATACTGAACTTCACTCCACTCTGACAAATTGCATCACTGAAATGAAATTGTGGATGAAAGCTAATTTCCTCAAATTAAACTGTGAAAAATCAGATATGATCATCGTAGGTCCTACAACCCTGGCAAAAACCACAAAAAATTTTCAAATTACCATTGATAATGACACTTTGTCTCCGTCTTCTAACATCCGAAATCTTGGTGTAATTTTTGATAGCAACCTCTCTTTTGACCGCCATGTAAATCACATCACCAAAACTGCTTTCTTTCATCTAAAAAACATAGCACGTCTACGTCCATCACTCTCCTTTTCTGCCGCCGAAACCTTGATTCATGCTTTTATTACATCCAGAATTGATTATTGCAATAGCATCCTTTATGGTACATCTAACAAAATCCTAAAAAAACTTCAGTATATCCAGAATTCAGCTGCTCGCCTCCTTACTCATACTCGCTCCCGTGATCATATTACACCTGTTCTACAAAAACTTCATTGGCTTCCCGTTGCTCAACGCATTCAATTCAAAATTCTTCTATTCACTCACAAAGCTCTCCATAATCAGGCCCCATCCTACCTCACCGACCTGCTCCATCAGCACATTCCCTCCCGTAGCCTTCGCTCTTCTGAGGCTAACCTACTGTCCATACCCTCTAGGACCAAGCACCGGACCTGGGGTGACAGGGCCTTTTCCATAGCTGCTCCATCTTTATGGAATGCTCTCCCCAAACACCTACGAGATTGTCCTGACCTGTCCAAATTCAAGTCACTTCTCAAAACTCATCTATTCAGAGTGGCATTTAACTTGTAACAACACAAAATAAATGCTTTTATTTTTGCTATTCTTTTTAATAGTTTTTATACTTAGATCACGACAGAAATGTGAAGTCCTAGATCCTAAAACTTGTAAAGTTTTCAGTTTCCTGATTGCATGTAAATCTGTCCTGTTTCTGTCTAATTTTAAGAAATTGTTCTATATTTGTTGTTCTCTCTCATAATTTAGCTAATTTTTAATGAACTGTCTTATGCTGCTCTCTTTGTTTTTATCTTAATTATTCTTGATGTTGATGTACTATTTTGATTTTGTACTATGATTTGTATGGTGTATGTACGTATTTGTTTTGATTATTTGTCTTATGTAAAGCGTCTTTGAGTATCTTGAAAAGCGCTATATAAATAAAATGTATTATTATTATTATGGTCGGGCGTCCACATACTTTTGGTCATATAGTAAATATGACATTCCAAAAACGGGCTGGAGCTGCAGCTCTGACAAATCAAGAGGAGCTTCTCAAAATAATTTGGAACAGTGGAACAAGGGCACCAGTTTGGACAGAGTGCCACCCCCGGCCGCCTCCCGCTGGAGCTGCACGAGGCGCGTCCCTCTGGATGAAGACCACGATGCAGATCTCAGACCAGCTGGAGAGATTAGATCTAATAGCTGGCTCAGGAACTGCTGGAGATCCTCCAGAAGCCGGATCGAGGAGTCTAGGCTGATCCGCCCAGCCTGCTGGCACCGCGGCCCCCTGCCGGGAGGAGCGGACGAGAGTCCGAGAGTTCCTACAAATCCTGACGAATGTGAGCGAGAAGCAGGATCCTGATTGAGTAAACGCTGTGGTTCTATAGGTGATATAGGTTATATAGGTGATGTAGGTGTTATAGGTGATATGGGTGATGTAGGTGTTATAGGTTATATAGGTGATTAGTTGATATAGGTGATGTAGGTGGTATAGGTTATATAGGTAATATAGGTGGTTATATAGGTGATATAGGTGTTATAGGTGATATGGGTGATGTAGGTGTTATAGGTTATATAGGTGATTAGGTGATATAGGTGATATAGGTTATATAGGTAATATAGGTTATATAGGTGATATAGGCGTAATAGGTGATATAGATGTTATAGGTGATATGGGTTATATAGGTGATGTAGGTGTTATAGGTTATATAGGTGATATAGGTGATATAGGTTATATAGGTGATATAGGTGTTATAGGTGATATGGGTTATATAGGTGATGTAGGTGATATAGGTTATATAGGTGATATAGGTTATATAGGTGATATAGGTGTTATAGGTGATATAGGTTATATAGGTGATTAGTTGATGTAGGTTATATAGGTTATATAGGTGATATAGGTTATATAGGTGTTATAGGTTATATAGGTAATATAGGTAATATAGGTGATATAGGTTATATAGGTAATATAGGTGATATAGGTTATATAGGTAATATAGGTTATATAGGTAATATAGGTAATATAGGTGATATGGGTTATATAGGTGATGTAGGTGTTATAGGTTATATAGGTGATTAGTTGATATAGGTGATGTAGGTGGTATAGGTTATATAGGTTATATAGGTGTTATAGGTAATATAGGTAATATAGGTAATATAGGTTATATAGGTGATTAGTTGATGTAGGTGGTATAGGTTATATAGGTTATATAGGTGATATAGGTTATATAGGTGTTATAGGTTATATAGGTAATATAGGTAATATAGGTTATATAGGTTATATAGGTAATATAGGTTATATAGGTAATATAGGTTATATAGGTGATATAGGTTATATAGGTGATATAGGTAATATAGGTTATATAGGTAATATAGGTTATATAGGTGTTATAGGTGATATGGGTTATATAGGTGATGTAGGTGTTATAGGTTATATAGGTGATTAGTTGATATAGGTGATGTAGGTGGTATAGGTTATATAGGTTATATAGGTGATATAGGTTATATAGGTGTTATAGGTTATATAGGTAATATAGGTTATAAAGGTGATATAGGTTATATAGGTGATATAGGTTATATAGGTGATATAGGTGTTATAGGTGATATGGGTTATATAGGTGATGTAGGTGTTATAGGTTATATAGGTGATATAGGTTATATAGGTGATATAGGTGTTATAGGTGATATGGGTTATATAGGTGATGTAGGTGTTATAGGTTATGTAGGTGATATAGGTTATATAGGTGATATAGATGTTGGGAAACTTTGCTCCTTCAGTAATTGAACTGAATGCTCTACAGAATATGTTGTTGTTTCTCCTCTTGTTCCCTTTGTGAAAAGCTTCACAACGTACTGTTGGCATCCCGGTTCCTCCTCGGCGGTAACGAGGTTCATGACTGACACCTCGTCCACAAATTTAAGGACAGCGTCTGAGTCTCGCCCGGGAACTGAGTCGATACGTCGCGGGCGCGGCGGCGGCGGTACACGTCGATGTGTTTGGCTAGTCTGACCTGACAGTCTGAGCTCCGACACCGAGACACTCGGAGGTGTTTTGTTTACACCTCCAGTCTTTAGATTAGACTCGGTCCCGGAGGGCATGATGGGATTGGATGCTGAACTTTCATCATTCTTACATAAGTGTGTGTGTGTGTGTGTGTGTGTGTGTGTGTGTGTGTGTGTGTGTGTTTCTCACCGCCGCGTCTCCTGCGGATCGGTGTGTTCCGGCGTGAACGTAGCGAGGGACCAGCGTGGCGGGAACAGGAACCCCGCCCCAAAATGAGCAGTATTAATGTTTTTCAGCGAGTCATTACGGTTCTGCAGAATAGGACTCGTTCAGGAGGGTAACGGTGGAGGTCTGTGGTAATGGGACTCGTTCAGGAGGGTAACGGTGGAGGTCTGTGGTAATGGGACTCGTTCAGGAGGGTAACGGTGGAGGTCTGTGGTAATGGGACTCGTTCAGGAGGGTAACGGTGGAGGTCTGTGGTAATGGGACTCGTTCAGGAGGGTAACGGTGGAGGTCTGTGGTAATGGGACTCGTTCGGGAGGGTAACGGTGGAGGTCTGTGGTAATGGGGTGTGCCAAAAGTATGTGGACACCTCCTCTACTTACTGAGCTTCTTCTGTGTCCATGTGATCAGCAGCAAACCTCTAAGACTGCAGTGGTCTGTGTTCCAAGAGCTTTAGAGTTTGTTCTGTTTGGCCATTTCTTTAATGATAGAAAAAACTGACCTTGCCATAAGACCACTGTTCCATGTACTTGGAAAGAGTTGCAATCAAACCAACCCTATTTATATGGGCACAACCACAGCGTAAAGGTGCTTGGGGATGGGGTGGGCATGGGGTTAGCGCCATTTACACCTCAAGCTTTAGAGCACTGGACTGAAGGCCTTATTTAATCATAGAAAAAATGATCTTGGCATAAGACCACTGTTCCATGTACTTGGAAAGAGTTGCAATCAAACTAACCCTATTTATATGGACACAGTCATTAGTGATGAGGAATTACAAGGCCAAAGAGTCTTCCTACGTTCATCTAAGTCACCATATGTAGAAGTATACGGACACCCCTACCAATTACTAAGTTTAGGGGTTTTAGGCAACGTTTATGAGGCAACAGTTTGGGGAAGGCTTGTTCCTGTTCCAGCATGGACTGTTCCCCTGTGGTTTGATGAGTTTGGTGCCTCAGAACTCCAGTAACCCTGAGTCTTGACTGCAAACCAAACCTTCTCATCCAACACCAGACTTTAACTGAACGGGCACAAATTCCCACAGACACAGATTTTGTTTAACAAGCTCTCAGTGGAGCGTCCACATACTTTTGATGGAACAGCGTGATGCTAATTCTTGGACGTTTTCAGGATCTATTTCTGGACTGCTTGGCCTCTGTGTTCCTTCACACCCATGTTGGCAGTTGTGCTTTGTCACATTTCCCTCCATAATTTCTTGGCACAGGGTGGCACCGTGCTCTCGCCAGGCCTGATGCCAGCTCACAGATGAAGTTGTTGCTAGGAAGGGCGTTAATTAGCGCGGGTGTAAATAGCTTTTGTACGCGCGTGTACGTGTGAAGGCGCTCAGATGCAGCTTCTGACGGACCTGTTTTTAACCCTTCGGGATCTTTGGATCGCCGCATCTTGCCAGCTGGAACGCCGAGACGTTTAGGACGCGAGTCGGCGCCAGGAGCTGGCGAGGGATGGCGGGCGCGGCGCGACGGGCGGGCAACGGAACTTAAAATATGTTGGCAAGTTCTGAAAGTGAGAAAAACATATGAACCGAACAGAAGTCGAGCTGATGATCACCTTCAACCTTCTTCAACCACACGTTCCTCCAGGAACTGAGGAGCTGAGGGCTGAAACGATACTCCATCAACTCCTGAGTGAAGCCTTAATACAGAATTAATAGAAGGTTCTTGCCCATAAGTATGTGGACACCTGACTTTGGTCACCATGAGTTTGTTGGACGTCCTTCACCAAAACCATGGACGTAATTATGGCGTTGGTGTTGGCCCTCCAGTTCTCTGAGAAGATCTTCAACAAGAACATTCGGTCAGAAGAACACGACTGGTTAGATGATTGGTCCAGGCTCGCAAGCGGCGGTTCCGATGCATCCCAAAGGTGTTCAGCAGGGTAGAGGTCATGGTCCTGTCCAGGCCGCTGGAGTTCCTCTATTCTGTAGGGGCGTCGTATTGTGCTCAATAATGAGAAGAAAACTCTACATCATCTCAGCCTTGCACTCCTTTAAAATTAGAAGCAATGGCTGTAACCATACAAGCTCCTGAGATCCTGAGATCTTCTACAGATCTGGCCGGGCATCCTAGAGAGCAAAACCGGACCTGCTCTCTGAGGAAGAACGAGGTTCCTCACTTGCCATTATTCAATTCTGATTACGGATGGAACCTCAGTACCCCTCACCCCACCTTAGAACCATACAAGCGTCTGAGATCTTCATAAGATGCTACAGGTCTCTATGCCAGGAATTCTAGAGAGCAAAACCAGTCTTGCTCCTTGAGGAAGAACGCCGTTCCTCACTTGCCGTTATTCAGAACGATTATGATTACGGATGGAACCTCAGTACCCCTCACCCCACCTTAGAACCATACAAGCTCCTGAGATCCTGAGATCTTCTAAAGATGCTACAGCTCTTCATAACTAACTTCTGCTCTTCATCTCTGACTTCTGCTCTTCATCACTAACTTCTGCTCTTCATCTCTAACTTCTGCTCATCACTAACTCCTGCTCTTCATCTCTAACTTCTGCTCTTCATCACTAACTCCTGCTCTTCATCTCTAACTTCTGCTCTTCATCACTAACTTCTGCTCTTCATCTCTGACTTCTGCTCTTCATCACTAACTTCTGCTCTTCATCTCTGACTTCTGCTCTTCATCACTAACTTCTGCTCTTCATCTCTAACTTCTGCTCATCACTAACTCCTGCTCTTCATCTCTAACTTCTGCTCTTCATCACTAACTCCTGCTCTTCATCTCTAACTTCTGCTCTTCATCACTAACTCCTGCTCTTCATCTCTGACTTCTGCTCTTCATCTCTAACTTCTGCTCTTCATCTCTAACTTCTGCTCTTCATCACTAACTTCTGCTCACAATTACAGACGTGGGTTTGGATGTCTAGAGTGAAGTCATTAGTAGAAATCCAGATCTGGCTTCATATATCTGAGAACCTTCTGTTTTCCTCCTGGATTGTGATGGAGGAACTAAATAGCAGATGGGAACTGGTTATGACTAAATTAGGAAATTATTGATGAAGATAAAAGTGCTTCTGCTGCCTGACGAGAAGAAAAACAAATGCTGCTGTAATGAGATGTGACGCCCAACCAGACGTCCTTCTCAGAGAAGAGTCCAGGAATCAGGACAATGCTACACTACAAGACTATGAGCCAAAAGTATGTGGACGCCTGAATAAAAGCTTTCTAGAAACTAGAAAAAATTGGGGAGGTTTTGGTGTCTTCGTCAATTTGAGAGTGACCTCAAACTCTGACATTATGGTGTCATTACGGACCTCGCTTTGGGCACCGAGGAACAGCCGTGATGAAATGGAAAATAAGGCAGAAGAGGCGTCCACATACTTTTGACCAGCAGTATACAGAGTTATAAATAATAGAAGAGCGTGAAGCTGAGGAAGAGTTCGGCTCTCAGTAAGATTAATGATCAGAGTTTGTTAGTGTTTTTATCCTCCATCAGCTTTTTCCTCCCTCGCTTCTCAAAGCTCTAAATTATTCATCTGCTCTTCATCTCTAACTTCTGCTCTTCATCACTAACTTCTGCTCTTCATCTCTAACTTCTGCTCTTCATCACTAACTCCAGCTCTTCATCACTAACTTCTGCTCATCACTAACTCCAGCTCTTCATATCTAACTTCTGCTCTTCATCACTAACTTCTGCTCTTCATCACTAACTCCAGCTCTTCATCTCTAACTTCTGCTCTTCATCTCTAACTTCTGCTCTTCATCACTAACTTCTGCTCTTCATCTCTAACTTCTGCTCTTCATCACTAACTTCTGCTCTTCATCTCTAACTTCTGCTCTTCATCACTAACTCCAGCTCTTCATCTCTAACTTCTGCTCTTCATCTCTAACTTCTGCTCTTCATCACTAACTCCAGCTCTTCATCTCTAACTTCTGCTCTTCATCTCTAACTTCTGCTCTTCATCACTAACTTCTGCTCTTCATCTCTAACTTCTGCTCTTCATCACTAACTTCTGCTCTTCATCTCTAACTTCTGCTCTTCATCACTAACTTCTGCTCTTCATCACTAACTCCAGCTCTTCATCTCTAACTTCTGCTCTTCATCTCTAACTTCTGCTCTTCATCTCTAACTTCTGCTCTTCATCACTAACTCCAGCTCTTCATCTCTAACATCTGCTCTTCATCTCTAACTTCTGCTCTTCATCACTAACTTCTGCTCTTCATCACTAACTCCAGCTCTTCATCACTAACTTCAGCTCTTCATCTATAACTTCTGCTCTTCATCACTAACTTCTGCTTTTCATCACTAACTGCAGCTCTTCATCACTAACTTCTGCTCTTCATCACTAACTTCTGCTCTTCATCACTAACTCCAGCTCTTCACCACTAACTTCTGCTCTTCATCACTAACTCCAGCTCTTCATCTCTAACTTCTGCTCTTCATCACTAACTTCTGCTCTTCATCACTAACTCCAGCTCTTCATCTCTAACTTCTGCTCTTCATCACTAACTCCAGCTCTTCATCACTAACTTTTGCTCTTCATCACTAACTCCAGCTCTTCATCTCTAACATCTGCTGTTCATCACTAACTTTTGTTTTTCATCTCTAACTTCTGCTCTTCATCACTAACTTCTGCTCTTCATCACTAACTCCAGCTCTTCATCACTAACTTCTGCTCTTCATCACTAACTCCAGCTCTTCATCTCTAACTTCTGCTCTTCATCACTAACTTCTGCTCTTCATCACTAACTCCAGCTCTTCATCTCTAACTTCTGCTCTTCATCACTAACTCCAGCTCTTCATCACTAACTTCTGCTCTTCATCACTAACTCCAGCTCTTCATCTCTAACTTCTGCTGTTCATCACTAACTTCTGTTTTTCATCTCTAACTTCTGCTCTTCATCACTAACTCCAGCTCTTCATCTCTAACTTCTGCTCTTCATCACTAACTTCTGCTATTCATCACTAACTCCAGCTCTTCATCTCTAACTTCTGCTCTTCATCACTAACTTCAGCTCTTCATCTATAACTTCTGCTCTTCATCACTAACTTCAGCTTTTCATCTATAACTTCTGCTCTTCATCTATAACTTCTGCTCTTCATCTCTGACTTCTGCTCTTCATCTGTAACTTCTGCTCTTCATCTATAACCTGCTCTTCATCTCTGACTTCTGTTCTTCATCTATAACTTCTGCTCTTCATCTCTGACTTCTGCTCTTCATCTATAACTCCTGCTCTTCATCTCAGACTTCTGCTCTTCATCTCTACCTCCTGCTCTTCATCACTAAATTTAGCTGTTCACCTTTAACTTCTGCTCTTCATTAAGTCTGAATGAAACTCTTCTATAATTTAAAGACGTTATGTGGACGCTCAGTTCTGGACCTTCACTGATCACTCAGCGCTGGACGTCCGGTGACCCTCCGGCGACACCCACAGGCAGAGGTGAGCCGTAAAAGCAATGAAGAGCCGCTTTAAATCAATTTCCTGCGATGTTCTGCAGGCGTGATGGACTCGAGCTCCGGTTACGAGGAGCTTCAGCCCGACCGCCGCTCATAAAGTAATTTACGAGCCCGGCTGGCAGCCTCTCGCCGCGCCCATAAATCTGCCCGGCAGGTTCAGGACGGCCATATTTCCCGCATTTCCATCCATCCTCCCCCTCCGCCGGCGCTTAAGGAGCTCGTTAGCGTCGTCGGCGCTGCCTGATCAGCCGATACCATCAACCACGTTCCTCGCAGAACCAGCATGAAAAAATGCTCCTCCATCAGAGGGGCGACGGAGCGCCGCGGCCTTAACGCCGCGATTTATAACGCCACTGAAGAAAATGAGCGATCAGAAATCGATGGCGGCGGCTCAGAATCCGTCGTGTTCAGCGCGGCGAGGAAGAAATACAACGCCAGCGCCTCAGAAACGGTCCTGTTAGCACCTTGTCCCTGACCACGCTGCCGTATATCACACAGGAAATACTGAGCCGGGCTGAGCTAAGCAGGTTTTAAGGCGGAACGACAGCGAGGAGCTCGAGATTCTGTCCAAATCATTTAATAAAAGTGAAGTTTCAGTTTTACTGCAGTTATTCACCACGGCGCCTCTCCTGGGTTTAACTGTGGGGATTTGTGCTCATTCAATTCAAATACAAGAAGGTCAGACTCAAATCAGACGTTCCAATTCATCCCAAAGTGGTGACACAGGGCTGAGCTCAGAGGGCTGATGTCGGTTCCCAGGACAGGATGGACTAGATGACCAGTTTTAAGGTGGGACGGGTGTCGTTTCCCAGGACTTCACAAATTTTAAGGTGGACCTGATATAGTTTCCAGGAGTTTACTATTTTAAGGTGGATCAGATGTCGTTTCCCAGGACTTCACTATTTTATGGTGGATCTGATATAGTTTCCAAGAGTTTACAAGTTTTAAGGTGGACTGGATGTGGTTCCCTGGAGTTCTCATGTTTTAAGGTGGGCCTGATGTCAGTTCCCAGGAGTTCTCAAGTTTTAAGGTGGGCCTGATGTCAGTTCCCAGGAGTTCACCAGTTTTAAGGTGGACCGGATGTCAGTTCCCAGGAGTTCACAAGTTTTAAGATGGACTGGATGTGGTTCCCTGTAGTTCTCATGTTTAAAGGTGGGCCTGATGTCAGTTCCCAGGAGTTCTCAAGTTTTAAGGTGGGCCTGATGTCAGTTCCCAGGAGTTCACCAGTTTTAAGGTTGTCCAGATGTCAGTTCCCAGGAGTCCACCAGTTTTAAGGTGGACCGGATGTCAGTTCCCAGGAGTTCACCAGTTTTAAGGTTGTCCAGATGTCAGTTCCCAAAGGTTCCTTATTTTTAGGATGGATAATATGTCCAGTTTTAAGGTGGATCGGATGTTGTTCCCAGAAATTTACCATTTTAAGGTGGACCTGATACCAGTTTGCAGGATTTCAAGAGATTTACGGTGGACTGGATATTTGTTCCAAGTTCACCAGTTTTAAGGTTACCCAAATTTTAGTTCTCAAGAGTTCACCAGTTTTAAGATGGATCTGATGTCGGTTCCCAGAAGTTCACCAGTTTTAAGGTGGACCACAAGTTTGTTCCTAGGACTTCACCAGTTTTAAGGTGGACTGGATGTCTGTTCCCAGGACTTCCTAGGACTTCACTAGTTTTAAGATGTACCAGATGTCAGTCCCAATATTTCACCAGTTTTAAGGTGGACCACATGTTGGTTTCTAGAACTTCACTAGTTTTAAGATGGACTGGATGCCAATCCCAGGACTTCACCAGTTTTAAGATGGACCAGATGTTGGTTCCTAGGACTTCACTAGTTTTAAGATGGATCGAACTTCACTAGTTTTAAGGTTTTAAGAGAAGTTTTAAGGTTGACCAGATGTTGGTTCCCAAAAGTTCACCAGTTTTAAGATGGACTGGATGTCATTCCCAGGACTTCACTAGTTTAAGATGGACTGAACTTCACCAGTTTTAAGGTGGACCGGATGTCGGTTCACACTAGCTCATCAGGAGTTTTCAGGCCTACCAGACTCAGACTCCGTTCGCCTGCAGGTCTGGAACAGAAGTGTGGATGTGAGAACGTATAACGGCTGAATAATTCACGCTCCTCTCAGAACTCCACGTTCTCGTACGAATCACAGAATACCGACGGCGGAGTCGAGGGGGTTAAGGCCTGACGGAGTGAATCTCGAGACGGATCTTCTGGTTGGACGTGTAGTGTGGAGGAGTTCAGATCTGATCCAGGTTGAAGGCCGGATTATTTACATCGTCTCTCAGTAGATCCGCTCGTAGCCGGAGGTTCTGTTTATACTTCGTCTTTTAATGTACGTGAATAAACAAACAGGCGAACGCGGCCTCGTCTCCCGACGCGTTTTTATTTATTTATATTTTTAATTGTTGATGTTTCTGTTCGGGGTTTTTTCCCCAAACACGCCATGAAGCTCCGCATAAACAGAGACGCACAATTTCTACAACAAACTACTCAGACCTGGAGGTAATAAAATATTAATCGTACATTTTGGAGACGCTGATAAAGAACCAGAAAGTATGTGGACGCCCCTCCTGATTATTACGCTCAGCCTCAAAAAAACAAAAATAATGGTTAGTCTGCACACAGCCAGACCCAAACCTACTTAGCACCTTTGGGATGAATTGGAACAATGATTGTGAGCTTTTTATCCAACCTGACAAATGCATTTTTCACCAAATGGGCACAAATTCCCACAATCATGCTTAAATAACTGGCCAGAAAGAATATATATATATATATATGTTAATAAATATGTTTAAGAAGGAGACATTTAACAAGCAGTTGTAGCCTAGTGGTTAAGGTACTGGACTAGTAATCAGAAGGTTGCTGGTTCAAGCCTCACAATTTTACCATTTTAAGGTGGACCTGATGTGGTTTTCTGGAGTTCACAAGTTTTAAGGTGGGCCTGATGTCTGTTCCCAGGAGTATGCAAGCTTTAAGGTGGCTTGAATGTTGTTTCTCACAATTTTACCATTTTAAGGTGGACCTGATGTGGTTTTCTGGAGTTCACAAGTTTTAAGGTGGGCCTGATGTCTGTTCCCAGGAGTATGCAAGTTTTAAGGTGGCTTGAATGTTGTTTCTCAGGATTTTACCATTTTAAGGTGACCAGACATTGTTTACAGTTTTAAGGTGGACCAGATATCGGTTCCATGAAGTTTACCAGTTTTATTGTGGCCCTGATGTTTGTTCCCAGAAGTTCACCAGTTTTAAGGTGGACCGGATATTGTTTCCTGGAGTTCACAAGTTTTAAGGTGGACCAGATATCGGTTCCATTAAGTTTACCAGTTTTAAGGTGGATATTTTAAGGAGGACTGGATGTCTGTTTATAGCCTAGTGGTTAAGGTACTGGACTAGTAATCAGAAGATTAGGGTCGTGCTAAATGCTACGCGCGAGCAGAACGTGTGTTGATTAAATCATGACTAGCGCTGAAGCCAGATGAATTATTCAGCTCCTGAAGAATCTCCACCAGCGAAAGCGCAGAAGCAGCGATCAAACGGAAGCGCAGAGGAACTGGAGGAACCGTCCCGAAAATCAACAAGAACACGACGCGCCCATTAAAATTCAGCACTGATACACTACAGTGGGTCAGAAGTATGTGGACGTCCGACCGAACGAGAAAACGATCGCTAGTGATCATACATTTTGATGTCGTTTCCATCAGTAAATTATACAACTATCAGAAAGGGTGACGATAAGCAAGATTCGAACCCGGGTCACTGGGTGCCACGTTTCTGTGCATCACCCACCCCTCAAAATCTGCGTCCCCGCAGTGAGAGCTCAGTGTGTTATAGATCCGTCCACCAGGGGTCACTGTAACGCTCCGGTGCTCGTCCCTGCGGTGAGAACTCAGTGTGTTATAGATCCGTCCACCAGGGGTCGCTGTAACGCTCCGGTGCTCGACCCTGCGTCCCTGCGGTGAGAGCTCAGTGT